>NW_027526361.1:38705988-39209551 GCF_048455015.1 Haemaphysalis longicornis | reverse complement strand
GTGCGGTGCGCCGCACTACGTCCATAGAGAAAGAAATACTACGTTGAACGCATTTAAGTATATAGATTGCCTCCGGGAGTACACGCTGCGTAGGACTATATATATGTAGAGTGACCTTAATTAGCCGTAGCGCGTGCTCGCTCCTGACACGCCTGCGACGGATTTGCTGCTGCATATCTGTGCTGGGCACACTACACTGCTTCCTCACCACCGAAGACGATAACGCAATTGTGTTCCATGCCTAAAGGCGAACCTTTCAAATATCTTCCTCACATTTCTTCATACTTCAGGTGACAGTTGTTACCTGAATTATGTATATAAAGTTAGTATACACATTTAGGTATATAATATTTAGGTAGTATATAGTATGTATATAAACTTAAAGCTCTGTTCTTCGACAAAAATCCTGCACACCGAAGAGCATCGAGAGCACACTGCTGGAAGCTGTTTTGGGCTCATGCTGAATGCCTGACGCTGAAATGAGCTATCGCACTTTCTGCGCATTTGCTTCAGGGCAAATTGTGTGACGCCGGCTAGCCTAAACTGTTCCCGCGCCCTCCATATCGGGGCTCTTGATTATAGAAGTGTTCCTTATATGTGTCTACGAAAAATATAACTTAAAATCAACTCGCGCAACATTACACTCATACTCGGTCTTAGCCAGAGTGCCAATCCAACACTGGGACGACGATGGAAGCTCTTCACTAACTGTTCTAAACTGCAAACTTTGCCTTTGTGTAGGTGTTAGCGAATTGCTATGAAAATGTGTAACGCTGTAGCTGAGGTCTCAGGGAATGGGGGTATAAATACCCGGTGCACGTTACGATTCAGCGCGCCGCTACCCTGCGTGCGCGTGCTACAAGTTGGTGTAGTGTGGCGAAGTTATCCTGTGCGTTGCCAGAAAGTCCTCCTTCCTCGAACACGTTGAGACTATAGCACCCGCCACGCGGGCCACGCCAGCGGTGACTCATGCCGCGGCAGCTGCAAAAATACAAAACAAACTGTTCTAGCGGAGGCATGCATAGACTTCAAACTGCCAGTGGCGCCGCCCGCCGAGATCTCCGCCCCTCCCCTCGATCTGACTCAACGTTCGCTGCTACCGCCGGTTCTCACGAACCCGGGAAAGAGTTTTCTTGTGTGCCTGTACCGTGTTCGACCCGTGTGCAAAGCACTACAAAAGCTGTTCCTCCGAGCGCATAATTTATTTGATTGACAGGATCGGATCTTGCTGTTGCTCTATCCGAGTCATGTTGTAAGCTCGGCCTGAAGGGTGCTGTTCCTGTATCGTCGTTGTTCACCTCTCGCCATGCAGTAAACCAGTTAAGTTTGCCTTCGGCTCTTTGTAGCCAACACTAAGACAGCTGCTTCTACTCGCCACTCGTCCACGATGCTACCACTACATGACGGAGGCAACGGAGCCCTGTTCGGGGACGCATCCACCGATGTAACACCGGGAATGTACTTTCCCAGGCTGCGGCGGAAACCTGACGGGCGAGAGCGGTTCGTTCAGCATGCTTCCGTCCATGGCCGAAGGCGACAACAGCCCCCGCTGCAAGTGGAACATCCGCGTGACCGAGGGCCGGGTGGTGGAGCTCCGGCTGCAGCTGGCCGACAGCCAGCACGGCACGGTGCACAGCACCGACTGCACGGACGGCTTCGTGTCCAGCCGCGTGCAGGTGCTGGACGGAGAGGGCGACGACGCCGCGCCCATCGCGCTCTTCTGCGGCCGCGAGGGCGGCCCGGACATCTTCAAGAGCACGGGACGCAGCATGACCGTGGTGTTGGCCATGAACACCATGTACGTTATCGGCACAGGCTTCAGGGCCTCCTACCGAAGCACGCTCGGTAAGCCTTGTTGTCCAAGCTTCCACTCTGAGGGCTAATAGATACACGCGTGAATGCGACGAGAGGCGCACGAATTTTTTTTTTTGCGAGAAGACAGACGGCATTACCTACGATTGAGTGTTGCGCGTTCAAGGGACTCTGCAACAGTTCCGATAAACGTTTTCACTCTTATCGCGTCTGGAATCACTGTGTAAGCTACAGTTATCGCCAGCTTGGAGCGGCACTGCGTGATTTGCTCGTCGAAGCAGATCTATCGCGCCTTTCGTTTCGGCTTTGCTTTGTGGCTGGTTTTCTAAAGTGGCTATAGAATGCTTTTAGTGCTGCAACAGAAAATCGGCCAATAGCCGTTATCAGAGAATTGAGGGACTCTGCCGTTACATTGCTGTAATGACGTGATTCGAGCGCTCAAAGAACGCCAAGACTGGGAAAAGAGAGAAAAATCTTTTGAGCTAGTTTCAAGATTGGGCATAGAGCAGTAATTTTGGCTTTCACCCCTTATTTAAGTACTGGATGTGTTTGTTGACTATGCTCTGAAAGCATTTAAGATTTAGAAAAAAAGCTTGACAAAAGTACTGCAGGGTCCCTTTAAATACTTCAGACGGGGAATATTGTGAAGAAGGGGGGGGGGGGAGGGGGGGGGGTCGCTTTCGGCCAGCCAGGGCTAGCTGTTATCGGGAAGACGACGGTACGTTTCGCGAACATCCTAATAACTGGATACGCGAAAGAATGAACACTAAGAGGCGCACATTCAATTTGATTTTACCTAGGCCTCTGGAAACGTGCCTTTCAGAAAGGAGTCTTTCAGTTTTCCCCAGAGTCTATCGGTGAGTTACGAAGGAGCCTTTACACGCTGAATCACGCAGTGATACCAGAGCTGTAAAGCGTTGTCCCGTTAACATTCCCCATTTATATACAGGGCCGGACAGTGTACACTGTATAGGAAAACTTGTTTCAAGTAATGAATTATTGCTACAATCGCAAGAATTATTAATTTTACAAAGGTTTAAAGAGTCACATTTTCTAATACTAACTATATTGCTTCAGGCAGATGTCTCATCTGCTTGTAAGGCTGAAAAAACAAGCAAAACAGTGCATTCGTAAAATTAACCGTTCGAGTTTTGACCCGTTTTATTTAGTGACAAAAGGGGAAAAAATGTTGGCGGTAGGCTTCGGACGTTCCGTCTTACCCTTCACATTTTGTGTCTGTACTTGCCTCAGGTGTGAACCAGGGCTGTGGCGGCACCCTTCTCCAAGCATCCGGTGTCATATCGCCCCCCAGCCTAAGCGGCACCGGCAACTACCCGGGCGGGCCACTCAACTGCCTCTGGACAATCGTGTCTCGCTCTGGATATGGCCTCGAGCTCAACGTCACGGCGCTCAACCTGGACAACGGTACACAGCCTTGCAACGCGGCCAGCACTGAATTCCTCGAGGTGTGCCCATTTCTTTTAAACAATAACAACAACCCCAAAAACAAGCGGGAACTGATCGACGTACAAAAAATGCAAGTGAGAACAGCTATGTGCTATGGGTAGTTTGAAGCCTTATTTCCGAAAATGGTGGCAAAGTAGATTAAATAAGCTATCTAAACACAGGCGTAGGGCGAAAATGGGCAGTGTCATGCCGTGTCACTGTCTCGCACTTTTTCACTGCAATATCTGGAAATGAATCGCCACCAGCTTGGCCAATTTCGCGTTTGCGCCTGCCTTCGTTGTTGGAACAAACTTTCAAGCTGCCGGAGACGAACACCGTGTGAAAGTGACGACGCACGCGCGCAGGTGTGGGACTCTCTAGATGAGCAGCAGGAGCCCCTCATACGGCTGTGCGGCCAACGTCCACCAGAGGCTCCGCTCCGGTCTGCGGGAAACACGCTGCTCGTGCACATGGTCACGAAGGATCTAGGGGAAAAACCTGCCTTCTCCGCCGCCTTCCGAGAGCTTCCTCGTGAGTATATACGTGCACCCGAATACGTCGTGCGATCTTCATTGCTTGATGTAAGCAACCCCACACATCGTAGGCATAAAGGTCTTCTTCATAGTAGCGTGGTGCCGCACGTTTGCGAAACATCTGTGAAGGCTGTGTCACTTACCGCTTTCGTCTGGTTCGCATGTTACTGCGCTATACAGCCAGGGCTATGTATACAGGGCGCTGTGTCTGTAGTGGCATTAGCGTTACTCACGCGGGGTGTTGTATTAGGTGAAATCTGTCAATGTCATCCAGGTCGGAAAACGAATGTGCTGGTGCTCTGAGGAATGTGCCTTGAGGGGCCCACAAGGACGAAAATCCCCGAGAAAAGCACTGTAACAAGGGCGAAAAGCGACCCGCACTTCCCCAGTCGTTTCGCGTGTCGCTTTGAACTCTTATTACAGTGCTCCCCTCGGGGATTTTTGTCCTAGCTTGTGGGCCCCTCAAAGCGGCGCCCCAACCCGAAAACACGTGCATTTGCATGGCGCTACCGCATCGTTTCAAAACGACGGCCCTGTTTCAGAGAGTTAGACCGTGGTGGCTGCTTTTCAGAGGGGGGCGAGAAGGAAAAACGCCCGTGCGTCGAGAATTTGGCACACATTAAAGACCCTCAGGAGGGAAAAATTAATCCGGAGACCTCCACTACGGCGCGCCTCATAGCCCAGGGGTACCTTTGTCGCGTTCAACCCCCAAAATTTGGTTTTCTTTAAACCGATGATCGTCGTCTCCTTCCGCCGCGTTCGCGCCCCTTCCGCCTATTCTCTTTTTTTATGAGTTGGCTTCACTGTGCATCACGCAATGTGGCAAAGCCAGCTTACAAAGACCAAGCTTACGTAGATTTTTTTTTAAGTCGGCTTCACTCCCACACGCAAATGCAGGGCTAGGAAGACCTTTTTTCAGGTGCAATATTCGCCGCCTTATATTAAAATATGAAGCGCCGTGTGCGAATGGGTGGCTGAGGAAGAGGGTGTTTATACAGCACGAGAGGAGAACACGTGGGGTCAGCCACGGCACGTGCAGAGAACACTGGCCTGGGAGCTAAGCGAACGAGCGGCTTTCCCCGTCCTACGGGTGCAAAAAAGCGGGGAATTTCCCTAGAACAGCTCCCTAGAACAGCGGGGAATTTCACTAGAAATTTTGAGAATATCCAAACGATGACAACATGGTTCCACTTGAGAATGCATATAATACTGGCGTAGAGCGCATACATACAACACAGGGCGCAACAGTTGCCCATATCACGCATGTTGACACTGCTTTCGTCTGTCTTGCAAAGTCGGTCATTGCCCAGTTGCTGCCCGCTGAGGTGCTCCAATTCAGTGTGACACCCACGACCTCGAGTGATGCCGACGTATTCTTCGGGACACATGGGGATATATTTTTACAATCCTCCTGCAAAGTATATTTATGCTTGGCAGTGCAGTTGCCTTGTAGACTGGTACATGTATTGGTTAGCCCAACATTGTTGCGGAGACGGCTGGTTCTTTCGATAACTGCGCTGTACACACAAACAGAAGTATAACGAAAGGACACCACCAGGCGCCCCATGTTTTAGGTTACACGATATTACTAGTTGAATAGTGTTGTATGCAATGCCGTTGGTGGTAGTTATGAAGTTAGTGCTGGCGCTTCCAAACATCAGGAGTGCGGCGCAAAGTTACAACGTTGGCCGTCTGACCACCTGCCATCATTCGATTTTTGCAGCATTATGTGGAGGTACCCTGAACGTGAGCGGTGACGCCTGGCAGACGCTGCAGAGTCCCGGCTTCCCCAGTGGGTCTCCGTCCAACGTGCGCTGCCTCTGGGTCCTCAGGGGACAGGAATCGGTGACGTTCAACGGCGTGCCGCACATCGGCACCTATGGTGAAGGCGAATTCCGCGACGTCATCATCCGTGTCAAGGAGATGCGCCTTCCGTGCGAGGACGGTGCCTACCTGGCACTGATCACAGATGAGAAGGTGAGCCTATACGCAGGATGTGCTGGGGCGACAAACTGCAGGGGATATCTGCAAGGGGCAAGCATATCTTGAGTGTAGATCTATTCGAGTGTACACCTGCTGGAATTCCATCTGTGCACTCGAGAGGGGGCATAGCGTCCACCGTGCCCCCCTGTAACCGCCACTGAATCAGCCCTGCGCTCTCTCTCCTCTCAGTACTCAGACCAGCGTCCTTTGCGGCTGTGCGGAATGAGCGCCCCCCAGGAGTGGCTCAAGCCTCACGCTGCTGCCAGCCGTGTCCAGCTGCTGCTCGACACGGGACGCCGGGGCGGCCAGGCGAAGCTGAAGCTCGAATACGGCACCATGCGGGGTAAGACGCTGTCACGGCCGCTTCTTACACCGTTCCCTGCTAAAACGCCGAAAACCCCTAAGCTGAGTTCGGCCCCGAACACAAAAATAATTGCTAAAACCGAGCGAAATGGTGCGAATAAATTTTACGAAATGCTTTATATTGAATACAGAACTTGCAATTTTTTTTTGAAAACTTGGAATGCCAGCTTTAAAGCATTGCAGCTCATGCGTCAGAAAAACTAAAATGTCTGGGAGCTTTCTGCGTGATTTGCTTATGCTGAGTTTATGTAGCTTTCGTATATATCTCACAATTATGACATGTTACTAGAGCATGAAATGCAAGGAGATTGAGCAATTCGTTATCTCATGGAAGCTAGCTGCTATTTACATGCATGACGTATTCTGCACAAGTCAGATAAAGAGTTTCCTTGCACAAGCAGCAATAAAAAAAACTGTGGTTGATTCCTCAGTCATAGGAATTGGTAAAGCACGAAATTGAAATGTGCAGCGAAATCTGCAGCTGAGCATGATTTGCGGGTCGGAGGATGTCTTGTGGGTGTGCTTGGCGAGCGACGTTCTGCTGGCAGGTCGCTTCGGAAAAGGTGTACCGGCATCATTTCCGTGGAAGATATGAAGTCAGTGAAATCTTGGTGCATCCCGGCATAAAACGCATTCGTGTTAAAATATAAAACCCGAAAACGAACAAACCTAAGTATAATGTACTCTTTAGTACTAATGGTTGCTTCCCCGCAAGAAGACCCTGTGTGCAGGGGTGCACCCTTTACAGGCCACTTGCTTCGTTGTGCTGCCGTCATTTCCGTGGTGGATATGTCGTCATTGAAATCTTTGTGTATCCCGTAATAAAACACTGTCATGTTAAAATGTTAAATCTGATGCAGCCTGCAGATCTAGCTGGTAATTAGTGCTCAAAAAGGACTTTCTAAAAAGAGCTGCTTTTCTGTATGGCCCTGCACTCGGGACCTTAATAAAATACTGTCCATGTGAATACTAAAGTGATTTAAAAAAATGGAAATATCCAGAGGTGCAAGCAGCGTTAAAATAGTGTATCGTTAGCAAGTGCACCCATGTACTCAAATTCAGAGCCATACAATGTTTTCTGCACAGGTCCGATGCAGGGCACTTAACTTTCTTTTGCTAAATAAAACAACAAAAAAGAGCTTGCTTCATCATCTCTTGCCAGACGGACAGTCACATGTTCACATGCACCCGCAGATGCCAACCTCACCTACAGCCAGCCCAGCGGCATCATCCATAACGTCGACTATCCCGGCTGGACGACCACGGCAGCGCATCCAACGCTGCTCACGGTGGCGCCGGCCAACACCACAGCCATGTCTGCCTTGGCTCTCTACTTCATCCGCTTCAACGTGGGCAGCCCGGTCAACAACTCTTGTCCCAACGTCTTCATGCAGGTGCTGTGCATCCCTTCACCCTTCGCGAGCAACCAGACTCTGCGAGCTCAGATTCTGTCAGACATGCCGTTTAATATCGGCTTTTCTTTGAGCTATGTTTGTCGTAACGGTTGCACGGTTTTAGCTGGTTTCTGCTAATAATTTGGTGGTTGCAACAGGCCATTATGGCAGAGACCACCTGGGTACCAAAAAGTACTGGGACCAACTGTCGGTCCTAACTGCCGCCTTGTTGGTCCGAACAACAGCCCAGCTGGTCCCAACTGAAGCCTTGCTGGTCCCAACAGCAGCCCAGTTGGGACCAACTGAAAAGCCTTGCTGGTCCCAGTTGGGACCAGCAGAAACCAGAAGAGACCAGCTAAAACCAGTTCAAATGTTTTCTCTTAGGTTGTTAAGGCAACTGAAAGAATGAGCCAGCTGATAGCAGCGGCTGTATTTCTGTATGAAGCCGTGAAACTTTCAAGTGGGTGCCTGAAAGGGCCAATCAATTACAGGCCTTTGGTCTCTGCGGTTCAAGCGCGTGAATTCTGAGGAAGAGAAAATTGTGAGGTACAATACATAGGAGCGTGAGCCGGGGATAGCGCACACCGAGGAAAGGAAAACTACGGTGCCGGGGGGGGGGGGAAGGGGGGGGGGTGCGGAGGGGGCTCTGGGAAGCGGGAGAAGCAGCGCAGCGTTAGAGGAAGAATGCCGCTGCCACACGTGAAATACGTGCCAGCACGAGAGGTGAACGTACCGACGGGGGCGAACAGCAGGCTCCTGGCGATGGCGAGCGAGTCCAACGAGCTTCGGAGGGCGCTATCCAGGGGGGCTGGTCAAGTAATAACGGGCGTAGATACAAAGTTTAAATTTCAAGAGCAAATCAGCAGAAGGTCTATGGCTTTTTGTCTTGACATTCTTAGAAAGTTCTAAGCATCCCTGGTAATTTTAGGCCTATTTGTAAGTTCCCTCTGTTATGTGCCCTATAATGTTTCCTCTGATATTACAGGATATGTTTTGAAAAACTGTGTTAATGCGGGCTTGTTGGTACATACTTAGTTTGATAACAGCGCTAGGACAGGGCACAGAGAGGGCGACACGAGACTGGGCGCACGAGACTCAGCGTCCAGTCTCGTGTCGCCCTCTTTGTGTCATGTCCTAGCGCTGTTATCAAACTAAGGACATGTTTATTCACCATGTTGTAGAATGTGCCTCGGATCTTCTAAACGCTGCGTTTAAAGGCCCCTCTAAAAGCATCGCCCGATTTTTCATCAGGTGCGTGACGGTGGCGCTTCGTCGCGGGTCTTGTCCCATGTGTGCGGGGACATCAACCCGGGCCCAGTGTTCTCTACGGGTGTTCACCTCAGCATCATCGTCAAGAATGCTCAGTCCAACCAGATCCAAAGTGGCTGGTCCCATCGGTACCTCATGATGTACTTCAGTAGCCCCGCAGGAGGTATCGTCCACAACTCACATTTCGCTTACCGCCTAGCTGTTATGTCCACACAGACATGTATACAGAGCGCATGGCTCCCATTACACGCACATGCGCATATACCAATATTGTCACGGGCTTTTGCACCTTGGCAGACGAAAGGACTTCAATGAAGGATACAAAGACCGAACTGCAATATCTATAAAGAGAAGTGCAGAATCGCCGACAATGCCACTCATTTGCTGAGCGGATGAACGGCGCAGTGCGTACTGTCGTGGTCATGATGAAGACAAGCACTTTCCTTTCACTGCTGTGCGAATTGTACTCAACTGCTGCAAGCCATCTTTGCCTTATGTAACGAGTTTGTAGCGCGTAGCTAAAGCAAAGTGAGCAATGCTCTCGAATATGTCCTCGTATAACGAGACAGAATACTGCCCTATTTTTTTATTTATGAAGCGTAATTTAAGCTTTGTTTGTTGCGTAGAAGACACCTGAGCCCAAAACCAAAGAAAGTGTAGTTGGGTTGACCATGTGATACAAAGAACTCGATGGAAGGATGAGATAATTTTCGGGTAAAGAATTTATGCGAATGACACAGGAGCAGTGAAAGTCTGTGGGACAGGACTCTTTTTATTGGGGGGGGGGGGGGGGGAGTATAAATCAACCTGATGATGATCGTGAGGATTACAACCTAATTAAGAACATTTGAATGCACATGTGCCATCATTGCAGAAGCAATTTATTAGGAAGGCCCAGAGGACTGTCGGTTTTTCACATGGTCAGTCTTTCGCTCACTGGCATTGAGAGTGCAGCTTTCTCCTGTAGAGGGCGAGCTAAGTAAATCGAGCTGTGAAAACCAATTTATAGCGAGCTACTGTAAATACCGTGACGCAGCACCTGCCGGTTGCGGGGGCAACGTGACGGCAAGCGAGGGAGCCCTGTCGAGCCCTGGCTACCCGGAAACGTTCAAGCAGAGCGCAACCTGCGTCTGGTACCTCACCGGGCGTGCAAGGGCCACCCTCCAGCTCAGCTTCGTAGCATTTGCCTTCAACTCTTCTGCTAGCGCCTGTGACGCCAACTACCTTGACATCTACAACGGACACCGAGACAGCCCTGATGCCAAAATCACCCGCCTCTGTGGACAGGTACGCCGACACGCTGTGGTGATAAATTACACGTTTTGTGCACCGAAAAGCGGCCTTTGAGAGAATGTGCGCACGCATACAAAGGATTGCTCAAGGTCTGGTCAAATCATACCGCACCTCAAAATATGCCCTTCATTTTGTCCATGTGATCACCTGTGCAGGTCCCATCAACCGGTAGGAACGGAATTTTCGAGAATATACGGAATAAAAAAAACAGTCTTGGCAAAAGGATTACAGTATGACTTGCATAAAAGAATTTGAGGGCAGAAAGTGAGAAAAAAAAAAAAGTGTGGTTGATTCCTCTCTCATAGCTATGACAGAGGAATCAACCACTAAGAATTAGGGGTGTGCGAATATCAATTTTTTTAATTTCGAAGCGAATTCGAATAATAAAAACAAAGTCGAGAACTGGGCCAGTTGGTATACATTCATTCTGAGGGAGCAGCGCAAACTAGACAGTACAAAGACAGGACAAGCGCTCGTGTTGTGTCCTACCCTTTGTCCTGTCTAGTTTGCGCTGCTCCCTCAGAATGAATAAAAACAAAGTTCGAATCGAATCGAATATTTTTCGAATACTTATTGTTTTTTGTAAAATTAAAGTTTTCACCATCTAGAGACACAAAAACTGCAACTTTATTGCACAACAAATCATACAAAGTAAAATTAGAAATTACACAATACCATTGCACTCAACAGGTTATGGTCTGCACTCACTTAAATGTTAACATGGAGAAAGGTTAACTGCTCGACATGTTCGGGGAGCACTGACAACCTCCTGCTCGTCACGACTCCACCAGATACCGAAATCAGCCGCTCACTTGAGACACTATAGTGGCTGGCATGCCCGAGCCCGTGCACATTGCCGCGCGCTGATACAGTAAAATCTCGGTGATACTAATCTTGCGGGACCGCGAAAAATATTCGTATCATCCGAAATTCGTATGAACCACAGACCAAAAAATTGAGCGCTGAAAAGAGTTTTCGTTTATTTCTTCTCTTACTTTCGCGTGAAGAAATTCGTAATTTTTTCTGCTTTTTTTAACCTCCATGTCGCAAAGCATTCCTTTCTGAAGCACGTAAAGCTTCGCGCTCGTCTCCTCACTCGCTGTGCCCAAACTCGCTACACGCCGCAACAGTCAAGCGTGAACCGCATGGTGCGTTTTTGCACGCGATTCGCTCGCCTAGGCTCTGCGAACGCTGTTTTCACGCCCGCATCGACGATTTCGCGCCCGCGGTAGCGCCTACCTCGGTCAGAAAATGACCCTCGACGCGCGCGGCAGTATGGAGGAGCCTGACTACTTGCGATGAGATCGAGACAGCCGGCTTGGCTCCGCCGGAGATGGTTAGGCTTAGCACCCCGGCAAATATTTTACGGGCGCTTTCTAGCGGCGCGGATGATGTTTTATAGTACCGTTTTCGCATGCATTATCAGCTCCTTTACCGCACAAGCAACTTTGTGTCTCCCTTGAGCCGCATTTTAAAGAGCGGTTAGAAACGGTCGCCCGAGCGCCCGCGCCACTTCGCGGCTGGAGCCGACGCCATGTTGACGCCGCCGGCCGCGCCGCGTGCAGCGCGGGGGTGGTTTCCCGGCGGTGTCAGCGCGCGTTCAGCGTGCGCAGAGCGTTTTCGCGAGCAGAAAACAACAACACCGATACAGTCTGCGAAAGCACGTACCGTTTGCCGTGTATATGCTTCGCGACTTCGCTGCTGAGACACGCTCTGAATTTATTTTTTTTTTTTTTTAGTTTTGGGTGGTTCGAATATTTCGAACCATAAAAGTGTCGTTCGAATCGAATCGAATACCAAAAAATTCGAATCGAATATTCGAAGTTTCGAATATTCGCACACCCCTACTAAGAATCGGTAAAACACGACAGTGAAATGTGCAGCTGAGCATGATTTGCGAGTCGGCGGATATCTTGTGGCTGTGCTTGGCGAGCGGCGTTCTGCTGGCGGTTCGCTTCGGCAAAGGTGTACTGGCGTCATTTCCGTGACGGATATGACGTCAGTGAAATCGTTGTGTATCCGTGCGTAAAATCTTTCGTGTTAAGATATAAAGCCTGAAAACGAACAACCCTAAATATAACGCACTCTTTAATACTGAAGGTTGCTTCCCCGCAAGAAGACCCTGTGTGCAGGAATGCACCCTTTACAGGCCGCTTGGTTCGTTGTACTGTCACGGAAATGACGTCAGTGAAATCTTTGTGTATACCGGAATAGAACACTTTCGTGTTTAAAAAGAACAAATCGGTAGACAGGTGCATATAAGGGTGCTCTGAATTTCGGAGTCCGACGTTTGAAATTAGGGACCGATTAAAATTGATTCCTGATTGAATTTTATTGATTGTTTATACTTCAAATTACTGACACTTCATTTGATTAGGCGTCTGGCCAAGCCATAGGCTATCCTGCTCTGTGGACGTTTATTTGAAAGTGTTTCTTTTTGTCCGTGAACTTCAGATTTACAGTGCATACGAATGCAGCCATGCCGGCACTGACAGCGGTAAAAATCAAGCTGCAGCATGACTACTGAGGGTGCAGTTTTGGTCAGTGTGTGTACTCACTGAGGCACGTGGCAGTTAACATGGCTGTTTGCTTATCATTGTACGTAAGTCTGAGACGTGGAAATAATCCTACATCGGTTGCCTGTGAGGCGTAAACATCGTTCCGTGGCGCCAACCAGTATACGCCCATTAGTTAACATGATATTGAGATCATGATAATCACCCACCCAGTATCGGCCGACCGGAAAGGTTGCTGCAAAGAGTGTAGGACACCTCTGTACGCAGGGGCGGATTATTCATGGTTCAACGGGTTCTTTTCTCCAGCTACCAAGAATTGCTCTTGGCTAGGAATGTCTGAATTCTGCATAAGACGTGCATTCTTGGATTGCTAAACTCGTAAAATAAAAATGCACGTTTTTCACGCTATGGGGTACGACACGAAAAATCCAGCGGGTCGCCCCGAAATTCCACGTGCGCACAAGGAACACCGCTTTTGAATGAAATCGTGCCAAGATGAGAAATAAAACACGAGACGAGTGTGAGTATCTCATAGCTCCATGAGCGCACATGACTTAAGACTCCATAGCGCTTCAAGGCAAGCCGTTAAACTGCCTGGCGTTCGTCAGGGCTAATGTCGTGCCCTCGAAGTCGGGTGCACTGCCAGAAATTTCAGCATCAGCTAAGCGCAGTCAAACCCGCGATTGCGCCAACAATGCTGAAATGTAGGAGGCCTACAGTGACAGTGGAAACCATAATGCTTGCGCCTTCAAGCAACATAGGCATACCTAAGTGTCCCCAGAAATTTTTCTTTGCTCGTTTTCGAGTCTAGTATCTCTTCTGGATACAAACCACCTGTTTCCCTATAAAGTGTGTACTACAACCCTTCAACCAACGTGTAACGTCTTTTCAATGCAGGACATGCCAGCCACACTGCAATCTACGGGCAGCCAACTTCTGGTTAAGATGGTGACGGACGAAAAGAACTCTGGTCCGGGCTTCTATGCAAGATTTAAGGCAGTCTACGATGGTAAGGCTCCTATTAACAGTCAGCGACGTAAAACTGAGATTTTTGCAGAGAAAACAGCAAACCTAGCCGTGCGTACTTTAGAATGGTGTAGTTCCAATCCTCGTGGTTAACTGTTACCATGTGTTCACCAACCTTCGACAACCACTTTACATCATCCCAGTGGCCAATCGTGTGCCATGTGTGTTTTCTTCATTTGGACTCTTGATGCTCTTCCCAGCGTTCCTTTTAGATCCAAGTGGCACCACAAAACATGTGAGACTTCTCTTCCATACGGCACAAACTGCTATCCTCTACTTCTTAGAAGCTTGAAAGAAATCTAGGGATTGTGCGGCTGAGCAGGAGGACGTGGGTTCGATTCCCGGCTGCGGCGGCTGCTTTTCTGATGGAGGCAAAAATCAAAAACGCCCATGTGTAAGAGATTTTCGGCGCACATTAAAAATCCCTAGGAGGTCACAATTAATCCGTAGTTCTCCACTACGGCGCGCCTCATTGCCTGCGTTACGTCGGCGCGTTAAACCCTATACAATCAATCAATCAATCAATCAATCAATCAATCAATCAATCAATCAATCAATCAGAAATCTAGGGAGAGGTGCGGTGAAAGTACCTAGCTTGACGGACAATACAGAAAACAATATACACAACTTGCAGCCTACTATAGGCGGCAGCAACGCAGATCGTGTGAACTAGTATGTGCATCTCACCCATTTGTTCACAATTACGATGACACCTACAGAATTTCACCAGAGTTGCGGGAACTTCTTGTGTTCAATTCTTGTGTCGACTTGTGCACTCAGCTCACTTGTAAGGGTGAATATTAATTTCTCTCCTCCATCAGCTAAACACTGTCGTAGCCCGGATACCAACCCGTGGCCTCAAACTTGGCAGTACGTCTTAGCTACTTAGCCGTCCCAGCACATTATATCAAATGAAGCCAGCACATACAGTTAAACCTGGATGTAGCGAACCTCTATGTAACGAATTCCTGGATTTAACAAAGTTTTTCAATTTCCCATTGCCAGCTCCATTGCAACCCATGTGCTTGCGACCTCAATGCATGGCTACGGATAACCTTGACGTAACGCGCTACGATGATGAGCCATTGTTCTTTGCCCTTTTTCTGAGAAATCGGCGGGAGATATGCATTAATTTAGTGAACTTTGCCCACACCGCAAACTACCATGTGTTTCCAGTGTGCGTATGGTGTCGATTAGGCCCAGCTGTCGGTGCGTAATCACGCGTCTCTGCTGCTTTCTGAGGTATAGTTTCGTTGGTGATGAGTTATCCGCTGTCAGAAAACGAAAAGTTTTGTCTTTTCAAGACCAGCTCGCAAGTTCAGGTGCCGGCTCCGCCGGCAAGAAAGATTAACGTTGCCGTCCGGTACAGTATCCCAACTAGCACCCGCTCAAAAAGTTTGAGTGGGCAAAGACCATCAAGTTCGTGAAAAGGCGCCCTTTCAGCATCCGTTCGGTCCTTGAAACTGGTTAAGGCACCGAAGAGTGTCAAAGGGCAAAATTGATACTTAAGTTATGATTCTTTGGAGTGCTGTGTACTGAATAACTTTGTGGGAAAGCAGGAGGTGCAAAGTATGCATTTTTTTCCCTGTGAAACAAATTCTTAAAGGGCGAGTTCACTATCTATGATATCTAGTATTTTGATTTAGTTTCTGCTTCATTTATGGGAGCCTTAACTTGAAACCTGCATGTAATGAAAACTTGCAAATTTTTATCAGCTTCGTTACAACCAGGTTTAACAGTATTCTAACTCACCTCTATAAACGTGTTATTTAAAAAAAAGAGTTTGATTTGTTATTTTCGAAAGTGGTCAGTGGTGTATTCAAGATTTGAGGAATTGGGAGCAACAAATTGACAACACAATGTGAGGAAATAAAGTGAGAACAAAGAAAAGTACCTTTTTGGTTTTATGCTGAAACATTTCAAAATGTCCTGTCCTTAGACATTGAAAACACGTAACCTTAATGAATTGCAGAGGAACTGGCTTAATGCGCTGCCTGCAACAAAATTCTCGGTACTACCGATTGGTTAAATAAAACCGTTTTGTTTCGATAACCAGCTGTCTGGCCTCATATGTCCACCTGCCCTGCAGCCTTCTCCCCTCGCCCTGCATGTGGCAATACCACTGTTAATGTATCAGGCTAGGGTACCTTGCATTTTTCATGTTCGCAAACAAAAATTCCACAAGCTACGCACGATCTCTGAAGAGCGAGGCCTTCTATAGCGCAATGCCTTAGAAAACGAATGCACCACTGTATGTAGTCACCACCACCGAAGTTGCATGCCGTTAAAACCATTGTTTGGATCTCGAAATCACGCGTCTCATCACTTGAATACGAGTGGCCAGATTAGTTAACAATAAGAGCTATTTTTAAAATCAAAGCATTAACTTATATCTGGAGATAATGCATCTCATCACCTGGATATCCATTTTCAGTACATTATAAATAGACCCCATTTTTAATATCAGTAGTTGAAATAAACGGGCGCGCGTGTATATGTCTTTCTTAGGGATGACCGCTGTCAACATTCAAGAGAAATAAAATTCGCTCATACCCTTCATCATGATCCTGTGTTGTGTACTTTTTAGAAACTTTGCTGGTGATCCACCTTCAAATAGAAATCGCTCATGATTTTTTTTTCGTGCTCGCAGATCAACGAATACGCATTGGACTGCCCTCGAGCGAATCTACAACCACTACTCCATCGCCACAACCAGCAGTGCAAATTCAATTTTAACCCCTGGTATCTTCGCTTGAACGCGAGAGCAAGCTGCAGTGATCTTCTACCCAGATGCTGGGAGCAAAATAATAAAAAAACTTACTTAAACCCTGGTAGCGCTTGCTTTGATTCTTAGTGAAGCTGTACTTACAAGCGCACGTTATCCCCTATCGTGTGCACATTATCACATTAACAAGGGGGCAAAGCGACAAGCGAAACGACAGGGGTCAATGCGCATCAATTTGCACCCTTGTTACAGTGCTCCTAGGTGTGCTTCCCCTCCATTTTCCGCCCCTCAAAGTGGAGCCCCAGCCCAAGAGCACATGCATTTGCATGGCACTACCACGTCGTTTAAAAAAAAAAAAACACCTCTTTTTTAGAGAATCGGGCCCAAGCATAGAGTTTTATACATTGTAAGAAACTTTATGGGCCCAAGTACTCATCATTATACCATCGCTATGTGTTTGGCAGGAACTTGTGTAACGTACGTCTACAAGGAATGGATGACGACAAATGCAGATTCAGGGTGCCTATGACAGCTGGCCAACACCCATGGCTGGCGTGCACTCCATTCAACAAGCTTAAGTACTTGGAATGCAACCTGAAAGACGGTGAACTTTTGCGCTTCCTGCGTACACCAGAGGAGGCTGTTGCTGTGACCTGCTTATGCATTAGTACGCATAACGAGAGCTTGAAAAGAGGAGCAACAGGGAAATGTTGGCCAGGGAGCTGAGGTGCTCTGAAAGCCCCTTCCTTTTGCATTCAATCCACACGTAGTACATCGACGGTGCATTGTGGATAAGCATGCAGCCGGTGTCCCAAGGAAGCTGGTGTGTTTTGGCTGTAGCTGCAAACACTCTCAGAGCGATAAAGTATACCCGATGCCCAACTTGTAAAATATACATTTTTTCTGTGCAATTTCAGCATGACATTTCTCCACTTGAACACAAGGTACAATTCCTTGGATCCAGGTTCACTAAAACTATAGCATCCATATCTGTTCCCGAACTTTGAAAGTATTCAGTTCAGTTGAATGTTGTACTATTTGCGTTGTTACACCGAGGTTTCAAATATAGGTTTCTTTTCCTGCAGAAACATGTTTTTCACGTAGAGCTGTCACATTTTTAGAATGCAATAACATTTGTTTGTTTAGTTGTTTGCGTGGATATATTTTTTTCTTTGAATATTCTTGTTACCACAATAGAATTGCGATACTTTGCTGTGTTTTGTGTTGATTGCTGTAGAAGCTGTACAGCATGCATATTGCCAGCTGCTGCTTAGCGTTAGAATTGGGCTGATGGGCTGGTCAAGCTGCTTCTATGCGGCTTTTTATCGTTGGCCATGCGATGTACAAATGGCAAAATAAAAGCTACCTCACCTCACAACCAGTCCTGGTTGTAGCTCTACAATACTCATGATTAAAGACCTGAAAGACCATACAATGACTTGGTAATCACAGTAACAGAGCAGAGACTGTGAATGTACTGCTGCAGCTTTGAGGCGTGCGTCATGTTATGTGTGTCACCCGTGTGTCACCCACCGCGGTGGCTCAGTGGCTAAAATAAGGTCGTTGCGCTGCTGAGCACAAGGTAGCGGGTTCGATTCCCGGCCGCGGCGGCCGCTTTTCTGATGGAGGCGAAAAGCTAAAACGCCCGTGTGTACGAGATTTCGGCGCACGATAAAGATCCCCAGGTGGTCAAAATTAATCCGGAGCCCTCCACTACGGCGCGCCTCATCGCCTGCGTTGCGTCGGCGCGTTAAACCCTACAATAAAAAAAAATGTTATGTGTGTCAAGATTATGAACCTGCCTTAACACAAGTGACATTCAGGCTTTGTTGAATTAAAATATGAACCTTTTTTCAGTTTTAGCCATTTTAAAATATGACTTCATCAAGCAAAAAGGGCCCTTGAAAAATACCAAAATGTCACTCAAGATAACTGCGTAGTTACAAGATGACTGTCGCCGTAGGCCGAGGATGTTATGCAACAAGCTTCCAGCCCCTCCTTCCCTTTCATTTACCTTGACGATGCCTTACTACAATGTGCGCCACAGGCGTTTATTGTTACCCATGTGCTCGTGGACAGCTTTGCAATCTAGAGAGCTTGAAAGTGACTATGGTTGGGTGGCCCTTGTCAAATGCCCTGAAATGTGTGTTCACTTTCAGCGACAGAATGAAATGTGTCTGTAGTAGAGGTTTAAATATCGTGGGGGAGGAAAGAACAATAAAAATGTGCAGTTCATAAAGAAATAAAGAAGAAAAACTTCTGTGGTTTAGCTTTGGTTAACCCTAGTTGATATCGAAAGCTTCACTGCCCTGGCTAGGCCCATTGACGAGGTGTGGCTTCGCAGTGATATACGTACACATTTGCAACAAATGGACTGCTTATTCATTATCTTTTTTTCGCCTCACGGCTTTGTTTAAGCCTCGCCGCTGCACGAGAGGCCACAGCTGGATGTTCCGTCTTAAGCCTACCAGAAATTAATATCATCTGGTCACCCGGCCACTAGTCCCTCCAAGGGAACGAGGCGACACACGCCGCTGCCCGTGCTCATACACACTGGGCCGTTACCTCAGAGGGAGAAACCAACGACCGAACTGCTTCAAAGCCAGCACCACTCCACACAAACACCGAAATCTTAGCTCACTACAAAAACGACCACCGTCGCTTCCCGCCACCTCATTCACAATTAGCGCGCGACGAAGAAACCACTTTCCGGCGCCTACAAACCAATTCGTATCCCCATAACACCCTACTAAGCGTCATTTACCCCACCCAATACCCTGCCACCTGTAACTTCTGCCCTGTTTCTGGCACCCTATACCATGTGGTATGGGAGTGCCAACGGACCCCCCCTCTAACCCCAAATCCCAACCCTACCTATGAGCAGTAGGTGGAGCAGCTGATCAGCTGCGAGCTGATGGAACGGGCCCAGACGGCCAGCCAGCTCCAAGGCATCTTGGAATAAGGATGCCTCACACTGGGTGGAGGCCCTACGAACATCCTCTTTCTCATTACTACAATAAATGTTTGTCTCTCTCTTCTTCCTCCATCGCACACGGCTCTGCGCCGCACGTGGCCTCCTGGCCTTCCTTTGTGGCGCGCACTTATCGCTGCGGCGGCGGCCACCTCACTTTCCTCCGCCAGGTGGCGACGCGGGTTCCGTGCAAGTCCCCGTTCCCTTCTCGCCTATCTCTCGGCAGAAGGGTTGCAAGCTGGACTAGTTGGAAAGATATTCTTGGATGAAAACCGCTCAAACTTGAAAGACAAAGGAAGAGGAACACGAGTTTTACTAACATGCGTTTCAGAGAGCATGAATTGTCATTAAAGTGACCCCATCATCCCATCTTTCTTCACATTGTACTAAGTGCAGCGGATATAAACCTAATTTTCCTTCCTCTGACATTTTATTTAGGCCCCGTGAACCAACGCCCCACGAAATTATGGAACTATTCCACAGAGCAGAAATCGGAGACAATTGTGTCAGCCAAGCAAGCGTCTTCATCCCAAACAGATTGCATATCTGGGTGGGCCTTGACTGTAGCTAGTGCCTATATAATTGTGTTATCACTGTGGCTTTTGTAAACTTGTTTTACACATGCACAATGTTTTTTATTGTTTTGTGTTAAGTGTTTATATTCACCCTTTCCCTTGTCTTCATTTGTCTTTGTTTAGGTTCGCGCTGAATGAATCCAAAAATAAGCCTATCTCTTCCCTGCCGCATATCTCTCCCCGCAATCCGGCTGCTACTCCGTGCGGGGCACTTGCCGAAGGGGGTGTGATTTGACCTCCAGCTCTCAAGGTCAAAACTGGTCACCTCGCCAAGACTGCCTGAGGTATCGTTGTGTAGCTTTCACTACAAAAACGCAATGCTAAAACAGTCAGCAGTCTCTATCAGAGGGAATATTGGTGCTTGCAACATACAATGCATCAACCCGTGTAGGATTAAAATTTTTGCTATACATTTGCTGAATATGGAGTACACTGTATTTATATGTAAAAACATGGTCTTCACCAAACGTTTGTAGCACTGACAGAATTTGGCTGTTCAGTGGCTGGAAACGAAAAAATTCAAAGGCATCAAAAGCTGAACTGAGCTACTTCTGCAGATCTTGGTTAATAATACAGTCAAACCCGTTTATAGCGAACTGCAATATGCACCGCGATTAGTTCGATATAGCCAAACCCGCCTATAACGAGCTTATTGTTACGAGTTCACAATACGCAGGCCACCTCTTAACCCCTCACAAACTCCGCCATCCGCGTATGCAGAAACGAACACAGTACAGTAGCCATTACCATTCCAAAATAACCCATTTAGTGCAAGTAATACAGCTACTTTCCGCCTTAACTGCCCACGTTGCAAAAAAAAAAAAAAAAAAGCGGTGATTTTTGTTATCACTTTTGTTTTGGCGGCTTCAACTAGCATAGCATTCTCTACATGAAACATCGTTTGCACCAGTTCGAGTCCGCGTCCTCAAAAATCTAATAAGCATTGGCGGAGCACATGGACTGCCGAAAGCGCTTCATTATAAGCGTCGTACGGAATTCATACACGACATCGGGAACGCTGGCGAGCTCTTCCCACAGTTCACCGATGCTGCAGTCTTGGTCCGGACTCGCTGACTGGGTGGGTTCCGTCGCTAGTCCCGCGCGTCGAAAACAGTTACGGAAAGTACTGGGCGTCACGTCGCTCCGTGCGAGGCGCAATGTCTCAGCCGCGGATCTTGCTTCGTGGTCGCGGCCAATCCACATCTCAATCGCCGCTCCGAGATCATGCATTCGGCGGCCATTCTAGGCGCCCAGAGTTCGATATATCGGATGTGAACTTCGTTATAAGGAATATGTTTCCCATGTATTTCCCTAACTGAAATATTTTTGTTCGATATATAGCATAATTCGCTCTATCCGGGTTCGTTATAGCCGGGTTTTACTGTAGTACCATAATGTGGCACTTATCTTTTAAACCTGCTGCCGTTGACAGCACACGCGTTCCTCACAAATGCCGAAAGATGCATGCTTACATTGACCATCTGGACGTAGAACCACATTTGGCTGGAAGTTGCAGATGCACTGTAGACACATGAAAACAACATTGACTTACAACTTTTATTTTAAAACTATAGGCGCTGCTTCCATGTATAGTGCAATTCAAATGTGGGCAAGTGGGTGTCTTGCGAGTAGTGTAGTCTTTTAAATATGGAACCAGAGGGTAGCATTCAATGCACTCATAAGGCTACGGCCAACAAAATCAGCGGGAACAAAAAGAAGGAACTTGATCAACAAGCTCACATCGCTTCTGGTAGCACAGGAACTACCACGAAAAAAAAAAAAAAACGGCCTACCTGTGTAAGCACATCAATTGTACAAGCCTAGAATTGCATCTTAAAACTCGCAGTTGCTCCTCAGACAGCCAAGCTTTCATCAACGTTAATCTCTAGGCGCTCTCGCATATGTACATACATCGAAACTGGACTCGCAAAAAGTTATTTCAAGGATGTGCCCATTTTATACAAGAATAAGAAGCTTCACACTTGAGCATGTAGAGGTCAGGGGGAAAAAAAGGCAGAAAGTGCAGGCATGGTAGGTGATCAGAACTTGTAGCAAAGGTTGCACATTGGTTTTTCAGAAATGAGATGGAGGTGTAAGTGACACAGTTTAACCCATGCAGTATTACAAGCATGCGGCCTCCAAGCCACTCTTCATTTGTTACCTCTTGGTAACAGTTTCAATCAACAAAACCAAAGCAGGATTATTCGAGTCCTGCCAGTCTATGATAGCTTGGCGCACTGCTATACAGAACCCATGAACGCAAGAACACCGGAACATGCAGTTGTAACTCATGACGAAACATGTTCGGCACTGTCCATGCAAGATAAATTGTTTTGATGGCAAAAGAAAAGGAACAAAGTTGAGAAAGGGCTGCTCAACAAGTGAGCTGTTTAACAACAAAACGACAAAGGAAAAGTCACCTTAAAAGAAACTATGCATGAGATCTCAAATTGCCTAAAGAATTTTCACCATGACGCAGAGCCCATGTGCCCATTGAAATTTAAAAAGAGATCAATGGCTCTCTCGCAGAAATTTCTAGAAAAGAACATTTTCTTAAAAGAATTTATACCGCAGTATACTCAACTCTTTAGAAGATGTTTATATGAACACCTTCAGCCCTGACTGCAGTGTAAAAAGATCTTATTCCTTCCTTCCCACCACAATGTTCCCAATATAAACCGTAGAAACTCTGTGGTTAACCTAAACGTACACATCAGCTCGTGTGATCTCAGTGCAATAACACAAATTTACTGACCGTACCTTAGCAAGAGTTCCCCCTGGACGTCAAATTACCTTGAGACCAAACGGCCACTGCCTTTTCGCCATGGTTAAACCAAGGATACTATACATAATTACTCCTAAATGATTTTACCTTTGTTCTTTTCCCCTTGACATTTCTAACCTCACACATGCAACACTATAGCCAGATTTTATATTGCACGCAGTTTATTCTGGCAGTGAGATACTACCCGAATGTACTGAAACTAGAAATTCACCATCATAGTACTAGAAGAATATAGTAAAACGAAACCAATGGTCCTTGTGACATATCTTGCAACATTTTTTTGCCTTTACCAAAAACTTCATGCCTGTTTTGTCAATTTGAACCGTTACACTATCATTAGTTTACGAAACTGTATACATTGCAGTACGACCCTTGTGGCTTAGGCAGTACACCCATACATATACCCTCCTTCCAACTCAACAAGAAAATTTGCAAAGGCAAATTTGAACACTGCAAACTCACTCTGGAAACATTTGTGTTGTTGACAGAGTAAAACAAGTTAGCACACACATAAGAATGGTTTCTTAGCCTAGGAAAAAAAAAAAAAAAAAGAAAGAAATGAAGTTGTCATTCAATTCAGAAGCGAAAGTCCATAAAATAGCGTCAATAGGCATTTCTTAGCACACTCATTTATTAGAAAACAAACGCACAAACATCTTTGCTCATTCAGTCACTGGTCAGACAAACACACAACACTTCAAATGCAACAAGAGAAAAAAAATATCACAAAGAACAGCTTGATAATACATACGAGGAGGAAAATAATTGTGAAGCTTGCTGCTTGCAAAGTACAGGCGGGGGTCACTTCCACAAAAATAGGCCTGACTCCTCAAAACCGACGAATCAATGCAAGTATCTTGTTTCTGCTTCCTCGCGTCGAAGGAGAACATTAAAATTACGACCGCCGGTCGATGCTTGCACCAGCTAGTTGCATATGTCGGATTTGAACTATTTCTGCAGCCAAAAGTTGGCCCTGTCACCTCGGTCACGCTAACATTGAACTGTACAAAGGTGACATGCTGCAACAAACAGACAGCTTTGTAACTGAAGGGAGAAAAAAAAAAAAAAAAAAAGAGGAGGAGGGGGAGGAGAGGGGATGGGTTCTACAAACGAAACCAATCCTAGTAGATCCCAAACACGGAGCTGGCTTGCCCAAAAAGGAAGAGAAGAAATGACTGTAGCACAGACATCTACACGTGACCGCACAACTGACTGCAATACTAAACGTCACTGCATTCATAGGCCTCATTGGCCACATGGTGACAGCGATGCTGCAGAATGCAATTGAGAACAGACATAACAAACCAGCCAAAAGCAATCTTCAAATTCCCCCTGAGTCGCGCACCTGTTTTGGAAAAATAGAACTACGGCGACGAACTACGACGGCTGTACGACATGCCACGTCAGCTCGCCGAAGATGCAACGAAACTTCAACAACAAAACACACAAAACTAGCGCAACAAGCGATGGTGGAAAGATAGAATTCACCCACCGGAAACTGCAACCACTTCGTACAAGAACACACCAACAATCATCTCGTTTTTTCAAACAATCAGCAAAGGCGTGCTGCCCTTGACTCGTCGTCCTACTTCTTTCAAATGCTTCATCTCAACCTTCCGTGTGACGGCGGACTAACAAAAATTTAAAAGAAGAAGAAGAAAAACTACCGGAACGAGTAGCGGGTGTGCCGACTTCTTAATTTACTCCCTGCGCGAGTGTTTAACACTGAACACTCCCTAACTCTTCCGCATAACATGTGCCTATCGTGTTTGTTACTCACCACAGCAAACCAGAAACGGCAAACAAACAAAAAGAAGAGGCACAAACACAGTTTTTCCGCTAGTTCCAGACCGAAACATCACCCAAAATGTTCCCTCTTATAAGCAGAAACTAGAGAGCTTCTCTTTTGGAAGAACCGACTAGCATTGTGAGCAAAGCATGTTGCTAAGGTAAAGAGGAAGGCAAAGAGGAAACCAAGGAAAGGAGGGGAAAAAGGGAAAACCACGGGGCCACAGCAAAAGGAAAAAAAGAACCCTCTTTAGTGAAGGAGCAGTAAAAAAAAAAGGAGGGAGGAAGTAAGGAGAGGAAGAAGGGGGAGGGGGGGGGGGGGGGGGGGTGCAAGGCCACTCTCGTCCTGCGGTCGTGCGGCACGGCAGTAGACAGGGCTGGCAGAAGAAGAGAGGTGGAAGAAGAGGCATCATGAGGTGGCCAGGCCAAAGTCCTTGAGGTGCTCCTCTATGTCCACCCGGCAGATGGGGCAGCGCTTGTTGGTGGTCAGCCACTGGTCCACACACACCACATGGAAGAGGTGCATGCATGGGAGGCGTCTGGAGAAGGAGCAGGGGTGGGGGGGGATTAGCCGCCACAACTTGGGTTGTAAAATTATAACTGCTATAATTAACAGTGTATCAACTAGAAGACAAGCAAGTTCTCATTGACCACTTAGGCGCACCAATAGCCAATAACTAGGTTGTATGAATGATTTGTTGTAGCAACAACCCTCCCCACCCAAAGTGGTTAGGACTTAATTTATTAGGTCTTAATTTGGGACTTAACCAATTTAATTTCACTTAAGGGGGGACGTGGCTTTCGAAATCAACTTTTTTATTTCTTTGTGGATTTTGATGAAAATTGGCACAGCAACTGGAAATGCTTCTGTGATAACACCATAAAAATTTGAAGTTAATATTTTGATAACTTTTTTATGTATGAAATTTTCTTTCTGTTTCGCTTGTACCGAGATTGAGCGGCTTATAAAACACGATAGAAAACTTGTTCGAAGTGCTTTGCATTCCCAAATGAATGGACGAGGTCGTGACAGTTTTAGAATTTTTTTTTTACAACACAATGTTTTTTAGTTTTCATTTTTTTAGAGGTTAATGTGCAACAGGCATGTCAACTGTGAACGATTATTTGAATAAAAAAATCACAAAAAACAAATCTGGAAAACTAAAAGTGTCACGACCTGAACAGTTCATCAAGGAATGTAATGCAAGAAAGGGAATCAAAATAGACCCAGCGGTCACGAAGAAATCCCTGGGACAAGCGACACAGGTGGCAAAAAAAACTGTTTTGAGAAAACGGCTTCCGAAGTTGCAACATAGGTTTCACATATCATAATTCGTCACGGTTGTAGCCTTTCATGTCCTTTTGAACATGAGGCTTCTGGAAGGCCTTGCCTTGAAATTGGAGTGCCTTTTCAGCCTTTCTCTTTCCAGAAAACATCATTTTCAGCTCCTCCGTGAAGAGTACATACCCCCCTTTGCAAACCAAACGGAGGGGACATGGGTTTCAATGGGCTTTCAATGCAAAGTAGGTTAGTTGGTTGGCTGTATCGCACTGGACAACCTCCTTTTGCAGTGTTGTCACCATGGCAACAAGTTAAGCATTTTTTTAACTTAAATTTGAACATTTTTGGCTTTTTTTTATGTTTTATCTTGCCTGGCACAGCAACTTAGTACTCATAGTGCAGGTGTTCATTGCCAAAAGTTTACATACCACAAGGTTGAAAATGAGCTACTTTGAAGCTTGGTAGAGTATTCTGCATAACTCCCAACTTCAATGCAAGAGCATATTTTTTTTATTACTTTTGACATTCAAGGCATCCAATATTTCTCGCAGCACATCCAGTATGCCCTGAGCAATGGTATCAATAATTTCCCTAAAAAAATCACTGTTAAATGCTGCCACAGTAACGTACATTTTTAACGCAGAGAGCATATTTTTATTCCTATATTACTAACTCAAACATGTTTGCATGAAAATTACAAGTGCACGGGAAACGTTGCGCAAGAAAGGCGATATGGCTCGCGCGCATCGCAGCGCACGCTTACCGCGACATATCGAGCTTTGATTATACCTGATATGGCTGGTCAGGTCGCTTTTAAAATAAAACTAACGTAGCAGGCATTAATTACAACTACTGGCGTTCAATCGTAACCGGTTGCCCAGTCATGTGATGCTCCAATGCGCGTCGGCTATGCCGTGCACGCCGCAGCGTTTGACGCGTCGACCGTTTCTTTCTCAAGGCTAGCGAGCCCACAGTCAAAACACAGCAATAACTAAGCGTGTAAACATCGCAAATCCGACTAAAAGTTAACTTCACGAACCGCTATCGCAAGCGCGCACACCGCGTCACCCTCCGGGGTCTAGCGACGGTTGAGTCACGCGCACCACGAAGCGTTCGATGACCTCCGCCTTTCGAGCCACACAACTTCCCGTAATCTGGCTCGTTATCTCTGGCATTCCCATCGCGATAACGTCCGTGTTGAATACCACAGATTGAACAGAAACTCGGCCGAGCGAAGCGGCGAAAATGAACTCAATCCGCTCGCTACGCAGCTCAGGCGGCCGCCATCTTGCGTTGCGCCCGCGACATCCAATCAGGAGGGTCGCTGTTCTGCGCCCCGACCGGAGGACCAATAGCACTTCAGCATCTATTTCTAGCTTCGTTTGTGCGTCGTTTCTTTTCTGCCGTTTGTGCGTTTGTGAATGAACGAAGATAAAAGAGACGAGCGGAACCGGAAAGACGATCGCTCGGCCGATCTAACCATATCAAAATGGCCGCGCCCGGTGGCACCGTTGCGGAGATAGAGAGCTCCGAAAATTGCCGTTTTTTCGGCCTTTTGCGCTGATAGTTTGTCACCGCGCCTGACAAAAGTATTTTTTTATGCCACTTTGCGACGCTTTTCAGCGTAAAAACTTTGCAGACGCACAGAATAGGAAACATAGAAGCTGAATATGTGGGTTTCAAAAAAACGATGTTTTGGTCATTTTTCCGAAGTTGAAAGCCGCGTCCCCCCTTAATTAGGTATGTGTTCAAGCCTTGCTGAACTAAGCAAACTTTTAAATGAGGCTTTAAGGGGGCAGATGGGTCTTGGAGGCCGAAAAACGGTCAAAAAATCACTTTCTGGAAAATGTCATTTGCAGCATCCACAGCCATTTTTCTATCAGCCTGAAAATTCCCTCATCATAAGGGACCATATTTTATTGCAAATGGCATTTTAAAGTGCACTCTACAGCTCAGTTCATGCAGAATTTGATGGTGAAACGGCACTTTTCTTGCAACGCAAAGCTAGCATTTCACCCTCAGATATCTCAGTATCCAGAGCAGGTACAACTGTAATTCTTTTTGCTTCTGATACCGAAATGTGTGGAGAATACAATGCTGGAAACAAACTTTTCAAATGGAGGTCTTGAAAAATTATTGTGTTCAATTGACACCACCTCTCAGCCATTTCTGGCAGAGCGCAGGAGGAGTGAAGTTCTGTGTGTTGTAAAATGACCAAAAATAATTCAATAAAAAAAATGCTTCCAATGTTGTATTCTTTAGTCATTTGTCTGCCTAGCCACGGGGTAATCACCTTTCTGTATGGAGTGGTTATTTTGGAATTCGGACCCAAA
This sequence comes from Haemaphysalis longicornis, assembly GCF_048455015.1. NCBI lineage: Eukaryota > Metazoa > Arthropoda > Arachnida > Ixodida > Ixodidae > Haemaphysalis > Haemaphysalis longicornis. The sequence goes on along the minus strand of NW_027526361.1, from coordinate 39,181,457 downwards.
GTAATGGCAATTAATCATTAATTATCTCAAAAAGTACTCACAACTTTCAAAAAATCTAATTGCAGATTTGAAATCAGCACAAAAAAACTCCATAATGCTGCGCAGTTTCATTAAAATTGGTTAGTAAATAAAAAAACAACTATAAGACCAGTCTGCCCCCTAAACCTCTAAGCCCACACATGGACTGTAAAGCCTGCTGTATTGGGGGGAATTCAGACTAGGGATTATTCTTCTTGTACTACACTTTGATGTTTTTGAAGACTACTCAAGTCATACGTGCAGCCTTCACAACCCTAAGAATTCAAACCGAAACCTTACATCAGACGTAAGCTGCACATGCCTCTGTCCCCACAGGAGACCCACTAAAAAATGGCCAACACTGGTTCCCAAGAGCACAGGACAATTCACAAGAGCCACTGAAGGTTTCCCACAATGCCAGTTTCATCTCACCTCACTTCCTCATTATCTTCAAACTCGCTCAGGCAGATGGTGCACTTTTCCACATTGTCCTCGCTGTCACATCCACTCCGGGTAATCTGAATAAAAGAAATGCATGCAGGTTTGATGGAACCAACCACAAACCCACAACTCGTACAGGTAGGGTGGGGAAAAAAAAGAAAAATGTAAACACCGACAAACAAGCTTGCAAGAGCAACACGGTGGCCAAAAATAAAGCAGGTACTGTATTTATTCGAATATAAGGTGAGGTTTGATTATCAATTCCGTAGTCTCAAAGCCATACCCCGCCTTATATTTGAAGCTCAGTGTGTGTGTGAGTGCGTGCACGTGCATGGCGATTATTTTTACTCTCCAAACTGCACCCTCGCCTTATAATCGTGACCGTCTTATAATCGAACAAATACGGTAGTTGCCGCAGTAGCAGCATGTCTTTCCATGACAAAATCAATTAGTAAAGGTGTGCAAAGAATGAAATCTCAACTCAAATGTAATCAAACTGTCCGATGCCAAATAGTACTTCAAAAAATTCAAAGATTGAACAAAACAGTGAAATTTTTACTTCAAGACTAAATAAAAGTTCCAGAAGAAACTGCAAACATAAAAATTCTTCTCCACGTTTGAACTTTTCAGTCATAGGGTACCATTACAGTTACAAGAGATACCGTTACAAGAGACACTTGGTTATAAGAGACCTTTAAATGGAAACGGCTTGGTTGGGCTTCCTATGTTTACTATGTCAGCAACATTGCATACAAGAGACCTTGGTTACAAGAGACACGCTTTTTGGGTCCCGTGAGTGTCTCTTGTAACGAGGTTTTGCTGTACTTTAAACCAAAGCCTTGTTAAGGGGGGACGCGGCTTTCAACTTCGGAAAAATGACCAAAACATCGTTTTTTTGAAACCCGCATATTCGGCTTCTATGTTTCCTATTCTGTGCGCCTGCAAAGTTTTTACGCTGAAAAGCGTCGCAAAGTGGCATAAAAAAATACTTTTGTCAGGCGCGGTGACGAACTATCAGCGCAAAAGGGCGAAAAAACGGCAATTTTCGGAGCGCTCTATCTCCGCAACGGTGCCACCGGGCGCGGCCATTTTGATATGGTTAGATCGGCCGAGCGATCGTCTTTCCGGTTCCGCTCGTCTCTTGTATCTTCGTTTATTCACAAACGCACAAACGGCAGAAAAGAAACGACGCACAAACGAAACTAGAAATAGATGCTGAAGCGCTATTGGTCCTCCGGTCGGGGCACAGAACATTGACCCTCCTGATTGGATGTCGCGGGCGCAACGCAAGATGGCGGCCGCCTGAGCTGCGTAGCGAGCGGATGGAGTTCATTTTCGCCGCTTCGCTCGGCCGAGTTTCTGTTCAATCTGTGGTATTCAACACGCACGTTATCGCGATGGGAATGCCAGAGATAACGAGCCAGATTACGGGAAGTTGTGTGGCTCGAAAGGCGGAGGTCATCGAACGCTTCGTGGTGCGCGTGACTCTACCGTCGCCAGACCTTGGAGGGTGACGCGGTGTGCGCGCTTGCGATAGCGGTTCGTGAAGTGAACTTTTAGTCGGATTTGCGATGTTTACACGCTTAGTTATTGCTGTGTTTTGACTGTGGGCTCGCTAGCCTTGAGAAAGAAACGGTCGACGCGTCAAACGCTGCGGCGCGCACGGCATAGCCGACGCGCATTGGAGCATCACATGACTGGGCAACCGGTTACGATTGAATGCCAGTAGTTGTAATTAATGCCTGCGACGTTAGATTTAATCTTAAAAGCGACCTGACAAGCCATATCAGGGATAATCAAAGTACGATATGTCGCGGTAAGCGTGCGCTGCGATGCGCGCGAGCCATATCGCCTTTCTTGCGCTACGTTTTTTTTTTTTCCTGTGCACTTGTAATTTTCATGCAAACAGGTTTGAGTTAGTAATATAGGAATAAAAATATGCTCTGTGCGTTAAAAATGTACGTTACTGTGGCAGCATTTAACAGTGATTTTTTTAGGGAAATTATTGATACCATTGCTTAGGGCATACTTGGCTGTGCTGCGAGAAAAATTGGATGCCTTGAATGTCAAAAGTAGTAAAAAAATATGCTCTTGCATTGAAGTTGGGAGTTATGCAGAATACTCTACCAAGCTTCAAAGTAGCTCATTTTCATCCTTGTGGTATGCAAACTTTTGGCAATGAACACCTGCATGTATGAGTACTAAGTTGCTGTGCCAGGCAAGATAAAACATAAAAAAAGCCAAAAATGTTCAAATTTAAGTAAAAAAAATGCTTAACTTGTTGCCATGGTGACAACACTGCAAAAGGAGGTTGTCCACTGCGATACAGCCAACCAGCTAACCTACTTTGCATTGAAAGCCCATTGAAACCCATCTTCCCCTCCGTTTGGTTTGCAAAGGGGGTATGTACTCTTCACGGAGGAGCTGAAAATGATGTTTTCTGGAAAGAGAAAGGCTGTAAAAGGCACTCCAATTTCAAGGCAAGGCCTTCCAGAAGCCCCATGTTCAAAAGGACATGAAAGGCTGCAACCGTGGCGACTTTTGATAAGTGAAACCTATGTTGCAACTTCGGAAGCCGTTTTCTCAAAACAGTTTTTTTTGCCACCTATGTCGCTTGTACCAGGGATTTCTTCGTGACCACTGGGTCTATTTTGATTCCGTTTCTTGCATTACATTCTTTGATGAACAGTTCAGGTCGTGACACTTTTGGTTTTCCAGATTTGTTTTTTGTGACTTTTTTATTCAAATAGTCGTTCACAGTCGACATGCCTGTTGCACATTAACCTCTAAAAAAATGAAAACTAAAAAATATTGTTTTGTAAAAAAAAAATTCTAAAACTGTCACGACCTCGCCCATTCATTTGGGAATGCAAAGCACTTCGAACAAGTTTTCTATCGTGTTTTATAAGTCGCTCAAGCTCGGTACAAGCGGAACAGAAAGAAAATTTAATAAATAAAAAAGTTATCAAAATATTATCTTGAAATTTTTATGGTGTTATCACAGAAGCATTTCCAGTTGCTGTGCCAATTTTCATCAAAATCCACTCAGAAATAAAAAAGTTGATTTTGAAAGCCACGTCCCCCCTTAAAGCCTTGTACATTAAACCTAAGGCCACACACTTTTTTTTTTTTTTTGCAATTCGCACATGCTCAGATAAGTAGCACATCTGCCGTTGCCGACGTGAGTGACAGGTGGCATCGTGTCATTGGAACCTGAAGAACTTTGCAAAACACAGCTGCGTACGAGACCCTTGGCATCATACAGTATGAGACCCTTGGCATCAGTTAAAGTGAACTAAAATGAAAGTTATTCAGCCTTTGCGTCTTCTTTGTCAACAGATGCAACTGAACAAATCGGCAACAGCCGGTCAGAAACTCACCTTTTTGTATTTGTGTGGGAAAGTGTTTCGCTCTATGGTGTTCTGGGAAGCTCCGCGGTTCACCACCAAGCGACGATGCTCGAAGAAACGCATGGATTCCTAAAATGACAAAGGCTAATCACAAACTGAACAATCCTCACATGTTGCATGCTCTATCTATGCAAGCCGGAATAAGGACTAAAAGGTGATATTTTGGAGTGCCTCTTTAAATTTCAATAAAATCTGCAGGATTGCTTCACTTCAGTGTCCCTCTCATTGCTGCAAAAGATGTTATTCACAATTCCCTCAAGCACCTCAGTTGTAATGCACATAAGTCACGGCAATGCGACAAGCCCCTATAAAGGCACATGTCAAATGATGAAGCCAAAAGAGTGTCATTATGGTGTTGCCAAGTTTTGTTTTTATTATTACTACATGGATAACTTATTACAATAAGCGCGCAAATCGCTGTGAATGACGCAGGAAAACTAACCACGCTCTTTTCAATTCTCCTCATTATGCACCCCTGGCATGGCCTAAACGACGTCATTTGGGCCATGGCTGTCCTAACGGCTGTCGCTGGTGAACTTCGCGGCTTATTTCTCGCATTTCCTGTGATTATCTGCTGTCGTCGGCGCTGTGTACCAACCACTTCTATGCCTGCACCTGTATGCACAGTTTTGGCGTTTCCTTTGTGTTTTGAGTGCGTGCGGAGTTTGAGTGACGAACTCAATGCTCTCCTTTCAACGAGACCACTCGACAACAAACATTTATTGCTTCAAAAACACCCTACCAGCCTGAGCACACACTTGCGAGCAGGCAACCTTGCCTGTTTTTTGTGGCACCAGACTGGAAATAGACCCCTCCACATTGCGGAAAAAAGGAGAAAACTCCCCGGCCAGTGGTATATCGAAGGCCGACGAAGAGAACGCCTCGAGCCACCCCCCTCTCCGGAAGAGAACGCGCAGCTTTTGTCGCGTTGTCCGTGGTCGAGTTGAGAGAGAACAATTATGCGCGATTTCTCATTGCATGCAGTTTCGGTAAAAGTGAACGGGTTCTCATAATTCTTGTGGAAGGAGATTGCTGAGACAATAGACTTTACTCCAAAATGCATTCCGAGTAGCCGTTGGTAAGTGTTGCAGGGTCCCTTTAAATGCATAAGTGTTATGAATCAAAAACAACTGGGCAGGCACCTGCTCTCCCTACTTGAAGACTGAACAATAAATTTTTCTATGCTGAACTAACAGTGTACAACGCACTGCGGATACAATGAACACAAAACGCACTAGCTCACCTGAACATGCCGCGGCAGCAGTGGCATGTAGTGGGGCCAGGAGACATAGTGAGGCAGGTCGGACAGAGCCGAGATGGCATACGTTTCTGGGAACCTCTGTGAGACCGTCTGTACACAAGAGAGTGACAAGGAAGAACAGTGAGGTCACACGGGTTTTACAAAAAGGGCAGCTACAAGCACATGCCTTCGTTTCTATTGGCAAAATTATAACATTTACAGACTTCAAGAGTTGAGATCTTCGCTTCGTAATGACTTATGCCTACTCATGCAGTTACATGGCCTATAGCCCGTATTCAATGGCGTTTAATGCATGCAGGCAACCAAGTGCGCGCCGCCATATCTGTGGCCAAGCGTCTGTTGCTAGGCGACGTGCGCACGGCCCGCAGATCAGGCACCCCTCTTCTCCTCCAGTGCGCCGTCACTCGTTACGTCGGGCTCCGCGGGATGGCGGTACTTGTCCATGCTAAGCACGACTGTGAAACACATGACTAGGTTACAAAATCTACCTCAGCGAACGCAAAGTATTGCCCCGAGTTGAATGTGAGTGTGATTAATAACATCTCTGTTGACGCCACCGTTTAGAACATCTCTGTTGATGCCGCCATTTAGAATTGGATTCGAGCGAAGCAGATGACGCACGCCGGTGTCTTTTTCTTCAGCGTGCGGGCGCAGTGGCCCAAGCAGCGCCGTGTCCGTGGCGCATCGGCCATGTCTGTGGCTGTTTCCAGTGTTGCCAAGCGAAGAAATTGACCGCTAAACTTTTGAATGAATACCGCCTATACTCGGGTAAAGCTGTACCCACGAGCGCCGCAAAGAGTGCGCTACTGTGAGTACTTTGAATGTGACGAGTCGTTCCCACATTTTTTTTGGACTTAATCTACAATGTCACACATTAAGTGCAATGTCCTTTCAAAATGCCCGTGCACTTCGACATCCGGGTCCACCGCTTCAGCGGAGTGATCCACTACTTGAGCTATTGCCCGTTTCTTATTGTCACCAAGTATAGCAGAAGAAGGAAGCCCCAACAGCATCCGTTCTGGTGGGAGGAGCAGTGACCACTCACCACGGTGGGTGGCAGTGCCAGGGCCAGCGGTGGTGGGAAGTGGTGGATCCGTGGGGGCGTAGGCGGGTGGTGGTAGTGGTGCTGGTGAATGTGGTGGTGAAGGTGGGCATGGCCCGCCTCCGCAGCGCTGCACACGGAAGAACGGGAACACCCCTCCACCTCAGCCGACTGGCCCATCACCCCCACACTGTTCAACAGGGCACCAAAGAAGACTCAAGTTCCCCGAAAGTAAGAACTAGCCTAACATGCACCCACGAGAACAGCTGGACCCTGCAACCAGAGGGGCAACAAATCAGGTCGAGACTGTTTGAGGTGGCCAGTGGTCCTACATGGCAACAAATCTTTTCAGGGGGAATCATAAGAAAACTAAAGGTCCCCCTCCTCTCTTCTCTCTCTCTCTCTCTCTCTCTCTCTCCCCCCCCCCCCCCCCCCCCCCCCCCAACCAATGTGGTGGCTCAGTGGCTAAGGCGTTGTGCTGCTGAACATGAGGATGCGGGTTCGATTCCCAGCTGCGGCGGCCGCTTTTCTGATGGAGGCAAAAGCAAAAACACCTGTGTGTATGAGCTTTCACACATGTTAAAGGTCCCGGAAAGTTAATCCGGTGAAAGTTAATCCGGAGCCTTCCACTACGGTGGACCTCACCGCCTGCGTTGCGTCGGCGCGTTAAACCCCACAATCAATGAAATCTTTCTTTCCCCCTCACTGTTGTCCCCTCCACCCATCCCAGAAGACTGCAAACTTGCGTGTACGCCATACCTCGGCAAAGTTGGCGCGGCTCACTCAAACTCACTCACAATTTTTTTTTCGAATCACCACTCACTCAAACTCAGACTCACTGCTGAGCAGCACATCTGCGCTCACTCAAACTCAAACTCACATTGAGCGCAAAACTCAGAACTCACTCAGACTCAGAACTCAAAATGTACTCAGAACTCAAAATGTACTAAAACTCAAAATGTAATCAAAACTCAAAATGTAATCAAAACTCAAAATGTACTCAAACTCAAAATGTACTCAAACTCAATATGGACTCAAAACTCAAAATGTACTCAAAACTCAAAATGCACTCAAAACTCAAAATGTACTCAAACTCAAAATGGACTCAAAACTCAAAATGTACTCAAAACTCAAAATGTACTCAAACTCAAAATGGACTCAAAACTCAAAATGTACTCAAAACTCAAAATGTACTCAAAACTCAAAATGAACTTAGAATTCAAACTGGGCTGAGAACTCAAAATGAATTCAGAACTCAAATGGCCTCACAGAGATTGAGACAATGAGAGTGAGATTGTGAGAGTGAGAGTGAGTGTGTGAGTGAGAGTGAAAGTGTGAGTTAGAGCGTGAGTGTGAGTGAGAGTGTAAGTGAGTGTGAGTGTGAGTGAGAGTGAGATTGTGAGTGTGACTGAGAGTGAGGGTGAGAGTGTGAATGTGAGAGAGTGAGAGTGTGTGACTGAAAGTGAGAGTGAAAGTGTGAGTGAGTGTGAGTGAGTGTGAGAATGTGAGTGTGAGTGAGAGTGTGAGTTGAGTGTGAGTGAGTGAGAGTGTGAGTTGGAATGAGTGAGAATGAGTGTGCCTATGAGTGAGAGTGTGAGTGAGAGTAAGAGTGTGAGAGTGAGAGCGTGAGTGAGAGTGGAGTGAGTGTGTGAGTGAGTGAGAGTATGAGTGTGCCTGTGAGTGACAGTGTGAGTGAGAGTGTGAGTGGAGTGAGAGCGTGAGTGAGAGTGTGAGTGGAGTGAGAGTGTGTGTGTGAGAGTGAGAGTGTGAGTGTGAATGTGAGTGAGAATGTGAGTGTGAGTGAGAGTGTCAGTGTGAGTGTGAGCATGAGTTGACTGCAAGATGAGTGTGAGAGTGTGAGTGAGAGTGTGAGTGCGTGAGAGTGAGAGTAAGAGTGAGAGTGTGGGTGTGAGAGTGAGACTGAGTGTGAGTGAGGGTGGGAGTGGAGTGAGAGTCTGAGAGTGAGAGAGAGAGGGTGAGTATGAGTGTGAGTGGACTGAGAGTGAGAGTAAGAGTGTGAGTGAGAGTGTGAGTGGACTGAGAGTGAGAGTAAGTGTGAGTGAGAGTGTGAGTGAGATTGATAGTGAGAGTGTGAGTGGAGTGAGAGTGTGAGTGAGAGTGTGAGTGAGAGTGTGAGTTGAGTGTGAGTGAGAGTGTGAGTATGAGTGAGAGTGTGAGTGAGAGTAAGAGTGTGAGTGAGTGAGAGTGAGGGTGGGAGTGAGAGTGTGAGAGTGATAGTGTGAGTTGAGTGAGAGTGTGAGTACGAGTGTGAGTGGAGTGAGTGTGTGAGAGCGAGTGTGAGTGAGAGTGTGAGTGAGAGTGTGAGTGTGTACATTTTGCTATATACCTTTTGCTATATCCTCATAATTATAACCAGAAAGCATTTTTATATTTGTCCCACGTGATCCCCCTCGACGAGACTTTTAATTTGATACCCCACACACCCTAGCAGGGTCATATGGAATTCATACCAGTCAAAATAACCATGACTCTCATGACTGTAACCAGGACGCATTATTTAGGTGTCCGACGTGATTCCCCTAACTGGAACCTTCAATTTGACGCCCCACATGCTTCAGCGGCCTCACCTTGAATTTAACCCAATCTATGACTCATAATGACTATCTCATGATCGAACTACGAAGCCTTTTTTATTTGTATTACGTGATTCCCCTCGTCAAGACCGTAAATTTGATACCCTACACGCAGGGCCGTACCCAGAGGGGGGGTTTGGGGGTTCGAACCCCTCCCGAAATCTTTTCCAGACTGCACGTAAACAATACTTACTGTTGCTTTCAGCAAAACTACCCCCTTCCCAAAATTCATAACCCTCCCCGAAAAAAATTTCTGGGTACGGCCCTGCCTACACGCCCTATTGGGGTCACTTCGAATTTTATCCCAATATAAGACTCGCCATGACAATCTAATGGTTATAACCAGGAAGCATTTTTGTATTTCTCCCACGTGATTCCGCTCATCAAGACCATTAATTTGATACCCATCAAATCCTAGCGGAATCAATTTGAAATTAAACCAAGCAATGACTAACCATGACTATCTCATGATATAGCCCTACCACATTTTTGTCCCACGTGATTTCCCTTATCGGAACCTTCAATTTGATGCCCCGGACACCCAGTAGCATCATTGTGAATTTTAACCTAATTTATGACCCATTTTGACTATGTCATGATAATAATCAGGAAGCACGTGATTACCCTCATCGAGACCTTTAATTTGATATGCCACATGCCCTAGCGTCATGAACTTGAATTTTAACCGAATCTATGACTTACCGTAACTACGTCATGATATATCCATAACTCATTTTCTTCCCGAATGATTCCCCACATCGAGACCTTGAATTTGATTCCCCACATGCCCTCGAAGCGTCATTTTGAATTTTAACCCAATCTATGACTCATTATGACTGCCTGATGACTACAATCAGGAAGCATTTTTTTATTTACCCCGCTTGATTCCGTTAATCCGGACCTTTCATTTGATATCTTACACGCTTTAGCCTCATCAGTTTCACTTTTCACCCAATCTAATGTGGTCATTATTCTGTCTTAAGGGGCGCTGCCCAGTCAATTCAGCTAATTCATTTGAAACAGCAGAAAGGACAGCCCCCGCCCCCATTTCCACCCGGCTCTCACCTCTTCCGTTGTGACCCCTAGTATATCAAGCCGTTAACAGTAGCAGGCGAACAACCAGCACGCCACCGCCGCCGTGTGCTTTCCCACCACCCTTTCCCACGCTCTTAGTGGATCCGTCAGGTCAAACTCAAAATGTACTCAAACTCAAAATGCACTCAGAACTCAAAATGGACTTAAACTCAAATTGTACTCAGAACTCAAAATGGACTCAAACTCAAAATGTACTCAGAACTCTTAATGGACTCAAACTCAAAGTGTACTCAGAATGGACTCAAACTCAAAATGCACTCAGAACTCAAAATGGACTCAAACTCAAAATGTACTCAGAACTCAAAATGGACTCAGAATTCACTAGGTCTCAGGCATACTCAAACTCAATCGGACTCAAACTCAGTCGGGATCACTCGGCTCAAACTCACTCAAGCTCAAACTCACCATGCCACACTAGCCTCGCGCTCACTCAAACTCAAACTCACGCGTGAGTTTGAGTCCAAATGAGTCTGAGTGAGTGGACTCATGAGTGAGTTCGCCGACCTCTGGTGTACGCAGCCCACCCACCTGGCGGGCGAGGCAATGACCACCTCGGCCTGGACATTGGGGTCCAGCACGACCGCCTCGCTGGCCACCTGGATGGGCGGCGGGCTGGCCACCGTCGCTGCCATGCAGCTCGCCCCTCCTCCCATGGGGGGAGTGGCCTGCTGGCTGCCGCGCTCAGCGCCCAGGGGGGCAGGCGGGGGGCCTCCGTCGGTGGCTGTTGGGTGCCCCACCACCAGCAGGGACAGGCCGCCTGCGGCCTCGTGCTGCTGAGGCGGTGTGGGTGGCACGGGAGGCGAGGCGGCCACAGCCGCGGCGGCGGCCGCAGCCCGCTGGGCCTCCATCATGCGCTGCAGGGCGAGGGCCTCGTGCTGCCTGCACAGGGCAGAAGAGGGGGAGTGTTGGTCTTCTCACACGCTGCCACACACTCGAGACTTATATACCCCCGTCACACGGCAGATCTAACGACATTTAGAGCAAAGGTCATTCACTCTAAATGTCGTTAATTCGGCGCTCCATAAGAATACCGAATGACATTTCAGGCGATTGACATTTAGCGGCTGAGGTTCTGGAGCTCATTCAGCAACCAAATGAGTGGCCTTGAGAGCAGTGGCACGTCACTAGAGAAGAAAGTTCAGTAATAAATCAAGGAATACTGTTTCTAAAAGCTATTAGCAAACTTATATTTTCCCTTTCATGTTTTTTAAATAAAGAAAGAGAAACAAGTACCAACAAAAACAAAAATCTTGTCCCCAGTGTGTGCATTACCCTAATACGGATTTTTTGCGGACTTGTCTCGGCTTGTGATGTCCACTGATGTCACCTCAATTGGTGATTTTCTCATCTTTAATAAAGAAAAATAATCCTCTGTTGTTTTAAAAATATAGTATGTATGAAAACATTCTAGATGCCCTCGAAATATAATTTTGCGGCTTTGCGAGCTCACTAACTGTCACCGCTATCGCTATCAAATACCAGTTGTTTTGCCGTGTAGACCCGCACGGCCAAGCTGAATGACATTTAACAGCTAATGTGATTCACTTTGAATGACATTAGCAGCAGTGAGACAGCTGAATCAGATTTGGGAGCAGTTTTTGGAGCAGCGAAATCTCGATTGTGGAGAAGAAGAACCTTGATTTGGAGCAGAAGAACGTCATTTATTCCGTCACCTCAGGAGCCTAAAAAATCAAATTTTTGGCGACTCCGGGGAGAAAAATGCACTTTTTAATCTGTTTTGAACGTACATAACACTGAAACAGCATTTCAATTAGGTTTTTTTCTATTCCAATACCCTTTCACAAACCATTTTTAAATTCTGAGGCTGGAGCGCCGTTGGAAATATCGAATTGAAAAACTAAGCAATTTCAAACCATTTTTACTATCATGTGAATGCAGAAATTATTATTTTTCTAATCTTAGACTGGGCTTTACACACAAGTGTAGAGCCACGGCAAAAGTTGCGCTAAACGAGGTGACAGTCGTCGCACCCCACCAGCCCTCCCATTTCAATTCCCAATGTGCGCGTTCATTACAATCGTAATTTGAGTAATGTTGGTATATTTAACCACCTCCCTCTTGGCATTAAATTTCACTTCAGATAGATGAACCATTATTACTAGCACGCAATAATAGCCCATCCCGCTATCGGACACTGCTTGAACATTTTGCGGCATGTAGCCTGCGCCACCACTTCTGCAGTGTCGATCGTCCCATTACCGCCGCTCGCAAGCTCGCTGTCAAAGGCAGCAATAACTCAGCGTTTTATAACACCGCAATGAGTTCGAAATTTCACTTCAAGCACGCGCCGTGCCTCACACTCAAGGTCGAAACTCGGCGAATTCGCGGGCACCACGTTTCTGATGAACTCCCGTCTTTCGAGTCGCGCAACTTCCCGCAACAGACCAAATGACTAAATGTAAACCCAGCCAGCCTCATAACCAAAACCACGGTAGAAATCGGCAAAGAGCACTCTGCCTGAACCACGAGCAACTGCGTCGCTCGGCGGCCATGTTTCCCAATCTTCTCCACACCAGGATGGCGGCGCCCCGTGATGTCGTTCCGGAGATACGGCACTCCGAAAATTGCCGTTTTTTCATCAACTTGCACAAGTAGTTTGTCGCCTCAGTACACATAAGTATTTTTTCTACAAGACTTTTCAATGGTTTTGGATGGGAAGACTTTAAAATCTCACAGAATATAACATGTGCAACCCGACATTGTGTCTTTTAAAAAGACTATCTCGGGGAAAATTTATGCAGGTTTTTTATTAATTGATCAATCGATTAAACCTTTACAAACAGCATCACCTTTGTGGTGCTGGAAAATTATGCCGTCAGTAAGCATTTTTTCCCCACCGAAACTGACGGGAGCGTTAAAATCCTTGGCTCAGACTGTTTTGGAGCAGTTTGGCGCAATTTTTGCGAATTTCAAGCTTTTGAAGCAGCCCGGCGCAGGAAAACACATTTGTATCAGAACTGCGCAATATGCGCAGCTGTCTCACCCCTGCATTAGGTTTGCCGTGCGACAGGGGTATTAAATGTCAAGGAATTGTGAACGGAAGAAGAGAGGCGGTTAGACAAACACCACCAGACATTCTCCACAACATAGCGCGGTCACATGGCACAACGTAGCGTCAGCACAGCCACACACGTAGCATAGCTAAAACGAATCCGGGCTATAGACAACACTGGCACCAGAGTTCTTTGTTCTTTGATACATATGAGCGGCAAAACTCTGCTTCAGAGTCCAGGCTGTGCAAGCACATTGCTTTGTTGAAGCTGAGAGGACAAGAATTACACTTTCCTAACATTTGCTTTAAAGGAGCCATGAAGAGAAAATACAACTTTGTTTAATTTGAAAGAACTAGGATTCAGTATCTCACTCAGCTCTATTACAGCCACGAAAGATGTTTTTTTAACGAAAAAAAAAGCAAGAAGTATTTAAAAACTTTCAAATTTTGCGCCACAGTGACGTGTTATGAGCAAGGATGACGTCATACGGGCTAACAATAAAACATAATTTTCAGTGCGTTAACTGCACGTCAGCATTCAAGTGATGCGGTCAAATGGAACTAGAGGCCCAATACAGACGTCCAGTCATGTGTCGTCGCGACAGGTCAGTTAAGCGGCCGCCAATCGCACAAACAAGGTTCCGTGACGTCATAGAAAAGTTGCGGGAAATTGGATAGGGGGTTGCGACTGCTTCACACGTTTCCTTTAATATCTCCGTTATTTGTACGAAGATTAAGACGATATTGGTATCATTGTTATCGGGACTATGCAGTCTTTCTAATAAACCCAACTTGTATTTTGTCTTCATGGCTCCTTTAACCCTTTGAGGGTCGAATTTTTTCGCCAAATGCGACTTCCCAGGGTCGATTTTTTTTATTGCTGATTAAAATTCTGCGGATGAATCTATTTCGAGAGCAAATTATCGCAATTTTTTTAGGGTGACCATAAAGGGACAAAAAAATCGTTTGTGTTGTTACATATATAAAGTTAATTCATGAATAACACAAAAAAAATTCCAAATAAAAATGAGAGAGTAACAAGCCGGCACCTTTTGAGTCAATCAAAATCAGATAGACAACAGTTTCGTGGGCGCAAAAAGCGGGAAGCGCCCGGAGGACGATACGCAAACCAGCCGCTGCACGCGCGGGCACGCACAACCGGATGCAGGAGCGATAGACAGCACACTGCTCATAAAATACAAAAAAAAGGAGAAAAGACCCTCATCAGTTTCGCAGGCGACCTTGGTCTGTAGCAGGCGCAAGAAGCGAGAGGTGCCCGGGTGCCTGGTGGGCGATAACCAGCGCGCCCCCTTATTAACCGATGCGCGAGCAATAGCCGGTGCGCCGCTGAAGTAAATAATAATAATAAAAAAGAAGAGCCATCGGCGGAAGAAAAAAATTTCACGTATTTCCGAAGTGTGGCAGCACATGCCAAGCAAGAGAACTTGGCGAAAAAGGCGTGCTTTTTAAAGATACAAGCAATGCCGTACATCTACGTCATTGACCATTTTGAAAGTGTTTGTCGATGCCATACATGCACGGCCGTGACCCTCAAAGGGTTAATAAGACAACCTCAACAAAGCTTGCTTTTCAAGTTAGGAAACATATTTTAAATTACATTATGCTTGCTTATTTTCAACAGTTTTTCTTTTATGACTTGTAGCACCAGCTGCCAGCACTTGAGTAGTACTCCAACTTTCTCTCAACGGATGACAAGCTTGCCAACTTGCCCCATGGTTGCCCTAGTTTGCCCTCGGAACGGGGGAACAACCGCAGACCGGTTTTTAATAGTAAAGACAACCGTTATTTTATCAAGGAACAGGTTACAGGTGCGGGCCAGCACAAGTGTTAATCGACCAGATAGATTTAGGGGAAGTCCCCAAGGTGAAACAAGTTTCTTAAAAAAAAAAAAAAAAAAAAAAAGGGCTTTTGCTGCGGCACATTGCGATTCCGAACCGCTGCTTCCACCTATTTGTATAAGGACTGGAAGCAACGAACTTTCCTAGTTGCAGGCTGTTGGCTATTTTGACAGCTTCTTCAGAAAGGGTCCCAATTGCTCATGGTACGTCCTGCACTCCTTTCGCGCTCGAAAAACTTGAATAACAGAGCATTGTTGACATCTTCACTGAACAGGACAACACCGTTACTCAAATTCCATTCCAGTAGCAAATTATCGTACTTCTACTACCACTTGTACTCGTTTCTGGTCGAAACGTTGCAGCGTTTTGTGCACGCTTTCCTCATTTCATCGATACCAGTGAACGACCGCGATATATCTGGCCACTGTGTAGGAATGCATGGCAACACTGCCAAAAGAAAAACGAGAAATGGCAGTTGCCTGGGTGCAATGGATCTCAAGGGGCAGAGCAAGGGGGACGGGGTGCTTTCCCGGAACAGCATGAAAATTTGAAATTAGCAGTGGACTTGGGGAGGGAGGGGGGGGAGGGGGTCGCTTACATGGGTGTAGGCGCTTGTTCGGAATTTTACAGTAAACAACTCTGAATGAAACCGGTCTTCCTCTTCATTGTTGAGTACAATGCATGCATGGTTCCAAGCAAAGATTTGTAAGTGCACATGTGTGCCATGGCATCCCCACTGTGACTGGGGACGAGTACGGTAAGACATTGTTAGATATCGTATTTCCTTGATCCCAAGCACCCTCCCCGCTTTACTGAAGAGAGAGTTTCAAGAAAGGCACTCAATAAAATCGAAGCACCCTTACCTACTTTATGATTAAGGGGAGACGTGGGTCTTGAAATGAACTTTTTTATTAATTGGTCTGTGATAATGAAAATCACTGTGCATATGTGTTTTGTCTTCCTCATTTCAAATATGTAATTAGTTTTCAAGTGGTATAATTATTTTTTGAATTATAAAGAAAACACTAGAGCCTAATTAAGTAATTTCTTACGGGCCTTTAAGGAACTTTTTATTAAATTTTTCTTAAAATAAATGGTATGGATGTGTAGCTTAAGACCTGCCATGCATGCTGAAGCTATTTATATTCCTGTAAAGATAGTTGATTGGATAGAATTAATAAAATTATGCCAAGTACAGTTTTCTGAAAACTTAATGACCTCTAATTATAACTCATAACATTTATTTGAGGCAAAATGAGCCAATTAAAATAGCTTCAGCATGCAGTTCATTTTATCCCGAATTCAACGGTATAACACTTGTAGAAATCCTTTGAAAAAAACTACCTCAAAACCCCTGTAAGGCTAGGCACATATGCAAAAAAAGGGAAGCTGAGAAAATCGCAGTTGAAGTTTTACTACAAGTGACAGTTTTATCTATTGAGCATATCAAAAAAAGAAAGGTTCTAGAATGTAGCTCGCTTTTCGCTCAACAAG
Organism: Haemaphysalis longicornis; assembly: GCF_048455015.1. NCBI lineage: Eukaryota > Metazoa > Arthropoda > Arachnida > Ixodida > Ixodidae > Haemaphysalis > Haemaphysalis longicornis. The sequence goes on along the minus strand of NW_027526361.1, from coordinate 39,165,230 downwards.
AGCATACCAAGTTTGCTGAAATCCGTTGGTGGGAAAATTATGAAATCCTCTGTCTACAGATGGCACCTGGCAGAAAAACTGAACAAAAGCAAAGCCAGAACGTTGCTTCAATTTTTATGCTATTGGCAGCGCGCCGTCACTCTTTGGCGACTAGGGCTGAGGTGCCGATCGTGCACCACAGTTGTAAACGTTTATTTTGTTATGTTACTGCTTCATGTGTAGCAATCAAATCGGATTTGCATCGCGTGAAATGAGTTGCAGCGAAGGGGCTGCTAACGGAATGCCCGCCACTGTTCTGTAACGTGCATGTGCTTGGCTAGGCGGGATAACCACGTTTTCGGTCTAATCTACTCGTATATCACGTCACTAACGCACATTGTGCTCAGTGCGAGCATTTATACTTCCCAAATCGCTGATCTATATGGTAACCTGCCGACAAGGAAGCGCGCGCCGGAGTGCGGGCCGACCCGCCGCGGCATCGTTGATAACAGAATGAACACAATTCCCTTGCGACGTCGGCGTGCGGCATCCTCCACTTTATCATTTCTTTTCTTTCTATTTGCTGCTGATCGAAAGATAGACGCAACTTAGTGCCCCCGCAGGCGTAATCATATCGCTACGCTATCGTCTCGGCAGCCCGCGGGGGCGCTAAGCCTACCTCCGTCTCGGCGCCGTTCTCGCGAAAAGTCGTCGTCAGACACGCAGAAAATCGTACTCCAGGCGCTTTTAATACTGCTAGTTCTTCCTTTCAGTTATCGCTAGACATATTTACTTTATTTTTACGCCATGCGGGGCTTTTGCCGGTCCTCGCATAGATGAATACATGAGCCGTTGCACTGTGATGAGAGTGCCGAGCAGACGACCCACGGCGCCCAGCCAATGAGGTTGCGCCCTGCGGTCACGTGCAGTCAGTAGCCAATTGGGCGGCGCGTTCCGTCTCTTTTCTACCCCGGTTTTACTCGCAACCAATGGACGAAACGGAGTGGTTCTGGCGGGGAATTGAAAACGAAAAGACGCGCTTTCGAATGAGACCAAGATGGACGCCGTGGGGCATGTAGAACCCGAGGGGCGAGTCGTCGAAAAAATGCTATTTTCGCGTCGAATCTTGGCCGATTTTAGCAGGCGTCGGTGCTATAAATTGATATTATGGCTCAAATACGTACTCCTGGGTCTGGATATTTTGCTAACCGGTAGAAAAATAGCTCTACTTTCCGAAAATGGCGATTTCTAAAAATCGATTTTTTGGCCATATTTCGGGATTCCAAGACCCGCGTCTCCCCTTAAGTGGCCACGGAGCAAGAATATATAGGAGAGGAAATGCTTATATTGGATGGCGCAATCAAGCAACCAGATAATGTCGCAATGATAACTACGGTAAACTTCGTTTTTTTCTGTCCTCGTTTGTAGCACTCAATTTTCCTTGTGCAAATATATGCAGTTGAGGGTTATATGTGCAACAATACGGTAGCACATGGAGCAGATGCATGCAGAATGATCTCGCTGTGTCGGCGAATGCGGGCTTCTTTCAGTAAATGAATGAATGAATTTGAATTTTATTGGCGCAGCAGCCAAATTTGGCTATAATGCGCCAGACTCAAGGTAATAACTTCTTTCAGTGCACTGTCGCATAATCAACAAAGTGTCCGGCACACTGGGCTCGCTTTGATTGCACCGCACTTGATATAAGGCCGCGCAGCCCTCCGGAGCATAAACTCCCCTTTGAAGTCACTTTTTGGAGAAACAACGTGACACTGTGTCCTTTTATACCAAAGCTGTATACCTTTACCCTCCAACGGTTTCATCTCGTGGGCAAAAATGCCAAGGCCTAAGAGGCATGTGCCAGGCTACTCGGGCATGTAGCACAGAGCTCAGAATTTAAGGAAACCGCAAAACAAGCAACGAAACAGCATTATGGATGATAAGGCGCCTGCGAGCAATGGGACCCCACCACGTACGTGTTCCTGGTAAGGATTATGTTTGGAGATTATCTTTGAAGGCTAGGCAGAACATAGTAACACTAGCCAAGCGCAAGCGACCGGCCTGCCGAGACGACGAGAAACATTTCATATCCTCCTCTGTCACCATTTGTAGTGGTTTACAACAGCTTTGCGGGAACTTTCGCGGGGCAGGGGGGCGACCAATTTTGTTTTAAAGTCTTTTTCTGACGCTGAAATGTGTGGCTGTTCCCTTCCTAAATAACCCCCTCGCGTCCAAGGCTGCCTGGAGATTTCAGCGATCCGTGTGGGCTGTTGCGCCGCATAATTACGCGCCGCTTCACTCCATAGACCCGCACGGGACCTTTAGGATGCCTGAAGGACTTTCCAAGCATGACGAAGCGGTTCTTCACCGTGTGCGGCTAAATGTCGCTTACACCAATTACTTTCGATTCAAGACGAAACAGGCCGCTTCCCCCTTGTGCACTCTTTGTGACGTGCGCGAGGACTTGAACCACGTGCTATGTGAGTGTACGCGGTATAGAGCCGCCAGAACGTCCCTTTTAGTGTCCTTGGGTCTTCCGCTGTCTAGAGGCCTAACTCTCAGTGACGTGCTAGGCCCTTGGACGAACTCTAAACGAGCATCTCGAGCGACAAAAGCTCTACTGTCTTTCCTGCGAAGCACAGGACTTGATCAGACTTTTTAAACAGGACTCTCTTAAAGGGACCCTGCAACACTTGCCATCGACTGCTAGTAATGTATTTTGGGATAAAGTCTATTGTCCCAGAAATCTCCTCCCGCAAGAATTATGAAAATCCGTTCACAATTAACGAAACTACGCGCGATGAGAAATCGCGCATAATCGTTCCCTCTCAACTCAACCGCGGGCAACGCGACGAAAGCTGCGCGCTCTCTCCCTGAGACGGGGACGGCTCGCGGCGTTCTCTTCGGCGGCCTTCGATATATCACATGCCGGGTAGTTTTCTCCTTTTCTCCGCAACGCGGAGGGGCCTATTTCCGGTCTGGTGCCACAAAAAAGCAGGCATGGGTGCCTGCTCGCAAGTGCGCGCTCGGGCTGGTGGGGCGTTTTTGAAGCAATAAACGTTTGTAGTCGAGTGGTCGCGTTGAAAGGGAAGTATTGAGCTCATCACTCAAACTCCGAGCGCACTCAAAACACAAAAGAAACGGCAAAACTGTGCCTACAGGTTTAGGCAAAGAAGAGGTTCGTACGCAGCGATGACGACGACGGAAATGGGAGAATCTAGCAGCGAAGTTGACCAGTGATAGCCGATCGGGCAGCCGTGGCCTATGTGACGTCCCTTAGGCCATGCATAATGAGGACAACTGAAGAGAGAGCGGTTGGTTTTTCCGCGTCTTTCACATCGATTTGCGCGCTCACCGCTTCACGTGCACGTGTAATATTTGGCTCAGGTATTCCCGGCAGTGTAATCTAAACGTCACGCAGGTTTACTTGCACTGCTCAAAGAGTGTTGCAGGGTCCCTTTAATGAGCGCGTCATCTTCATCACAGTCATTATCATCATCTCTTCATCGATTTCATTTTTTTTTTATACATCTGGTGTAGCAAGCTAGGCGCCTTGGCCAGGCTAACCTCACCAGTATCATTAAAGACTATTCTCTCTCTCTCTCTCTCAGCCTGACAACACTCACTGTGCACCTGATAAGTCCTGGCCATTCACAAAGTACACAAAGACAACTCTGCCTGCACCCATTAGACCGCAAATGTTCGATGGGCCTCCAGTAATGTATAACCTTAGCAGAGGTCAGAACACCATTGACAGGAAATGAAATACGACCCAGCGGTCATCAATTATACAAAAATTCTGAAAACTGTTCAACAATGCGTGAGCACTGCTGCACCGCTTTCCCTAATTTCGTTAACTTTTTTCCCGTCAACGAATAACCTACATTTACACCCTCACAATTTCTAAAAGTGAAATCACAATTTCTAAAAGCGAAACATCGTGAATTATATGATTTTTGCCGATACATGGTGTTACACGGTCGCTGCTTTCACGTTTTTTTTTTTGTCTGTAGCAGTTTGTTTTTTGCGATGGCTACTCAGGCAAGCTTGCTCACACATTAAAAGAAGAAGCACCATTCATTCGCTCGTACAGGCATTTGGCCAGTTTAAAGACTGAAAATGCAACCATCGTGAAGGCGGTCTCTTCAACCCTCGGAAGTGCAGGACAACTACTGTTGTCCTGCGCTTCCTACAAGACAAGCAAGTGCACACACTCGCTTCGGCCACGGAATGTTTCAGCGGACTGGCGAAATGCCGACGTGTTGCGGCGGCTGCTCTGTGGCCGCGTCCGGGCTCTACGGGGCGCCACCACGCGAACAGAATGCGTGGCCCCGCAATAGCCCGGACGTGGCAATGACCGCGCAGTTTCTCCACTCGCCACCAGATGCTGGAAACGTAACCTTCGCCAAGTGCGAGTGACGTTATCAGGCTGCCCCAGGATGCTACGTTTCCCGTCCTGGCTTATTCTTGCTCCGTGCTAAATGGCACAAAAGGAAAGGGGGGTTATAATCAAGAAAATGCGGTATAATGCAGCCCTCACCTCTGCATGTAGAGTGTTTGCTGGTACATGCACCTCCTCTGCATCTCTTGCATCCTTTGCTGGGCCTGAAATGAGGCAACATCAGCAACAAACGCATCACATCAAACAACTAGGTGCAATTTTTTTTAAGCAATTAGATGCTTATATAGACTGAAAGTAGTTGTCCCAGTAATTTCAGTTATGCTCCGTCATTGCTAATACTCCCTGGATTTAGTGGGTACATCCATTACCATGAAACGAGTGTACAGAACCTGAGTTCGCCCTCCTGGCAAAACTGGCTACTGCATTCAAATCGGTCTGGCAGCATCCACAAAAATCCCTCATGCACAAATGCACCCCAATATTACACAACTATGCTTTACTTAAAAAAATTAACATATTTGCGGTAAATTTTTACAATCCGTAACCGAAATGCCACCAGCCTTAATACCATGCACATTTCTGTTTTGTCATCTTTGTAGGTAATACATATTCTACCAGGTGTTAGCTGTGTTTTGCCCATGTTGGCTGCTTCGGCAGTTTTGAGAAGCCACTAAAGAGAATCCAAATGCTGCCTATTTATCAGATCAAAGCCTAGACAACAATGCCTTTAAAAATGTTTCTTTTTTCTCACTCACAATGACCCTTGAACGTCTGCCAGGCAGCATTTAATAGGTTGTAAGCACACAGATTACCCCCCCCCCCCCCCCCCCCCCCCCCCCTTCTAAATCGTGCCCGAGTGAAACCAAAATGGACATCCATGAAACGGCCTAACAGTACATTTGAGAAAAATTAATACAGTTGAACTCCGCAATAACGAAAACGCCAAGGAAAGCCAAAAAATTTAGGTTTTCTGCAGTTGATGTAGTATTTCATTTGCTATCGCAAAAACCAAGCATCCATGAATTTTTAGTAAAGGAACACTGCAAATATCACTCACGTATTGATTTTCTGCCTTACAATTGCGTAATATCTTGTTCTTGTTCAACAATGTTGACAAGTATGAACACTGACAATGGTCTTAGACGTTTAGATTTGGCTGTGGGTATATAAGACTATTGCGCATCTTCTGTTTCAGTTTGGCCGGGTGGCTGAATCGAGTCACAGACAGACAGACAGACAGACAGACCAAAATACCTGTGTTTAAATAGTTCAAGAAAGACTATCAACTTTAAAATGTTGTGACTGACCTACGAGCCCCACCTGTCAAAGCCAAAGCACCATAACCTGACTAAAGCATCATAACCTCCCCACTAATCTACAAGGGCGCTCCTGACGCATGCACGAACAGTATTAGAAATGGGTACTAGACGAATGCCCGTGCTGCTGTTCGCCCTCACCTGCCAGAGGCGAGTGTGTGAGGGGTTCATGCGAGCGAACGCAGCGGCAGCGGCGGCGGCGGCGCCTGGCGGCTGGGGAAACTCGTGGTGCGGTGCCAGGGGCGGAACCGCGCGGCCAAAGTCCGTGTACGCGCTGCCGCCCAGGCTCAGGCCGGGCCCCGTGTTCAGCGGGGGAGGCACCGGGTTGGGGGGCCCCGCCATGTAGCCCAGGTGGCTCGAGCTGGCCGTCGCTGCAGGGGAGGGGCAAAGACAACGACATGACCAGCTGCAAGCCTCGGGCTGGTTTGCCGTTTCGCGTTTGCAAGAAGCTCTGCCTTTTGTCCCAAATACATAGTCTCAAAATTATACTCTGCCTCATATTTGAAAAATCAGTGTGTGTGTGCATATATATATATATATATATATATATATATATATATATATATATATATATATATATATATATATATATATATATTTCGTTATTCTGTGAATGGGGCAGCAGAGACAGGCAGCTTGAATTGGCTCCGTTCTACAAACGGCGTTCTTGACTTTCGCAGGCTCGTACTCCGAACTTGCGCATCTGAGTGTACGAGCCGTCGACGCCGCAAGCCCACGAGGAACGCTTTGCCTGACCGAGCCCCATCGTCATAATTTCTGCAGTGGACTGGATTTTTCCTGCCGAAAGACGACCAGCAAGAAGGCTGCACCGGAACTGTGTTCTGCGCACCTTATCCGGCGCATCTCAACTGGCGGGAAACCACCCACCACCGTCGTCATTCTGTGAACGGGGCAGCAGAGACAGGCAGCTTGAATCAGCTCCGTTCTACAAACGGCGTTCTTGACTTTCGCAGGTTGGCGTTTCTTTTTTTTTCTACTGAGTGAGTACTCTTAATGGGATTTCTGCCGTCTCTGCTGCTTCCGTAGTCGTAGTGCTCTATGTTCTTAGTCGTAGTGCTCGTAGTGCTCTATACCAATTTGCTGTATGTCTGGAACTAAAATGAGGAGCGGGTCACCTGAAGCCTGTTTGTCTTGTAACAAACCGCTCCCAGCTAATGGGAACTTCTTAGTATGCTCTGAATGTCAACTCTCTTGTCATGTGGGAGGTTGTTCTGGCGTTACTAGTAAGGTGTTCAAGAAGATGCCTCGCGAGAAGAAAGCCGCGTGGAAGTGCTCGACCTGTGTGAGCTCAGATAGCGATGCATCATCTGAAAATACGGAGTGTAGAAGGCCCAGCAATACTGAACTGTCCAACATCAGTGAAAAACTGGAACTACTCCTTCCACTCACCTTAAAAGTGGATGCCCTCCTTGGCATGAAGGTAACAGTTGATGCCATTGAAAAGTCGGTAGAAATGCTTGCCAACAAGTATGATGAGTTTGTTGACAAGTTAGACAAACAGGACAAAGCCATAGCCGACCTGGAAGGACACCTCGGAAAGGTAGAGGAGGCCAACTCTCCTAATGAAATTAAACATCTGAGACATGAATTGAATCAGTTGGAACAATATGGAAGGAGGTTGAATTTAGAAATTCATGGACTTCCCGTGAAAACCAATGACGATGTGCTAGCTCTAGTGAATGAGGTTGGGGCGTCACTGCAGCTTGATTGATTGCAGGGTTTAACGCGCCGACGCAACGCAAGCGATGAGGCGCGCCGTAGTGGAGGGCTCCGGATTAATTTTGGCCACCTGGGGATCTTTAACGTGCGCCGAAATCTCGTACACACGGGCGTTTTTGCTTTTCACCTCCATCAGAAAAGCGGCCGCCGCGGCCGGGAATCGAACCCGCGACCTCGTGCTCAGCAGCGCAACGCCTTAGCCACTGAGCCACCGCGGCGGGTGTCACTGCAGCTTGACGAGATAACAGAGGGGGAGATTGAGGGCATCCATTGGCTGCCAGTACGTTCTGGGAAGGTGCCTCCAATAATTGTTCGGTTCACGTCCAAATCCACGAAAGACCGTTGGAAGGCAAAAGCGAAGCAACTGAGGGAGGGGGAGTCACCTGTCCGGTTTTTTGAGAACCTAACGCCTTACAACAAAAGGCTCCTGTGGCTCACGCGTACAAAAGCTGCTGAGATGAACTACCAGTTCGCTTGGGAAATAAATGGAAAGATTCTGGTCAAGAAGCAGCCCGGCGCCCCAAATATCAGAATTCTTTCTGAGGACGATCTGGAAAAAATCAAATGAAGGACTCGTCTTCGTTATTGGAAATAAGTCTATATAATGGATGGTTCAGTATACTTGACTGATTACTTTAAAGAGTATGTATCAGCCAACAAATGGACTCATAAGGCATTGTCATTGTTTCATTTGAATGCTTGTAGTCTAAGAAACAAGACGGAACAACTTGAACTATTTTTCAGTGAACTTTCACTAGAATTCAGTGTTTAGTGCTTTACTGAGACGTGGTTCTCTTGTACGAGCAACGTCTGCCGTTTTGAGGGTTACGAGCACTTCGGTTTATTTAGAACAGAAAGAAAAAGGTGGCGGTGTTTCTTTTTATGTGAAGGCTGGTGTGAAGTGCTCGCTTGTGCCAGAATTTTCGTCAGTTACGAGAGATTATGAAATATTAACAGCTAACTGCGCTGGCACTTTAATAACAGTTGTGTACAGGCCTCCTCATGGAACAATGAAAAATTTCTTCGACTGTTTGGAAAAACTTCTTACTTATGTGTCCCTTTCAAAACTAAAATCAGTTATTGTAGGAGATATAAATATTGATCTAATGTCGACCGGGAGTGCACAGAGCGAATTTCTGACCACTATATTATCATATGGTTATGACAACCTTATAAACTGTGCAACACGAATTACCCCTCTTACTGAAACTTCCATTGATGTGTGCTTCGCTAATGCTGTACGAAACAAAAGGGCCTCTGGTGCATTGAGTGTAAATATTAGTAATCATTTACCTTTATTCTATGTTTTGAATTACCATATCTCCGTAGAAATACCCAATTATTTGCAGAAATTGAGAAAAATTAATGATGAAACTGTAGCTACATTTCAGTCTATGTTATCTCGATTAGACTGGTCTGATGTTTTAAATAAAAATGACGCAAACTCGGCGTTTTCAACTTTTTATCGTAAAGTTATTGATGCCTACCACAGGGCTTTTCCAGCATATATTTTGAAGAGGCATAAAAAGGCTAGAAAACCGTGGATATCGGTTTCTATTTATAGTAGTATTAGAAAAAAAAAAAAAAAAATTATTTGCAGAATTTCTCCAGACAAAAAATGTTGAAATATTTAAGGAGTTTAAAAAGCTTCGCAATGAAGTAAATACAGAAATTAGGAAAGCCAAAGATTCCTAGTACCGACATAAGTTTGAAAATATTGATCAACAACACAAATTTTGGAAAGCTTTTAATGAGCTGAACAATGCACAGAAATAAATGCCAATGGTGTAACGATTTCTGGTTCACAATTGTCTGACAAGTTTAATGAACACTTCCTGTCGTGTGGTCTCGCCCAACGATCGGCAAGAAAACGTGATCCCAAACCTGCATTAACTACCATGTTCGAGGAAGTATCTTTTTAAGGCCGTCAGACGAGTTAGAAGTACAAAATATTATCGGTTCCTTGAATAATAATAGCGCAGCAGGCCCTGACAAAATCAAGGCTGGACCAATAAAAGCCGTAGCTTCTCTTATTGCAGCACCATTTAGCCATGTATGCAATTGTATACTTCGCGACGGAGTGTTTCCAGATGAACTCAAGGTTGGTGGTCCAAAAGATGATTTAAATAATTATCGTCCAATTTCGATTCTTAACGTTTTTTCCAAAATTATAGAACGAGTAATTTTTACCCGAATAAATGAATACTTAGAAAGTTTGCAAGTGATAGCTCCTCAACAATTTGGTTTCCGAAAGAAAAAGTCGACTGAGTTAGCGTTATTAGGAGTTAAGGAAAAGCTGATAGAAAACATTGAGAATAAACTGTATACGGTGGGACTTTTCCTTGATATACGGAAGGCGTTCGACTCCGTAAAACACATCTTATTGGACAAGATAGGTCCATACGGCATTAGAGGAGTTGCACAAAAACTAATCAAAAGCTATTTGACAGATTGTAAGCAGTTTGTATTGCTAGGTGCCACGTCGTCCCATTTTCGTTCGATACAAGTGGGATCAATACTCGGTCCTCTCCTTTTCTTGCTTTATATTAATGATATTCCCAATATTCCTCACACGCAAGAAATAGTTTTGTACGCAGATGACACAAATGTTTTCTTTTCTAGAAGTGACCTAATGAAACTACAAATAGATGCGAATTGTTGGCTAGGGGAACTCTCATTGGCTTTACGCTAATGAATTGCAGTTAAATATAAACAAAACAAAGTACGTTATGTTCAGAGCCCGAAATACACCCCTGAGCGAAAATTTTCAACTTTACTTCCGCAATAACGTAATTCAATCCACTAACACTATTAAATTTTTAGGAGTGTTTTTTAACGAATATTTATCCTGGAATCAACATATCGATCATATAAAAATAAAAGTGTCACGCATAATAGGCGCATTGTGGAAGGTAAAAAACCAAATTCCTGCAAGGTTTAGAACCAGTATATATTCTGCCATGATTCAGTCACATTTGCAGTATTGTCTACTAATTTGGGGCACTACAACAGATTCCAATTTGTGTGCACTGTTTCAACTCCAAAAAAGATCTATTAGAGCATTAGAAAACTTAAGATAAAAGGATATTGTTGGAGATGTTTGCGCCAAATATGGTATGATCGATGTGTTCCAGCTTCACAAGCGCAAGCTTGCGATGTACATGCATTCACACATAAAGGAAAGTCGGGAGGAGTTTGAACATGCATATCTAACCAGAAATCAGTTTTTCGAATTTAGAACTAGTAAGTACAAAACGCCAAAGATCCGAACCAATTACGGCTTTCAATGTTTACACCACCTAATTCCTAACCTCTTGAATAAAAATAAGGACTTAATGGACATAAATGATCAGTGCCCATCTCTTAGTTGCTTCAAGAAATCATTGATTTCATTTGTATTTTCCGTGTGATGCTGTCTGCTTACGTTTTTGTTTTGCAATGTAACCGCGGTTTTGTATATCATATACGTTTTTTTTCTATATATAATCCCTAGTACCTATTCATACTGTGTGTACTTTTTCTGTGTTTCTATTGTAGTTGAGCTTGTTTCTGTTTCCCTGTTATGCAGAATGCATGGAGTCAGGAACCCAGACAGGTGCAGTTTGGCACCTTTTGTTCCTGTTCCTTTAGTTTGCTGTATGTAAGAAAGTGAGAATGCTAATAAAAAAATATATATTATAGATTGTAGGGTTTAATGCGCCGACGTAACACAGGCAAGGTGCACCGCAGTGCCACCTGGGGATCGTTTAACGTGTGCCGAAATCTCGAACACGCGGACGTATTTGCTTTTGCCTCCATCAGGAAAGCGGCCGCCATGGCCGCTGGGAGTTGAACCTGCGTCCTTGTGCTCAGCAGCGCACAACGCTCGAGCCATTGAGCATCGCAGCGAATTTATAATATATATATATATATATATATTGTTACGAGGCAGATGCGGGCTATTTACACGCTGTGCTTAAAAGCGATCTATTTTCAAAGAATGAGGCGTATAGTCCGAAGCCGAGGGTACCAGCGTAGCTCGAGCCAGTCTGTCTCTGCGCGACCTCTTCGTCTTCGCTTCGGCTTGCCTTGCGCGACCCACTGATGCGGCACATACCCATAGATGAAATGTACGATGGATTGACCACCAGGTGATCCAGTGCATTGCCATGTGAAATGTCAAGAGGGCCGTGACATGACCCCCCTCCGGCGGAGAAGCGCCGTCTCGGTGCTTATTGAAATCGAGGGTCAGGGAACAGGTGGGGCCGCTGAGTAATACGCCTTGAGGCGGCCGACGTGGACGAGTTGAGCTGATGGGTCCAGTGACGGTGAGGAAGGAGCGGCGGGAACAATTTCGTACGTCACAGGTGTGACCATACGCTTAATCCGATAGGGGCCTTTGAAGCGAGGCAGCAGTTTCTCGGAGAGACCAATGCGGCGGCAAGGGGTGCTGACAAGAACCAAGGAGCCGGGCATAAAGTGGGCGGTGCGGTGTTGCTCGTCATAGCGGTGTTTCTGGGAAGACTGGGAAGCCGCGAGCTTGGCACGGGCAACCTGGCGGGCGACATCAGCGTGAGCGACAGCATCGCGGGCATATTCGGTCGTCAGAGGTGTCGCATCAGGAAGTAGGGTATCTAAGGGAAGAGAGGGTTCACGGCCGTAGAGAAGAAAGAACGGTGAATAACCGGCGGTGTCATGGCGGGATGAGTTGTATGCGAATGTAACATACGGCAAAGTGACGTCCCAATCCAGATGGTCCGCGGAAACGTACATCGCGAGCATGTCGGTGATGGTCTTGTTAAGCCTTTCCGTCAAGCCATTAGTCTGGGGATGGTAGGCGGTGGTCAGCTTGTGCTTCGTGTGGCAAGAGCGGAGGAGGTCGTCAACAACCCGAGACAGGAAGTACCGGCCACGGTCGGTAAGGAGCTGACGGGGAGCACCGTGTTGTAGGATGACGTTGTGAAGCAAGAAATCAGCAACGTCGGTGGCACAACTGGTGGGGAGAGCACGCGTAATAGCGTAGCGGGTCGCGTAATCGGTCGCAACAGCGATCCAGCGATTTCCCGAACGAGAGAGAGGAAAAGGGCCGAGCAGGTCCAAACCGACCCTAAAGAAAGGTTCGGAAGGAATCTCTATCGGTTGGAGCAGTCCGGCTGGGCCCAAAGAAGGGGTTTTCCGACGCTGGCACAGGTCACATGCCGTTACGTAGCGGCGGACTGATCGGTAGAGTCCGGGCCAGTAAAATCGCTTACGTACACGGTCGTAAGTTCGTGCGACGCCAAGGTGGCCAGCCGTCGGCTCGTCGTGCAGCTGATGGAGGACGTCAGATCGGAGGTGTTCAGGAACAACGAGAAGATCGTCAGGGCCATCTTCGCGAAAGTTCCGGCGGAACAGCACGCCGTCGCGGAGCAAAAACGCGTTCAATGCAGGGTCTGACGGCATGGTGGTGAGACGTGCAATGATCGACTGCAATGATTGGTCGCGACGCTGGTGGTCGGCGATGTTGAGAAAGTCAGTTAGTGCAAGGACACAAGAATCAAGGTCGTTGTCAGCTGTATCAGGTTGGTCGACTGGTTGACGCGACAGGCAGTCGGCGTCGCTGTGGAGCCTACCAGACTTGTAGGCCACGGAGTAGTCAAACTCCTGAAGGCGTAAAGCCCAGCGACCGAGACGACCAGTGGGATCTTTCAAGGAAGCAAGCCAGCATAGGGCATGGTGGTCAGTTACCGCAGAAAAAGGCCTTCCGTATAAATATGGGCGGAATTTGTTCACGGCCCATACAAGAGCCAGGCATTCGCGCTCGGTGATCGAGTAGTTCCTCTCGGAAGGTGACAAAAGGCGACTGGCATACGCTATCACTCGTTCGAGGCCGGCGCGTTTCTGAACCAGTACAGCACCTATGCCGTGTCCACTCGCGTCCGTGTGGACTTCGGTCGGAGCGGAAGGGTCAAAGTGCGCCAGAATAGGTGGATTAGTGAGATGATTGACGAGTGTCGAAAAAGCGGAAGCTTGCTCAGGGCCCCAGGAAAACTGGTTATCGTGCCGAAGCAGATCCGTGAGGGGCCTTGCAATTTCAGCGAAGTTCTTGACGAAGCGCCGAAAGTAGGAGCAGAGCCCCACAAAGCTTCGAACTTCTTTCACCGATCGAGGAGCAGGGAAGTCTTTTACGGCTCGTATTTTGTCTGGATCAGGTTGGACTCCGGTAGCGTCGACGAGGTGCCCAAGGATCTTTATTTGGCGACAACCGAAGTGGCACTTTGACGAATTTAGCTGAAGTCCAGCTCTTCGAAAAACTGCCAGGATGTCGGAAAGGCGATGCAAGTGTGTCTCAAACGTGGGAGAAAAGACGATAACGTCATCCAGGTAGCATAAGCATGTCGTCCATTTAAATCCCTGGAGAAGAGAGTCCATCATCCTTTCGAATGTGGCTGGCGCATTGCAGAGCCCGAACGGCATGACCTTAAATTGGTACAGTCCGTCTGGGGTTACAAAAGCGGTCTTTTCGCGGTCCATGGCGTCGACTGCAATTTGCCAGTACCCTGATCTCAGGTCAATGGACGAGAAATACGACGCGCCATGCAAGCAGTCGAGGGCGTCGTCAATTCGAGGAAGTGGATAAACGTCCTTCTTGGTTATTTTGTTTAAATGTCGGTAATCAACACAGAATCGCCATGAGCCGTCTTTCTTTTTGACCAGCACGACTGGAGACGCCCATGGACTAGAAGACTGCTCAATAACATCTTTCCGCAACATCTTCTCGACTTCCTGCTGAATGACGGTACGTTCGGCGTGGGAGACACGATATGGACGTCGGCGGATAGGGGTCGCATCACCAGTGTTTATGCGATGTGTCACATGGGAAGTCTGGCCCAACGGACGGTTGTCCAAGTCGAAAATGTCCCGATATGACGCTAGGAGACAACGGAGCTGATGGGCTTCCGGAGGTGGAAGGTCCGACGCTATCATGTCCATAAAATCAGCGGTAGTTCGTGAAATGTCCCGTTGGCTATCCGTAGAGGATTCAGAGTCGTCAGTTGTCACCACGGAAACTTCGCATTCAGCCAAGGGGATCAGTGTAGCAAGCGACATTCCACGGGGAAGGACTTGGGTGGAGAAACCGAAGTTCAAAAATGGGAGGCCAATTTCGTTCTTCGCGACAGTCACGACTGTATAAGGAAGGGTCACGTTGCGTTCAAGGAGTATATCGGTGACGGGCGAGACAAGGTAGTCACCATCTGGAACTGGCGGGCACGACGATAAACGCACGTAGGTCATGGCCTTGGGAGCTAATCGAGCATGTTCGGCGCCGCAAAGCCGGTAAGTGGGCGTGATGTCATCAAGGGGTGTTGTGGGCAGCTCAAGACGTAAAACCCCGGCGGCGCAGTCAATGAGGGCGGCGTGTTCTGTAAGAAAGTCCAGTCCGAATATTATGTCGTAAGGACATGTTTCCAAGACGGTGAACAAGACAGGGATGTCGTGTCCGGCAATTGCGACGCGGGCGGTACACATTCCGGCTACGGTGGTCGTTCCTCCGTTGGCGACTCGTACAGCACGGCATATCGCTGGCGTCATAACTTTCCGAAGAGTGCGGCGAAGGTTCGAACTCATGACTGAAATATTGGCACCTGTGTCGACTAAAGCACTAACACGAACCCCGTCAACGTGAACATCTATCAAATTGGGTCTTGAAACCGAAGTCAACAGAGGATTTGCAGGCCGGGTCGTTAATGCAGCATCACCTCCGGGAGCTGCACTGGCTAGTTTTCCGAGAGGGAGGCCGAGAAAGTGGGCGGCGGAGTCTGGCGGCGGGGCTGCGGCGAACGCGACTGGCGGCGCTGAGGTGACGGCGAGCGGCTAGATAGATTGCGTCGTGTGTTGTCGGGTGCGAAGGGCTGATGAGGACGTGGCGGAAAACGTCGAGGGTAGTCGTCGGAGTAGCTGTTCTCGGGAAACCGTTGACGGCTAAATGGCGACCAGCTGCTGCGGCAATAACGGGCGACGTGTCCAACGCGATGGCAGTTGAAACAGATGGGGCGGTCATCGGCTGTTCTCCATTCACCAGGACTGCGTCGTCGGTAGCGCGGGAGAACATCGTAGCGCGGCGGGACATCAGTACGGGGCGAAGGGGTACGGAAGCCGTCGCAGGGATCCTGGCGTCCCAAGGCACAAACTGAGTGAAGGCCCAGGGACGTGATCTCGTCTCTAACGACGGCTTGGATGAGAGAAATCGTGGGGCCGTTCCGGTCGTGCGCGCAGTGCTGAGCAATTGGAGCCATAGCCTCGATCTCACGGCGTACTATTTTCGTCAGGCTCTCAGTCTGGGCCTCCGTGCTAGGCGTCAGCGTTGTGCGTGGTGGCACCGACACATCTTGACACGACGACGTTGCCGCTGTGTGAGGCAGCCGAGTAAACTGGTGGGCAATGCGGCGGCATTTGGCTTCCTGGAAGCGTCGGCATTCGTTAAGAATGGCGTCGATTGTAGCGGCATCCTTACACATCAGCAGATGGAAGGCGTCATCTGCAATGCCTTTAAGGACGTGGCCTACCTTGTCGGCTTCCGACATTTCGGGATCAACCTTTGCGCAGAGGGCCAAAACATCGTGTATATACGTGATATAGGATTCAGTGGTGGACTGGGCGCGCGAAGCGAGCTGTTGACGTGCGGCGAGCTGGCGACCCACGGGGCTGCCAAATATTTTCCGCATCTTTTCTTTGCAAACGTCCCAGCTGGTCAACGTGTGCTCGTTGGTGTCATACCAGGATTTGGCTGTGTTTCTTAGATGGTAAGGTAGGTTAGCCAGCATTATTGTACCATCCCACCTGTTATGGGCGCTGGCATGTTCGAACATGCGAATCCATTCTTCCACGTCGGTGTCGTCCTCACCGGTGAAAAAGCCTGGGTCACGGGGCTGAGAAACGATGATGAGGGGCGCAGCGGGTGCGGTCTCGTTGGCAGGAGGCATCGTGCGTCGACGAATGTGTCGCCCACTTCGAAGATCCGTGGTGTGATGTTGCTGCGCTGTTGACAGGCACAGGGACGGGAACCGCAACCTCCACCAAAAAGATGTTACGAGGCAGATGCGGGCTATTTACACGCTGTGCTTAAAAGCGATCTATTTTCAAAGAATGAGGCGTATAGTCCGAAGCCGAGGGTACCAGCGTAGCTCGAGCCAGTCTGTCTCTGCGCGACCTCTTCGTCTTCGCTTCGGCTTGCCTTGCGCGACCCACTGATGCGGCACATACCCATAGATGAAATGTACGATGGATTGACCACCAGGTGATCCAGTGCATTGCCATGTGAAATGTCAAGAGGGCCGTGACAATATATATATATATATATATATATATATATATATATATATATATATATATAAGACAGAAATCAGAATTGGCAGTCAAGAAGACCTCGGAAAGCAAAGGGGAGGATGTAGTAGCTTTAAGATAAAGAATTTGGAAAATAAGAAAGTGGAGGAAAAATGCCCGCCAGGTGGGATCCGAACCCACGACCTCCAGAATACCGGTCTGGTGCGATAACCACTACGCTACCGGCGGGGATACTACTTTAGCCTCCACTTTCTGGGGTATTTATGTTCAGGTGATTTTTGTTTCCTGCACTTGGGGGTGGTAGCCAGCGTCACTCGGACTACTCGGGGTGAAGGGGACCTTCTTTTGAACCCCCGGGCCGTGGCTCGAGCGTCTACATGTCGAGAGTGGTTGACCAGCGTTGAACCCTCTTAAGGACAACATTCGAAGGCTAAACACCAATTGGATGGCTGCAGGACAGCACCAGCTAACTCCAGGTGGCAAAATTAAGAGGCCGCCTGTGGAAGTGTTGTACGGGTGGATAGTTGAAGCCTGGCGGGAGATCTCCGATGACGTCATCAGGAAAAGTTTCAAGAAGACGGGCATCTCAAACGCACTAGATGCGAGTGAGGACGACCTGTTGTGGAGTTCCGACAAAGAAGACGAGCCGCCACTCGGCGGTGATGAGTGCGTTCTGACCGACTCCGACTCAGACTCCGAATAGGGGGAGGAAGTGAGCACATGTACTGGCAAAAAACATGTTTGCTTGAGAGAAGTGGTCAGCCCCCCCATGTCCGGGAGGCTGCGAGCCCGCGCCGATTTCAGTGCTCGTTTTGCCAGGGCTAGTTGTTTCGTGTGAATAAATGTTACGTGTGGGTGCAGTCGACGTCTCTCGCCTGTTCATTAAAAGGTAAGTAGGTAGCTTTTGTTTTACTTTATACTGGATTTATTAGTAAATGATGTGAGGCGACAATGCGAGTCGAAAATTTTTCGGGAATTTTACCCCACGTAATAGGCGCACCCCGAACTTTCGAGCCTGATTTTTGAAAAAAAAAAAAGTGCGCCTATTATGCGAGTAAATACGGTATTACGTAAAAAAAATTCCGATGACCCATACACATTTATCACTCTGGTGCGGGTGATACAAATATGCGAGCCGCGAGCAGCCGACTGCGGCGTAGACGGGAGTTGTGGTGCGGCCGTACGGCCTTGATTGCGTGCAGGCACAAAAGCATTAGTCCTCCCCCGCCGACAGTATTCCTCCTTGTGGGGTGTTTAAAAACCATCGGGAGAGGTGCTGCTTCTGTAAACACAGAACATTTCACCCTCTCCACGCATGTTCTTTCTCCCTCCCCTCTCTTTTCTCCCGCTACGATCTCTTCTCACGGTCCCTTTCGTTTCCGCTGGCTGCAGCTCAAGCGCCTCGAGCTTCCTTTTTGTTTCATACTTTTTGAATCAACCACGGCCGGGCCGGCAATCAGCCATTCCCTCGTTTCTGACAATGAGTACTCTCGACATTTCATCTTCGCATTCCTCACTTCCCTCTATGAGCCGCGCTCTAGCTGTCCTGCCGTTGCCTCGTCGTGCTGCCTGCGCCACCTGTGCATCGATTACGTGTAAGAGTTTGTGTGCGCGCGTCGCGTCGGCAAATGGCACGCGTTCTTTGAACGCCCGCGTCCCTGCGTCGACGATTCGGCCCGGCACTCTGGCGACAGCCTCTGCCTCAGTTCCCGCGTGCAGCAGTGGGAGGAGCCTCACGACTCATGCCAATGGGGAGACAGCAGCTGGCTGGGCCACCTCCGTGGCGGATATTTGGCGAGGAGACATTTTATATCGCAGTTTTTGCCTGCATTATCAGCTCCTTTTCCGCATGAGCAATTTAGTTTACGCTTTGAACTGCGTTTCAACGAAAGGTTAAAAGCGGTCGCTGGAGCTATCTGCACTCCTTCACGACAGGAGCCGACGCCATGTTGCCGCTGCCTGTCGTGTGCTCAGTACGTTTCCACGAGCAGAGAGCAATTTTTCTCGTTTTCTGGCGATACGAATTCTCGGGTGATATGAATATTCTCGCCGCCCTTTGAGATTCGTATTACCGAGATTCCGCTGTATTTCCGTTTCAGTCTCTTTCCTCTTTTCCCCTGCATTTCTGGCCAATTAATCATCATGCCTTTTTTATCGTTGTCGTACTTGCTCTTACACGAACTCAGTGTTCTTGTGGTTTGGAACCATTCGTCTAAAGGAGCATATTTTAGTAGCTTATTAGTAGCTCATTTCGTTTTCACTACTTCTGCTGCCAAAACTCGTGGTCTAGACAAACACGGCTGCGACGCAGCTGAAAAAAAGGACTGAAGCTATTGAGGATGATAAAATGCATGAATAAAATGAAAACAACACCTGCCAGTGTCATGGGATATGAACACAGCACTGTTTGTTTTAAGTCATATGTTTTTGCCCATACCTTTTTATGTAATGAGCTAGCACTTTCTTTTTCAATCGTACTATCTTTAACAGATAAGTGGTATTGTTTTGCTGGCCGGAGATACGCGCACACAAAAAAAATATAACTATGTAATCAAGGTTGGCAAGAGATAATACTGCCCAACAGGACACTTCCATGCACTTGTTCCTCAATTTCTAGCAAAGTTAGCTTCCTATACATTTGTTATTTAAAGGTCCCTGCTACAGAGCTTTGGTGCAGTGATTGCCAGGTGCGAACATCCCCTCTGCCCCCTCACAGTGCCCCTAAAGACAACTCTTCTGCCTCTACAGATCCACTGCACCGACCACGTACCTGGGTAAACGTGCGCCATCATCACATTGGTCGGGGCAGTTGTTCCGGAGTGACTGAAACAGCCCCCACCATAGCTTCGACAGGAATCTGGACCAGGCCCCACAGTACCCTGGAACGAAAAAGGACAACACACTCTCGAGAAGGTGCCAGCATGTTGTGCAGTCTCACTACAGAAGTGGAGCAGCCCAACCACACACAGCATTACACTGTTACAGACTGTCTTTGATGTCTGTCCCCAATTAATTCGTCAGTACGTATGTTCCCAACGCATTTATACTTCTAAAACGTACGAAGTGAGCCAGGCAAAAGTGCTAGTGTACCCGTCACTCAATTCAGCTGAAAAAAAACAAAACAAACAAAAAAAACGATGTACCCAGGTCACCGTGGTTAGAGCCTGTCCCCAACGTTCCCTGTTGGCTGCATGTAGACACACACCTGTCATCAAAAGCAGGTTAGGCTCTGTGGGACAGAGATAAATTCACCCCCTCTTATCCCTTTCCACCCCCCCCTTCTGCCATATTTCTTTCGCCTGGTTATGACTGTCAGGTTTTGCCGCCATCATCATCATCATCACCACCACCACCACAAGATCTACGCCCACTGCAGGGCAAAGGCCACTCCCATTAATCTCTGATTATCCCGGTCCTGTGCTAACTGTAACAATTTATCACCGCAAACTTCTTGATCTCATCTGCCGATCTAACTTTCTGCTGCCCCCTGCCACTCTTGCCTCCTCTAAGGATCCCCTCTGTTACCCGTAATGACCAGCAGTTATCTTGCCTTCGCATTACATGCCCTGCCCACGCCCATTTTTTCTTCTTAATTTCTACTAATATGTCCTTAACATGCGTTTGTTCCCTGACCCACTCCGCTCTCCTCTTGCCCCTTAATGTTACACCTATCACCTTGCGTTCCAATGCTCGCTGAGTTGTCCTCAATTTAAGTTGAACCCTTTTAGTGAGCCTCCAAGTTTCTGCCCCGTAGGTGAGTACTGGTAAGCAGAGGTCGGCGAACTCACTCATGAGTCCACTCACTCAGACTCATTTGCACTCAAACTCACGCGTGAGTTTGAGTTTGAGTGAGCGTGAGGCTAGTGTGGCATGGTGAGTTTGAGCTTGAGTGAGTTTGAGCCGAGTGATCCCGACTGAGTTTGAGTCCGATTGAGTTTGAGTACGCCTTAGAACTAGTGAATTCTGAGTCCATTTTCAGTTCTGAGTCCATTTTGAGTTTGAGTCCATTTTGAGTTCTGAGTACATTTTGAGTTTGAGTCCATTTTGAGTTCTGAGTACATTTTGAGTTTGAGTCCATTTTGAGTTCTGAGTACATTTTGAGTTTGATTACATATTGAGTTTTGAGTACATTTTGAGTTCTGAGTACATAGGAATTTTGAGTCCATTTTGAGTTTTAGTACATATGAGTAGCACAGCAGGTAGCTATGGTTGGTTGTTAAGTTTCATGCGTCACTGTGGGCTCGGAATTCAGGTTACCTGCGGGTACGGCACCAATCGCGATCTGCATGATCGGTTGGGAGGGAGGGGGTGTCTGATTTTTTTTACTTTCTTGTTGAATTTTCATGGCCATAAGCACTTGCTCTATACCTAATTTTGGCGGCTGGGAGCGTGAATGACAATTGACTGGTAAGGTCATAAAAAGGGTTGTCTTAACTTTTCCTCCTGACGGATCCACTAAGAGCGTGGGAAAGGGTGGTGGGAAAGCACACGGCGGCGCTGGCGTGCTGGTTGGTCGCCTGCTACTGTTAACGGCTTGATATACTAGGGGCCACAAAGGAAGAGGTGAGAGCCGGGGGGAAATGGGGGCGGGGGCTGTCCTTTCTGCTGTTTCAAGTGAATTAGCTGAATTGACTGGGAGCACCCCTTAGGACAGAATAATGACCACATTAGATTGGGTGAAAAGTGAAACTGATGAGGCTAAGGCGTGTAAGGTATCAAATGAAAGGTCCGGATTAACGGAATCACGCGGGGTAAATAAAAAAATGCTTCCTGATCGTGGTCATCAGGCAGTCATAATGAGTCATAGATTGGGTTAAAATTCAAAATGACGCTGCGAGGGCATGTGGGGAATCAAATTCAAGGTGTCGATGTGGGAAATCCATCGGGACGAAAATGACTTATGGATATATCATGACGTAATCATGGTAATTCATAAATTCGGCTAAAATTCAAGTTAATGGCACTAGGGTGTGTGGCGTATCAAATCAAAGGTCTCGATTCATTGAAGGGTTTAACGCGCCGACGAAGGCGATGAGGCGTACCGTAGTGGAGGGCTCCGGATTAATTTTGACCACCTGGGGATCTTTAACGTGCACCGAAATCTCGTACACACGGGCGTTTTTGCTTTTCGCCTCCATCAGAAAAGCGGCCTCCGCGGCCGGGAATCGAACCCGCGACCTCGTGCTCAGCAGCGCAACGCCTTAGCCACAGAGCCAAATTAAAGGTCTTGATGAGGGTAATCACGTGCTTCCTGATTATTATCATGACGTAGTCAAAATTGGGTCATAAATTAGGGTAAAATTCACAATGATGCCGCTGGGTGTCTGGGGCATCAAACTGAAGGTTCCGATAAGAGAAATCATGTGGGACAAAAATGTGGTAGGGCTATATCATGAGATAATCATGGTTAGTCATTGATTGGTTTAACATTCAAATTGATTCCTCTAGGATGTGATGGGTATCAAACTAATGGTCTTGATGAGCGGAATCATGTGGGAGAAATATAAAAATGCTTCCTGGTTATAACCATGAGATTGTCATGGCGAGTCTTATATTGGGGTAAAATTCGAAGTGACCCAGCTAGGGCATGTAGGGTATCAAATTTACGGTCTTGACGAGGGGAATCACGTGGTACAAATAAAAAAAGGCTTCGTAGTTCGAATCATGAGATAGTCATTATGAGTCATAGATTGGGTTAAATTCAAGCTGAGGCCGCTGAAGCATGTGGGGCGTCAAATTAAAGGTTCCAGTTAGGGGAATCACGTCGGACACTTAAATAATGCGTCCTGGTTACAGTCATGAGAGTCATGGTTATTTTGACTGGTATGAATTCCATATGACCCTGCTAGGGTGTGTGGGGTATCAAATTAAAGGTCTCATCGAGGGGGATCACGTGGGACAAATATAAAAACGCTTTCTGGTTATAATTATGAGGATATAGCAAAAGTTATATAGCAAAAGGTACACACTCACGCTCACATGCTCACTCACACTCTCACTCACACTATCACACTCTCACTCACACTTACACTCCCCCTCTCACTCACACTCACTCTCAATCTCACTCACACTCTCACTTACACTCACACTCTCACTATCTCTCACTCTCACACTCTCACTCACATTCTCCCTCTCACTCACGCTCTCACACTCTCTCACTCTCACTCACACTCAGACTCAACTCACACTCACTCTCACTTATACTCACACTCTCACTCCCACTCCACTCACACTCTCACACTCAGACTCAACTCACGCTCTCACACTTTCACTCTCACTCACACTCTCACTCTCACACTCAAACTCAACTCACACTCAGACTCAACTCACACTCTCACTAAAACTCCCACTCCCACTTACAATCCCACTCCCACTCACACTCTCACTCACTCTCAATCTCACTCACACTCTCCGGAGACTCTCACTCCCACTCACACACACTCTCACTCCCACTCTCACTATCACTCACTCTCACTCTCACGCACACTCTCAGTCTCACCCACACTCTCACTCTCACTCAGACTCAACTCACACTCACTCTCACACTCAGACTCAACTCACACTCAGACTCAGACTCAACTGACACCCGCACTCTCACTAACACTCACACTCCCTCTTACACTCCCACTCTCACTCACTCACACTCTCACTCTCCCTCTCACTCTCACTATCACTCACTCTCACACTCAACTCACACTCTCACTCACAATCACACACTCACTCACACTCTCACTCACTCTCAGTCACACTCAGTCTCAGTCACACTCGCCCTCTCACTCACACTCACGCTCTCACTCTGTGGGGGCCAAGCCCCTTTAATGGGGGCGAGGAGGCGCTAGCGACGTCCTCCTCCTTGGTGGGGCGAGGGGGATCCTCGCGCGCTTCCCTCCTCTCCCTACGAGGCGACGGGGGATGCGCACAGGAGACTCCCCGGAGAGACCGCCCTTGGGACGCGCAGCGATCGCACGGTACGTAAATGCCTTTCGGCCACTTCTGGCCGTTTCTTGCATTGGCCGTTGTTTCCCACTTCCGTGGGTCACGGCACCCACCGTGTCGATTAGCGCATGCCTCGATTTGCGTCAGTGCGTTTATCTAGGATGCCCGGCGAGTCTCCGCGGGCATATTCCACTTCTTGGTGGGTTGCCCCCGCGTCCGCGATGCGACGGCTTGCGCCGTCTAAGGTCAGCAGACGAGCGCCGATGCCGCCCGATCGAGTCCAGCGGCTTGAAATGTGTAGCGGCCACAGAGAGCCCCCTTCCCCTACGTCAGCGAGCGTTGCGGCCGGCCAACACCAGCGGACGCTAACTGCTGCCCGACTACGGGCTGGGCACACGCTGACGGCTGTATATGCCCCAGGGGCTAGGTGCGTAGTACAGTGTAGTGTTTGTATCGTGGTTGTCCGCGTAATAAACCCCTGTACTATGAAATATCTCGCTTCTCGGTGAAGTGACTGACGACGTACACTCGCGGTGAGAGTCGCGGCTCGCTCTCGAACCCGTTGTGGGCAGAGTCTCTCGGCAGGGCAGTTCGGTGCTGCGCGAGAGCAGTGAGAATAACGACGGCGCGTTATTCTATTATTCTATTCTGTTCCTTAATGCTAATGGCAAGGATTAAGGATTAAGGATAAGATCATGCCCACATTTCTTCCGCCCCACGTTGGGCGCCAGAAATGTGGGCCTCACCTCTGTAATGCAGTGCAGCATGCCAAGGTGCCCACCATGGGTTCGAGCGAGCCAAGCCATAAACGGCCGCGGCGGCCCTCGCCACGCATGCACAGTCACTCCGCGAAGACGAAGTAGCTCCTCAGAACTTGGTTTTATTCCGGGTAATCCACGGTACAGCAACCAGCCCTGGTATTACACTCCTAGCCCTGGTGCAGAGAGGGGGGTACCCGCCGACCATACGCTTCAAGCCACAGAGCCCGACGCGCAGAAGGTGGGGGGGGTAATCGGCAGCTGTTGTTCCAGTGGCGTAAGACACCAAAACGCTGCGGGTGATGGGCCCGGCTATGACCGGAACCGACCACCAGACTGACTGAGAAACCCAACTCCCGGTACGTTCGCCGACCTCACGGAAGTGAGAAAACGGCGGTCGCTCAGCTTCGGTGCAAGCACGAAGTACCTGTCGGAGTCGGCACCCAGCCAATCTCTCCCGGGTCCGACCGAAGCGCGCGCCTGCCGCCGCGAGCCCTTCGGCGGGGCCACTACGTCACACCCCACGTGGCCCACGGACCGGCGCGCATTGGTCAGCCCGTACCCCCTTGCAGAAAGAGGGTGCGAGGGGCTATCCTCGCCCCTCTGGGAGAGGGGATCGCGGGCTAGCGTGCTCGCGTAATTGGGAGTAGCCCCAATTAAGATCCCCACAACTCTCACTCTTACTCTCACTCACACACACTCTCACTCACACTCTCACCTCACTCTCACTTTCATTCACACTCTCACACTCACACTCTGACTCACACTCTCACTCACAATCACACTCTCACTCTCACTCACACTCGCCCTCTCACTCACACTCACACTCTCACTCTCACTGACACTCTCACTCACACTCTCACTCTCACACTTTCACACTCACTCTCAATCTCTGTGAGGCCATTTGAGTTCTGAATTCATTTTGAGTCCTGAGTTCATTTTGAGTTTTGAGTACATTTTGAGTTATGAGTTCATTTTGAGTTATGAGTTCATTTTGAGTTTGAATACATTTTGAGTTTTGAGTACATTTTGAGTTTGAGTACATTTTGAGTTTTGAGTACATTTTGAGTTTTGAGTACATTTTGAGTTTTGAGTTCACTTTGAGTTTGAGTACATTTTGAGTTTTGAGTACAGTTTGAGTTTTGAGTCCATTTTGAGTTTGAGTACATTTTGAATTTTGAGCCCATTTTGAGTTTGAGTACTCTTTGAGTTTGAGTACATTTTAAGTTTTGAGTACATTTTGAGTTTTGAGTTCATATTGAGTTTGAGTACATTTTGAGTTTGAGTACATTTTGAGTTTTGATTACAGTTTGAGTTTGAGTACATTTTGAGTTCTGAGTACATTTTGGGTTTGAGTACATTTTGAGTTTGAGTCCGAGTGAGTTCTGAGTTTTGCGCTCAATGTGAGTTTGAGTTTGAGTGAGCGCAGATGTGCTGCTCAGCATTGAGTCTGAGTTTGAGTGAGTGGTGATTCGAAAAAAAAAATTGTGAGTGAGTTTGAGTGAGCCGCGCCAACTTTGCCGAGGTATGCTGGTAAGATGCAGCTGTCGTACACTTTCTTCTTCAGGGACAATGATAGGCTGCCAATCATTATCTGAGAATGCCTGCCGAATGCACTCCACGCTAAATTCCCTAGAGCGCAATTCACTACCGCAACAGAGCGCGTGTGCCTGCCACCACGATGGTGAGGCTGGCGCTCACCATGGTGCGAGCACAGGAGTCCCGGACCTCCCCGGGCGGCGGGGGCTCTGCTGCTGTGGGGCTGCCGGCGGCTGTGCCGTGGAAGCGGCACGTGGGGAACCCGCACAGGGGAGCCAGCGGGCTGGGCTGGGGGCTGACCGCCCCAAACGGTGGGCTGGCATAGTTGTGCAGCTGGGCGTGCAGGCGGGGAGGCACTGGGCATGGAGGTGCACCCCTGCGGAGCAGCCGGCTGAAGTCCCTGCACACGGGAGAGGGGGAGGATGGCATCAGAGGTGGAAATCTTCTCGCTAGAGCAGAACGTAGAGTTTTGTACTAATCCGGCGCTAGTGTCTAGGAGGGCCACGCTTCAGCCCATGTGCCATCATGAACCGAGAAGGAATGTTCCATTTGTCCTTTGCACGGGTCATGAACAAGCTAGAAGGTTGTCTGTGGCTGCAAAAAAAGTTATTGTGAAAGATTATTTCAAGCTGTTTTATCGATAAAATAGTGGAGCCCCCAAAAGAGATATTTCTCAGGAATTATTTAGAAGCTTCATGCAAGATGGACAAGAAAAGAAATGTTCCCCTTTTTTTATGGCTTCGAGAGCGAAAAGAAGCCGTGTTGTTAGCCAAGCCAACTAGCAGAGGTCCATCGCTAGCTGCTATGGCGGCACCCACAACGGTACGCGATTGCAGTGAAAGGTTTCCCTCTAGTATATATCAGTACAAAGCTCTCTGGAGCAGAGTTGTAAGTTTGCTTCGTGGTTATAAATGATTCAGTCAGCAATGTGACAACCCTGTAGCAAGCAAGCCCATAGAGCCACAGTTGAGCAAATGTGTGTGGCGGCTTGCCGTTTCCTTTCGTGACATTAGGGGGAACGCGGCTTTCAACTTCGGAAAAATGACCAAAACATTGTTTTTTTGAAACCCACATATTCGGTTTCTATGTTTCCTATTCTGTGCGTCAGCAAAGTTTTTACGCTGAAAAGCGTCGCAAAGTGGCATAAAAAAATACTTTTGTCAGGCGCGGTGACAAACTATCAGCGCAAAAGGGCGAAAAAACGGCAATTTTCGGAGCGCTCTATCTCCGCAACGGTGCCATTGGGCGCGGCCATTTTGATATCGTTACATCGGCTGAGCGATCGTCTTTCTGGTTCTGCTCGTCTCTTTTATGTTCGTTCATTCACAAACGCACAAACGGCAGAAAAGAAACAACGCACAAACGAAGTTAGAAATAGATGCTGAAGCGCTATTGGTCCTCCGGTCGGGCACAGAACAACGACCCTCCTGATTGGATGTCGCGGGTGCAACGCAAGATGGCGGCCGCCAGAGCTGCGTAGCGAGCGGATTGAGTTCATTTTCGCCGCTTCGCTCGGCCGAGTTTCTGTTCAATCTGTGGTATTCAATACGCACGTTATCGCGATGGGAATGCCAGAGATAACGAGCCAGATTACGGGAAGTTGTGTGGCTCGAAAGGCGGAGGTCATCGAACGCTTCGTGGTGCGCGTGACTCTACCGTCGCCAGACCTTGGAGGGTGACGCGGTGTGCGCGCTTGCGATAGCGGTTCGTGAAGTGAACTTTTAGTCGGATTTGCGATGTTTACACGCTTAGTTATTGCTGTGTTTTGACTGTGGGCTCGCTAGCCTTGAGAAAGAAACGGTCGACGTGTCAAACGCTGCGGCGCGCACGGCATAGCCGACGCGCATTGGAGCATCACATGACTGGGCAACCGGTTACGATTGAACGCCAGTAGTTGTAATTAACGCCTGCGACGTTAGATTTAATCTTAAAAGCGACCTGACCAGCCATATCAGGTATAATCAAAGTTCGATATGTCGCGGTAAGCGTGCGCTGCGATGCGCGCGAGCCGTATCGCCTTTCTTGCGCTACGTTTCCCATGCACTTGTAATTTTCATGCGAACAGGTTTGAGTTAGTAATATAAGAATAAAAATATGCTCTCTGCGTTAAAAATGTACGTTACTGTGGCAGCATTTAACAGTGATTTTTTTAGGGAAATTATTGATACCATTGCTTAGGGCATACTGGCTGTGCTGCGAGAAATATTGGATGCCTTGAATGTCAATAGTAAAAAAATATGCTCTTGCATTGAAGTTGGGAGTTATGCAGAATACTCTACCAAGCTTCAAAGTAGCTCATTTTCATCCTTGTGGTATGCAAACTTTTGGCAATGAACACCTGCACGTATATGAGTACTAAGTTGCAGTGCCAGGCAAGATAAAACATAAAAAAAGCCAAAAATGTTCAAATTTAAGTAAAAAAAAAATGCTTAACTTGTTGCCATGGTGACAACACTGCAAAAGGAAGTTGTCCAGTGCGATACAGCCAACCAGCTAACCTACTTTGCATTGAAAGCCCATTGAAACACATCTTCCTCTCCGTTTGGTTTGCAAAGGGGGTATGTACTCTTCACGGAGGAGCTGAAAATGATGTTTTCTGGAAAGAGAAAGGCTGTAAAAGGCACTCAAATTTCAAGGCAAGGCCTTCCAGAAGCCCCATGTTCAAAAGGACATGAAAGGCTGCAACCGTGGCGACTTTTGATAAGTGAAACCTATGTTGCAACTTCGGAAGCCGTTTTCTCAAAACAGTTTTTTATGCCACCTATGTCGCTTGTACCAGGGATTTCTTCGTGACCACTGGGTCTATTTTGATTCCGTTTCTTGCATTACATTCCTTGATGAACAGTTCAGGTCGTGACACTTTTGGTTTTCCAGATTTGTTTTTTGTGACTTTTTTATTCAAATAGTCGTTCACAGTCGACATGCCTGTTGCACATTAACCTCTAAAAAAATGAAAACTAAAAAATATTGTTTTGTAAAAAAAAAAATTCTGAAACTGTCACGACCTCGCCCATTCATTTGGGAATGCAAAGCACTTCGAACAAGTTTTCTATTGTGTTTTATAAGTCGCTCAAGCTCGGTACAAGCGGAACAGAAAGAAAATTTAATAAATAAAAAAGTTATCAAAATATTATCTTGAAATTTTTATGGTGTTATCACAGAAGCATTTCCAGTTGCTGTGCCAATTTTCATCAAAATCCACAAAGAAATAAAAAAGTTGATTTTGAAAGCCACGTCCCCCCTTAACATGTGGCCTCACGTGATGAGGCAATGTGACCAAGAACTTGGAAAATCAAATTTACGCTGTGTCCAGAGCATCTTAAGCATTTTTAGGCTACTACCCACCCACCCAGTCACGGGCACATTACTAGTAAAAAGTAACCATGGTACAGTTACATTTAGCTGAACCAAAAAAGTACCTCTGTTACAGTTACAGATTTTCCAAAAGTAACTTGTTGCAGCTACTGTGACAAAGTGACACGTCGTTACTTTTCCATTACTGCATAAATTCAATTGATCCCCAACCAATTGATAGTTTATTTATAGGCCCCACCACGGTGGCTCAGTGGCTAAGGTTTTGTGCTGCTCAGCCCAAAAATGCAGGCGGCTGCTTTTCTGATGGAGGCGAAAAGTGAAAATGCCCGTGTGTTCGATATTTCAAGACCTGGCTTTCAAAATCAACTTTTTTATTTCTTTGTGGATTTTGATGAAAATTGGAACAGCAACTGGAAATACTTTTGTGATAACACTATAAAAGTTTCAAAGCAATTTCTTGAAAACTTCTTCATTTATAAAATTTTCTTTCTGTTGAGCTTGTACCAAGCTTGAGCGGCTTATAAAGCATGATAGAAAACTTGTTCGGAGTGCTTTATATTCCCAAATGAATGGACAAAGTCGGGACAGCCTTCGATTCTTTTTTTTTTACAACAAAATGTTTTTTAGCTTTCAGTTTTTTAGAGGTTAATGTGCAACATGCATGTAGACTGTGAACGACTACTTGAATAAAAAAATCACAAAAAGTAAACCTGGAAAACCAAGAGTGTCACGATCTGAACTGTTCATCAAGGAATGTAGTGCAAAAAACGAAATGAAAAAGACTAAGCAGTCCCAAAGAAATCCCCGGAACAAGCGACACAGGTGGCAAAAAAAAAAAAAAAAAAAACTGTTTTGAGAAAATGGCTTCCAAAGTTGCAACATAGGTTTCACTTATCAAAAGTCGTCAGGGTTGCAGCCTTTCATGTCCTTTTGAACATGGGGCATCTGGAAGGCTTTGCCTTGAAATTGGAGTGCCTTTTACAGCCGGTCTCGCGAGCCCAATAGGTGCGAAGCGCACTGCACGGAATTAAGTCTCGGGCAGAGGGGAAGATTTCACAACGCCTACGAGGCGCCAGCCGCAAAACGCATCATCGCCGTTATCGCAACAAGGACCAGTTTGCCTTGGCTTGGCTCGGATTGCGTCCTGAAAACAGGTTGACCGTGATGTCGCTTTCAATGGGGAACCTCAAGTAGTTAGTTTCGTTAGTCGGCGTACACCCTTGGGCGCAGGTTGGGCGCACAATCGCCAAATTTAGAGGAAATGTAGCAGCCAGAGCACTTAGGCGCAGTTTGGCGCAATTGGCGCAGCGGTAGCATCACTGCGATAACGTCCGCGTTGAATACCACAAACTGAACAAAAACTTAGCCGAGCAAAGCAGCGAAAATAAACTCAGAACCGTGCACTGTAACACAGTCGAGGCGGTCGCCATATTGCGTTGCCACAGCGACACCCAATCAGGAGGGTCATTTTAGCGCGCCCCGACCGAAGGACGAATAGCGCTTCAGCATCTATTTCTAGCTTCGTTTGTGTGTCGTTTCTTTTCTGTCGTTTGTGCGTTTGTGAATGAACGAACATAAAAGAGACGAGCAGAACCAGAAAGACGATCGCTCAGCCGATGTAACGATATCAAAATGGCCGCGCCCAATGGCACCGTTGCGGAGATACAGCGCTCCGAAAACAGCCGTTTTTCGCCCTATTCTGCTGATATTTTGTCACCGCGCCTGGCAAAAGTATTTTTTTAAGCTCCTTCGCAATGCTTTTCAGCGGAAAAACTTTGCAGACGCACAGAATAGGAAACTTAGAAGCCGAATATGTGGCTTTCCAAAAAAACGTTTTCGTCATTTTTCCGAAGTTGAAAGCTGCGTGGTTGAAACCCCAGGTGGTCAAAATTAATCCAGAGCCGTCTACTATGGCACGTTTCATCGCCTGTGTGGCCTTGACGCGTTAAACCTAACAATCAATCAATCAATAAGTTCATTCACAGAAATGTACGAAGGCATGCGAGTAGTCAAAACTGCACATGGTAAAACCCCCGACAAAGAGAACCTAAACGCTGGCACACTGCAGCCCATTGCCACACCAACAATCGTTGTGTACGCCTCGTTTTGTCGCTTGAAGACTATAGTCTTTCTTGAATAGAGGGAAAACCAGCGCAAAATCATGACCCACAAGATGAAGGTAACAAACACAATGCTGACATTGTTTGTTATGTTCTTCATGTGTGTCGTCGTTCTGCGTCTGTTTTTCCTTTGATGATGTAAAAAAAATCGCCCAACCTTCCGTTTAAGTAAGTCTTTCTTGGGCTACTCAAATGCGAAAATTTTGGGCAGCCCATCTGTCTGTCAATCTGTCCCTCCATTCAGCAGCATGGACAAAACAAAACAATTCGTGAACACCCGCCGCGGTGGCTCAGTGGCTAAGGCGATGCGCTGCTGAGCACGAGGTCGCGGGTTCGATTCCTGGCCGCGGCGGCTGCTTTTCTGATGGAGGCGAAAAGCAAAAACGCCCGTGTGTACGAGATTTCGGCGCACGTTAAAGATCCCCAGGTGGTCGAAATTAATCCGGAGCCCTCCACTACGGCGCGCCTTATCGCCTGCGTTGCGTCGGCGCGTTAAACCCTGCAATCAATCAATCAATCAATTCGTGAACGAGACGTTTGAATAGGCAGAAATTTCCAAACTACTAAACCTGGTGGCAATGTGCATGCTTGTTCGTGTTGTTGGGCAAAAAGAAAACTTCAGGCGTATTTGAAGCAAAACATCAATACATAAATAATATTTGCTGTGTTAGTACTAAACAGCATGCCTGCTGGATTGTTGGCATAAGAAATATGACATGAAAAAAATGGTTCGGCCCAAAAATTCAAATTCGCTCGCAGACTCCTCCATGGTGGCATTCCAATAAGTCCAACAGTAACAAAGGTTTCAGTAGAGTGCGTGCGAACAGTGGAGCGCGGCAAAATTGACTTTACTTGAGCAAACCGCCACCATGTGTATCGTGGATGAGAAAGAGCGTGAGAGGTTGGTGGGAAAAAGAAGGGTGTCATTTACATGGCAGGCGCGGCAGAAAACCATGGTAAGGCGGCTAACCATGGTCTTTCGACAACATTTGCAGCGAAGTGAGCAGATATGCGGCCAAATTTTGGTCGTGCGCCTTTGGTGTCGGGGTAAAATTTATGTACAAACATCATTGTAACTTAGGATGAGTTGTTTCTCAAAATTGGCATCCGAGAGCTTCCCTCCTTTCAGAGGTCTAATTGCCAGTTTCTTCTTTTTTCTTGTTTCCGCTCGACTCAAGACAAAGTAACAAGTCACTAGATGCAGAAGGCTGTCAAAGAAGTTGTAACAACGTACCCCTCCTCACAGCTGTCACACAGGGCATGTAAGAAGTCACTCTGCTCACCCGCAACTGTGAGATCCGCCGGTACCAGCCGCCAGGTGTGCAATGGAAGATGCTGCCAGGGACACAAAGGCTGGCGAGGCCGGGGATCTGCCGCTGGCCAGGCTCGCACCATTCACGTCCCCACCGCCACCTTCAGAAGCAGGCGGGCCGCCGCTGCTCTCTTCGTCCGACTGGGTGAGATCCACAAATGCAGGAGGGGCAACAGAGCCGCTGGAGCCGGCACGCAGGCACGCGCGGCCAGCGCCCCCCCGGCGCTGCCTGAAAGCGGGAGCACCAGCGACGGCAGACAGGATGGGCGACTCCAGCACCAAGCCCCGGGGGGAATCAGGGGAGCTGCGCCCCCGGCCCACCAGGCCGGAGGTCGAGGAACTGGGCTCGCTGTTGCCAGACTGATGCTGCTGCTGCTGCTGCTGTGGCTGACGATAGTTCCTGCAAACGGAGGGCGGGAAAAGAAAGGCGCGGCCCAAGGTGAGGACTCTGAAAACAACCGACGTTAAAAACTGTCGTAATTGTGATTGAACGAGTTTAAGCTGGGAGACTACAGTGAACCCTCGGCACAACGAAGTCGTCGGAATGAAGAAAAAATTCGTTTAAATTCCTTTCAGAAGAAACTTTGAAATAGAGAATATGATAGGGCATCGGTGATTTGTGCACCCGTCCCCTAGGGAGTGGGGTAATTGGAGATTAA
The DNA here is from genome assembly GCF_048455015.1 of Haemaphysalis longicornis. NCBI lineage: Eukaryota > Metazoa > Arthropoda > Arachnida > Ixodida > Ixodidae > Haemaphysalis > Haemaphysalis longicornis. Next base: position 39,131,851 of record NW_027526361.1, on the reverse strand, counting down.
TGGGAGAGGCCTTTGCCCTGCAGTGGGCGTAGATAGGCTGGTGGTGGTGGAGATGATGATTTATACACCCATAAGCATGCTCCTCCTCGATCCACTCTTTATACGAGTGCAGAGCGGTTGGCGCGGCATTGTCTTATTACCTTACCAGATAGATGTCTGGAACACCAAGTTTTTTTCTTCAAGCGTAGATAATAGAAGTGCGTATAAAAGCGTCACTTCTCTAGCACCATTCTTCTTCAGAATTTGCCTACTTCAGCTATGACAACACCGTGGAACGTCTATAGGGCTAAACTCTGTGGACTGCGAACTTGTTAAACCTGCACAGTTTTTGTATGCAAAAACATGAAGCCGATATGAACTATAAAATGGGTGAAAATCATTATTTTGAAAGCTGAGATAGCTGGTGCAGCGACCGTGAAGGGCATATGTTTTTTTTTTTTTCTTTTTGTGGCCAAATACAGATGAATTAAGGCTCTGGACTTTCACTACTGTGTAATATTAGTTACTACATGAGCTAAACTGCATAGCACGGCCTGAAATTTCAACCCCCTCACTTCAGTGGCTTTCTCCCGAAAGTACAGCGGGCCAGTTGGGCAGGGAGGAATTAATGAAGGCAGGCATGTGGCCTTTCTAGTGGGGGTGGTTCAGCTTTCGTGCTATTCCATACCAGCCTTTCTGCGTCTGCCAGGTTGCTTTTAACACCCAGCAGGGGCCCCAGTTTTGTAATCTTAATGACCTAATGCAAAGCATGTGTACTTCAGTTGGTACCAGCCATAACTTTAAACAAAGCAAGAAAGTGAAGCAAGTTCTTTATAATGAGAGTTTAGTGATACAAAACTTGGTGGAGCAGCAGTTTTATTGTAGCAGACAAACAAAGCATGCTGCAATTTGTTTTAGCAAATTTTCATTACAAGTTGCAAAACTGCCAAACAGCTTCCTTATAATTCTTTTAAAACTGCGACAGCTAATTATCAGTTGCAATGAACGAGATAAAACTTCAAAGTCTTACAATTTAACCCTTGCAGGCAAGCATGCTGAAGTCTGTTTTTAAGGATTTGCACTAGAACCCCACCTTATATTTGAAGCTCTGTCTGTGTGCGTGCGTGCGTGTGTGTGTGTGTATACACACTCGCCTTAAAACCGCTTTATAATCGAATAAATATGGTAGTTTCATTCCTACAAAACAACACTCAAGGCCCAGGTTCGGTGCCGTGAGATGCAGGTTTGAGAGGCACGTTGAAATGTAGCATGATGTAGCAGGATCAGCGTACTGACGAGGTTTAGTGGTATTTGAGCAGCCATCACATAATGGCTGCGTCACAGTTCCGACCTCCTACTGTCAACATAGAGCTCAGATTACAGGAAGACTTCACAGATAGCACGGCGATCATGACACCACTAGTGACATTACTGTTGCGGTCATTATTCATCTATATTTGAGTTGACAACTGTACAGGACCCACTGAGTACACACATAAGAAGGCAGTAAATAAGACACAACAAATATCAACAGGATACAATAACACAATGAAGGAAGAAAAAAAAAGTGAAAACACTACTTACATACCCTGAAAGACACAGTACGTAAAATAAAATTGGGCAATTGTGATGCCTTCGAGTCTACCACCCAGATTTGATAGCCCGCGCCGTTTTACAATAAACAGTCAAAACAAAGCCCTTGACAAAACGCCGCAGAAGGGGCTGACTGGTGCAGCATTGCCCTTTCCCTTCCCCCTTTGCCCAATGAACAGTAACTGCAGTAACATGAAATTATGCAAATGAAAAACAGAAAACCAACATAGATAACTGCATAGAGTGCATTTCTGAAGTGCCTCCATATATGATAAGTGTATATGATAAGTGTATACATAAAACAGTGCGAAGATGATACGGGTACCTTGAAAAAAAAAAAAAAATGGAGGGAAGAGGGGGGAGGGAGAGAGAGAGAGAGAGAGAGAGAGAGAGAGAGAGAGAGAGAGAGAGAGAGAGAGAGAGAGAGAGAGAGAGAGAGAGAGAGAGTGTGTGTGTGTGTCTGTGCGTCCTTCAGGAAGGCATCAATGGCACTCAAGCATAAACCCACGGTACAAGAGCGAGCTGCAAGAATCCACAAATTGACCCTTATAGTGTCTGAAAATAAATGGTTACATTACCTAGTAGAAGGCAAACTTTTGAATCTAACCAAAGTAAATAGAAACAGTAGGCAAGGTATGTCTTGTGGTGCACGTTACAAGAGAAGAGATACAGTCGAACACGGATATATCGAACTCCAAGGGGATCGCGAAATAGTACGATATATAAAAAATTCGATATAAAACATATTGGCTCTGAGACCTCACCTATGGCGGACGAGCACTTACCGATCGTCGCATTCAAGAATGACAACTCACGACGCAACAGGACGCTTTATTTCCGTGAAAAAAAAATCGCTGACCTTGGCCTGCTTCTTCGTCCTGGAAATTTAAATTAAAGAAGCTGGTCTCGATCTTCTCGAGGCTGCACAACTACAAAATTCCATCAGTATGCTGCGCCTTCGCACACCAGGCACAACACGCACGCAAAAGAAGAACAGCGCCCGCACCACAAGAACTTTGAAGATAACAATTCCAAGGCTCTCTGAACGGACTCCAACAAAGCGCTCGCGATGGTCATCTTCAAGAGAAACAGTGATCTCCGAAAGGTGCGGGACAACTCGCAAAACAGCAGCAACAGCAGCAAAATGCAAAAGAAAGAGGAGGCCACCAGCGCCTTCGTTCCCTCTTCCCTTTCCCGAGATGACATCGGGGGAAGACAGACCCAGAGAGAGAGAGAAAAAAAAACTATTTTTCGGCAAGCCGGAGAACGTACGCAGCCGCAAAAAAAAAAAAGGACGTCCGCAGTCGGGGCATCCCTACCTCGCACTGTCACATTTTCTGAGCGTTCGGGCGTGTGTGCCTAGAGAGATTTAGCATACCGGGCTCCGTCAGCTAACGCTACGGCGGCTGGTAGCGGAGCCCGGCCGGTAGGGGGGATTAGTTCCGCGAGCCAGTCTTCGCCATGCCCGCGCATTCCTCCACATTCTCCTCAACCTCAATCGGGGTTGCAGCGACCGCCAAAGAGTACCTTCCAGCTCGCGCGGCGTTCGATATACGCAATGTCGGGAAAAATACGGTTCGATATAAACGTACGAATTCCTATACTTTTACACAGAATTTTCAAGGGGATAATTTATGAGTTCGATATAGACAATAATTCGATATAGCCGTGTTCGATATATCCGTGTTCGACTGTACATCCACTATGTCATTCCGCTCACCGGGGAAGCTCCACGCTGACCAGCTCCACACTGCTGCTGTCGTCATCGTCGTCATCGCTGATGAGGCAGTCCAGCTGAAGATCGGGGGCCTCGGGCCAGCAGTGCCCAGGGCCAGGCTTGCTGCTGCCGCCACTGGCCTGGTCTAACGAGGCATGCCCAATGCCCCGAGACGTGCCTGATATAATGCCGCACAAGGGGAGGAGGAAAGAGTGAGAAGTGGAACATCTTCTCCGCATTCCTGATTCAAGCGACGTTGCTAACCAGCTAGCACCCTCAGAAATTTTCACCCAGCTCTTACTTTCGGGCTTTCGGAGCAAAACCCGATTTTACTGGATTTCACCTCAAACATGTTTCAGAAGAATCGGGTCAAACTCGATTTCAAAGTAGCGATTCGGAACAACTGTTTGGAACAAAGTAGCGATTTGGAGCAATCTCAATCAGTACTTGCTGGAAGCAAGCCCCACAAACACAGCTTTCGAACTCACTGAGTATTGGCATGCCTCTACCACTAGCTACCCTGACATTGCCGTGCCTTGCTAGTGGAAGGTGTGTTGTCGAGAGAACTTTCTCCCGGCTGAGTTACATTCCAACGATCAGACAGGTTTCAAATGGAGACCGACATGTTGCGCGTGCAGGTGATACTGTATGTAAACAAGGATGTGTAACAAATCGATAACCAGCTTTTTGTGACCGAAATGTTTTGTCTTAGAAGTTACCAATGCTCTTTCTGTGGTCAATACGGATTCATTTCCAAACGCACGCCAAATTTTGGACATCACTTGCTAGAAAACCCTGAAGCCCCCACGATTACGAACTTGAAACAAACACCAATTTGACACGCTAAAATTAAGAAGCTTGTGATACCTTCTGATAAAACAAACCAAGTGTGTATTACATGGTACATCGGTACATTTAACCCTAAAAAAAAAAACGAATTTCGGAATGGTTTTACAAAAAAACCCGATTTCTCCCTGATGATTGGTTTGAAAAATAGCACCCGATTTTTACTGTTGATTTAAAATAAAAATAAAACCATAGAACGAATAACCCTAATAACACTCTCCCATTTTCGATCGCAAACTCTGGTTCCACTGCCTTTTTGGGCATTTTCATCGCACACACCCATGCAAATCCCCATTCTCAGATGAGCAGTAATTGACAAGCTCCAAATGAAACCAAATGAATTTACAAAATATTTGGTGATTTCCTTAAACCCTGTCCAGTAGCCACATCTTCAGAAACGGCCTCCAGTGAAGTTATAAATCGCAGCTATCACATCACAGAAACACCCCCCCATTAGAAAAATAGCACTCTGAATCAGCAGGTAGACAAAAAATTCCAAAAAGGCCCATGCTGGTGGATTGACCAGCCAGCACCGACTAGCACAATAATCAAGAAGCCTAATATGAAAGCAAAATGAAAGGAGTAATTTTGTGTCCATATGGAATCTCCTGGAAGACGAAGCCCCCTTCCCCCGACTCACTCGGCTGGTCCCTAGATGACTCCCTGCGGTGGCTGCGTTGCTGCTCCCTAACCCGGCAGCTCTCCGAGTAGCTGTGATCTTGGCTGCATGCACTGCGCACTGGCTGGTGGGCTCCGGCCCCAGCGATATCCGATGAGACAATGATATCCGTGTCACCGTCGCTCTCGGCAGACACTTCGGCAGCAGCGTCTTGTTCCGCACTCAGCCGCAGCACCCTGTCCGACTTGATGCCTAAAAACACATGGGCAGCAAAGCCACTGTCAGTCACTTTCCGCGCGGCAAAGAAACGCGGCAAACATGCGAAAACAAATCAACAATTCACTACACTTCAGGGGTGGAACAGGGTACATGGGTTCAGGAGCAGTCCTTTTTTCAGGAGCAGTCCAAAAGTACCTTTTGTAGCAGGCTCGGAGCAGCCAAAAAGGCATTTTGGAGCAGATTTGGAGCAGCCAGAAATGCCTTTCGGAGCCGATGTGACCCCATTTCACACCACTATGGTGCATCCCTAACCTCCCTATAGGCCCTACCATTTACATTCACATCTACCTAGTTTATCAGGCGTTCTGCCACGCAGTAGAACCTACTTTGAACCAGTAACGCTTTTTTTGCACTATATCGGGAGGTTTACAATGTGCGGAGTTGCCTTTGCCCCCATTGGGTGCGCCAGGTTATCACCGTTCCAACGTCAAATCTCATGTACCGAGTCGAAATGAATCAAGTAACAGACCTTGCTTGGCGTCAACTGCAGTGCTTATGCAGACTCACAGTGTCATTTTGTAGAACAAGGTGTTTGCTCGCATTTTTTATATCAAACAGCAGTTTTAGTGCGAGTGAAGCTGAACATAGCTTTGCCTTCACTGGTGACAGAGTTACGAGTGTCTATGAATTTACACCGTAGACTACTTAACTAGAGCATGTTAGAAGGCATGATTAATGTTGGCTGGGCCCTAGCAGGCATGCAGCTATGGAAAGTTGCAGCCAACAAAGCTAGGATCATCAAAATGGGCAACTAAATTGATGTTTACCCCCAATAAGCTACAGGTTTCATTTGAATATTATTCTGTTTGCGACGAGACACAAGAACATTTTATAATTCTGGTCATTTTCCATTTATTGTGGAGCAGCGGCTGGCACCGGCAAAAAAGCTCCCTTACCGCTAAGTCAACGCCAAATTCTATAGCCGCTCATAGCACTGATGAAACCGAAACCCTAACCACCATGATGAAACCGAAAACACAATGTTTCAGAGAAGTTTCAGGCATGGGGCATCATGGCGGTCGTATCTCGGTGGTCAATTCAGGCGCTGCAGCGCAGGACAGCACTGATAAACAAGTTTGGCGCAACAGGGGCGGTTGGGAACAGGATGGCGCAGGTAAACACGTTTGGTACTCAATGGCGCAAATGGTGCAGCTGTTCCATCCGACACTTGAATCCCAATATAACTTAATTTTGGTGGGACTAACAAAATATCACTGAATTAATACATAAATTTACACCACAGTGGGAGATGTACAATAAGATCACTGATAATCAAAAGGGGGCGCATTTTGAGAGTCAAACGTACGATCATTTATTTTCACAGGTCAAAAGTTACTTCCAGTGATGTTCATATGACCCTCGTCTTAGGTCAGTGCCAATATACCGACATGTACAAATGTTTTCTTTTTGTAACTTCGCCTAGTGCTCAACCTCACCCTTCAATTCCCCCTATGCTCATTCTACGGCCACAAGGCTCTCTTGGCAATAATTACGTGTACCACAGCCAGTACACACGGAGCACAAGAGAAAAAAAGAAAACAGAAGAAGGCAGTGACAGGACGAGCAGACATAAGCTTGTAAAAAAAAAAAAAAAGGAGAGAAACTAACAAAGTTGAGCACTCTAGGATGACGCCACCAGAATGTGTAACCACCCTGCCCCACTCACTGGGCGATGGAGATCGGTAGCCGTTTCTTTGGTTGGCGTCGCACACTTCCTCACTGCTCCCCGAGCTCTGCCTGCGAGCAACTTCGCTTCGGCAAAACAGGGACCCCGGCCGCAGGTCATCCGACGACAGCTGTGGGCAGAGCATGGGTGGCTTCTCCTTCTTCCGATGGCCACCCTCACTCTCACTTAGCATACGCTTGCGATGGCGCGCATCCGCACCGTCGCAGCCACCGCCGGAAACAGGGTTAGGTAGAACGGCATCGGACGAAACAGCACCGGGTGAAACCACACTTGCCGCATAGATGCTCGTCGAAGAGATGATGCCCGGTGCGGCAACGCTCGGCGGGCTCCAGTCCCCAACTTGAGGGCCAACGTCCGCCAGGAAGGGTCGGGCATGGCGGTGTTCCGAAGAAGTCAGCTGCACGTCCATGCGGAGATCGGCAAGGGACAGCAGCGGGTGGGACGGGGTGGAAGAGAACGGCGAGAAGGGCCGGGCGTCAGTGGTGGAGTAAGGCGAGAGTGAGAACGACGAAGTGACCGCTGGCGGGCGGCTGGCACGGTCGTAGGCGCAGTGCCCACTGCTGCGGTGAGCTCCGTGTAGTAGCCGATTCGCGCCACCCTCTGCGTCTTCATCGGCGGAGGCAAACAGAGGGGAGCCACATTCGACAGGCATCTCGGGAACTGTAACAGGGGAACAAGAACTGTCAGGTGACAGCAGCAAGCCTGCAAGCACAAGCACGAGATATCTGCTGCGCTGTAACTAACGTTTTAGTCCTAACGCATGGGAAGGAGGCAATGGAATCGCACTGACACGTTGGCCCAACAACACATGACGGGTCAAACCGGGCACACAAAATGTGTGCCTCTTACAAAATGCGTGCTTCGAAGAGTGGGCTTCTCTGCATTAAACCATTGCAGTCACACAAATCGATTGCTTGAGTAGCGTTTTTAAACACTGTCAGTACTGAAGGTTTTAAATGGTACCAAGAGAGAAAGCTCCTCAGTTGCATCAGCATGCGTCATTCCTTAGCCACCATTGGCTACAAGGGCCCATGCAACAGAAGATATAAACCAACATTATTGATTCGTTGGCCAAGATTTACATTGGTCCTTCTGCCAACATTGTATTTGTATGCCCATTAGAAGACTACACCTTAACTCTTTCGTGACCACGCCTATCCAAAATCATTCAATTTGTACGACACCTTGGGAGCCCCTTTTCATAGTGTTCCAGGTGTTGCTGGAATACGCAAAGCTATTTGGAGTTGGCTCAAAAAATGCCCTTTCAAAATCAGTTTTGTTTTCATTTTTGCAACAAAAACATGATTTTTGACCCGCGTTTGCATCACCTCGGTGTGGAAAAGGGGCGTGGTAATCGCGCGTCACTGCTACCAATGAAGAATGCATGCCACTCATAATTACTCTGCGTCAGCGTTTGGTTTTTGTTATCAGGGCCCAAATGGTGAATCAGCAAACGATTTGCAATCGTCAGGTTTGCACTCTGACAGTAATAATCCCTGAAATAGACTGAATGACAGTAATAATCCCTGAAATAGGCTGAAAATGTCAAGCAGTGCCTGTTTGCAAAGTTACTTTATGATTTTGGGCAGTTTTATTGCCTTTGCGCACGTTGTTCTAAGTTTTGTCGTAGTTCTACTTACCACAGGACCATTCGTGAACAGTTTACAACAGTTTCAGTTTTGTTTCTGCACCGCGAAATTCATATTTGGCACTACTACACAGTTACCCAACTTCAAGCCTACCTGTCATGGCGCCTTGAGCGTCCGCGACTGATCCTTGAAAAAAGCATGCCGCTCCTAACCAGATTTCTGTGATAAGAACTTACGATGCAAGTCAAAAGATAACACCCAGTCGCCAGATATCTGTTCTGGCGAGAAGAGCACTTCAAACCAGCCTAACACACCACCAGCTGTTCGCTGCCAGTTTCGTTTCCATACGAGGGTACCCCCGGGGGTCTAGTGCTGCTTCATAGTTGAACTCAACGGAGTCTCCAATAACTTTTGTACGCTTCATTTTAAAAAGTTTTCGGTGGCGCTGCAATGAAGGAGGCTTGTAGTGCTGATCTTGTTTATCGCGCAACAGCTACTCGGCCAAAGTTTGCAGGGCACGGTTCTAGCGCATCGCACCTCATTTCTGCAACCAAGTCTACAATAGCGAGTCAGAAGATTATAACAAAGCGCAACTTTATGTTTTGAGAGATAACTGACAGTGAACGTCAACAAGCATCAACCACGGATTCCCTTTTTAACTTACGCATGTTTTTCCGCATTGTGTGCTTGCCCGAAATACTGTGCTGGCCGTAAATACAAGGTCAGTCATTAACATGATTTTTTTACGTTACGTGGGGGCAAATTAGTGCCTATGATAATGTCAAACCGCCAGATTTCTTCCAGGGAACCACCCGAAATTGCACCTTTTGAAATGGAGGTTGGGCTTCACCACACGGCACGAGCACCACACGTGCTAACATTTTTTAAAATTTTAATATCTGACAAACTGTTCCGCGCAAGTCGACATTTTTTCGAGGGCGGGTTTTTGAAATGTTGCCCTACAAAGTGTATATTCTAATTTTTTTTTACCAGCGGTGGTTTGTTATACACAACTTTTTATCATTTTCTTAGACAAATTGACAAAAAATTTGATTTTGATGTTTTTTCGCAACTCTGATGTATGTCATTAAATAATCTGCAATTTGTGTTCCTGTAATTAACGCCTAACCAATTTTTTAGCAGGAAAAAGTTTTCTTGGACCCCTAAAAATCAGTCAATTTTCCCGTGGTCACGAAAGAGTTAACTACAAAAAGTGGTCATGTGGCAAACCATCAAATACCTACATTTAGAATTTTGCAAGCATTAAGCGCAGGTTGTAATTGCAAGCTCATGCCACGGTCAACTTGGAGCGACAGCAATGGCAGATCGAGGCATGCTCGCACACAAGCTTCGCCACCTACAAATGACCAAGAGAGAGACTTGCAGAACTCACCATTTGGCAATTCGGCTGATGACTGTGTCACGGTGGCCCCAAAGGCAGTCTCAAAAATAGAGGACAGGGACGGTGGAGGGCTCTCCTCAGGGATCACCTCCTGAGCAACCTGCACGGGCACCAGCTATGACAAGGGAGCTGCTGCACCCCACAAAAAGTGGGCCCTGGGCATGGCCGGAATTCCTAGTCTACCCTTAGGGCCAAGGATATTATACCAAGGGTCACTCGGCACAGAAACCCTTACTTGATCTTTTTCACTGGGTGTAGTCTAATACAAAAAATTTTCAACACTTGCTACAAACACAAACTAAGGATTTCCAGGGCACATCTTTCCTTGTAACAAAGACACCCTGCTGCAAAGAGTAAGAAATGTCTCACTGCGTATAAGCAGCACTCACAATGGAAGGCAGGTTTTAGAGAATGGTGGGAGTTGTGCAAGCAGGGAATGGCAACTAAAGGGGCATATTCTGCCTATGCAGAATACACCCCAGGGATCCTAACATTTCTGTGCAAAGTTGAAATGTAAGCCAAAGAGTTGCACTCGTGGCAAGAATCCTGCACAAACAAATTTGTCGAAAGACGAACGCTTGCTTGACCAAGCTCACGGGATGCATCCTAGGTAAGCTTTAGCTCATTCAGACCCAGCACATAAGAATTTGACGATACAAATTCCCGCCTTTAGCACCAAGAAGTACACTCAAGGTAAACTAACTCTTTATGTTAAAGCAACGGAGATAGTATAACTTTGCCGCTGACCTGAGGTGCAGGGTTGAAATAGGGATCAGGCATTTTAAAGCAGCTCTGGAGCATAAAATAAGGAGTTTGGGGGCAGGTTTCTAGGCACAAGGCTCCTTGTTTAGCACAGGTTTTATTTTTATGAGCACGAAATACCAGTTTGAAACTTGCCTTTGGCTGGCCCTTGACAAGGCCTGAGGAATGACTCCATTGAGGACTTTGACCACTTGGAGACAAAAGCTGGTCCTCCATCCCCTGTGAGAAGACGTGTTATATTGGCATTGATGTCTAACGATCTCTGAATCACTTAAAAAAAGGTCCGGTTCGAAATTGCAGTTTACTTCTAACAAACCACACAAAAAGACAACAGAAACTGGTTACCTTCTGGAAATACCCAACAAGCGACGTACATACTCTCAGATGGCCTAAGAACACCTGAATTGTTCAGGTGGGCCTCTCGCAGAGACAAAGCGAAGATAATTTCACAGATAGGAAACAAATGGGCCGAGTAGTACACGGTGGGTTAGACGAAACAGGCACTAACGTCAGGCTTACCAGTCCCAAGTGCTGTATTGTCACAAAAATATTTACTTAACTTGCATTACTCGGCCGTTTGATAGCTTTTTGCTCCATTTCCATAGCTTTGTGCAAGAATACCTCCAATTCATAAATGTCCTTTTTCTTTCTTATGAAATTTCTTAGAGCAGTCCTCCTGAACCAGCAGCAGCACACTGCCTTTCTAAACGTAAGTAGAGGGGGCAGCTTGCGCAGACAAGTCTGACTGAACAATGGGACCGCACAAACTGCATTCTTGTCTGTCCCCTTAGACAAAATTTGGGGGCTTGACGCTCCAATGTTACACCTGGACTATGAGGTACGGCATAGTGGAGGCTACGCTACCTGTATAACACTGCACGTTGTGTTAGTCACTTTCCAACGGAACAGAGATAAAACCAACCCAACGAGCGTTCCCAAGTAAATTTCTCTGTGCTAAACAACGGGGAGATGTATGACAAGCGCCAGCGGTTCACGAGTTTCGAATGCTTGTGACTATATAAACCGTTTGGCTTTTCGAAGCCTCTGGGTTACGCCGTGTGGCTCTACTTGGGTCCAGCGAGCGAGTTATGACAAGACGAGCCCCTAAAGGGATTGACACCACCAGCCAAGGGGGTCGCCACCACGCTGTACAAACCCTGTAAATCTTTGCGCATTGTTTTCATGAAGTGGCGCTGCCCGGCAGACAATACTAAGGCCAGCAGCATGCAGAAAGACTAGTGAGTGGGGAAAGGCAGGGGAGAACAACAAGAAAGTGGCCATTTCACTATTATCAGCTGACACGATAGGCAATGTTATAATGACAGCATCGGTAGGGAGCTACAGTTCCATTTATGATCGCACTGCATTTCCACAAACCAGCAATTAACTGAAAGGTCACACAGTACAGAGTTACAATTAACTGAGGCAGAAAGAGGTGCAGAAATCATTGACGAAATTAAAAAAAAAAAGTCCAGCTCACGGTGCAAAGACTAAGAACGCCTCATCGCTCATGCCCAAGCAGCTGCGCTGGCTCGCGGCTATCTGGACTAAGATTTGATTTATTGTGGGGATTAACCCGCCGACGCAACGCAGGCGATGAGGCGCGCCGTAGTGGAGGGCTCCGGATTAATTTTGACCACCTGGGGATCTTTAACGTGCGCCGAAATCTCGTACACACGGGCGTTTTTGCTTTTCACCTCCATCAGAAAAGTGGCCGCCGCGGCCGGGAAACGAACCCGCGACCTCGTGCTATCTGGACTAAGAAAGCCACCCACTTTTATGCTCAATAAACATTTTCCAATCCAATACAATCCTCAGCTCGCACATGTGGAACACTGAAAAGGAGTGCACACAACTGTGCAGTGCCTCCATTATTTTATTGTTCAAACAAGCAAAACTAAATAACAATATAAGCAATCGTTTACAGCTCCACAAGTCAAATAAACTTCTGTTGTGTTTTATGGCGTACAAGCGACTAAGGCCATCATGTGCCAAACAGAAGTTTGTTCATTTTTGTGTGCTTGCTTGTGTTTAGGGCATTTAAACCTTGTTTAGGAGCTTTAAATAAACTTCTGTGCATGGCTGCATTTTAATACTAACCCGCACGAATGGCAAAATAAAAAAAGAATCTGAAGAAACCCACAGACCTGCCAGTTTTAGTTCCTGTTGCCCCTCATGTGAAGCAGTGCAGTAGCAAATTGAAAGGATCAAATACTACACTTCTGCCGCAACCCAGAGGCCAGGCTAAATTTTACAGGAGGCTATTTTGCAGCAGATCACACACAACAAAACACCATACATTGCTTTATGCAAGAAGTACATACAGGCTATATTATATAGAACGGCATCGGACGAAATGGCGCCAGGCGAAAGCACACTCGCCGCGTAGATACTGGAACAAGGCTGCCCGATACCGGTAGCACTTTAAAAACACAATTACAAGGACTTCAAAAACAAAACTACTAGGACACCTGAACACTACTAAAGGGGCCATGCAGACAAAACACAATTTTGGTTCATTCGAAAGATTGCCTCGTTATAATCATACTGACACCACTTTTAATGCACACTTCGCTCAAATAAGCTATATAATTAGGTAGAAAGGGAATGGCCATGTGACCCACTAGCTCAATTCCCACAACACAACCTATGATGTCATATGCCCTGCCATGTGATTGGCTGAGGCCGGCAAAAGCATATGCAAATTATGCAGGGCTTTTAAGCTAGCAGAACGGGCTATTTGCGCTTAAATGTACTGCATATTCATTGTACAGCAGTAAGAATGGTGAAAGTTATGAAAACAATGAAAGTTACGAAAATACACGTAAACATAGAGGCACCAATTTACACTGCTATTGGTACTGGGGGCGCACTATGCTTGTTTTAGCTGCACAGCAGTGTGCCACTTTGCAGTTGTCTTACACGACACTGGCCAACTGGCGTAAGCGGCATTGTCTTACATGGCCCTGTTTGTCAAGCATACCCCATGTTTCACGAAAAGATTACTTTCTACCGTAACAAAAACAAAGCTACGGCTGACTATGGTAGCACCATCTGGGAGCACTGACGGTAAGCATGGCTGCAGAGCCAAATGACGCACTGGAAGTTCGTTTGAATACCCGCTCTTGTGACTCCATGGCAGACAGCACGAAAACACACAATTTGGCGGGAGAATCAAAATTTTAACCTAAATTGATTAATTTCTCAGTGAATACGGCATCGTTTGCTGCCGGACAAGCACTAGGGGCACTATAGAACATGAAATCTTTCGAATAAAACAAACTTGTATTTTGTCTGCATGGCCCCTTTAATGTGTAGCGAGTGTGAAAGAGTGTCCAACTGCCAAATGCATTTTCTTATCACCATCCTCTTCCCCTTGCATTTTATTTTTTAAATTAAAACCGTTACCCCCTCTTCCTCTGGAACGGTTGTGGTCGACGTAAGCCCACCACAATCATTCCGCAGGAAGAGGGGTTATGATGACTCGGCACATATCCGCACTTGCATCGTCAAGCAAAGAGGACATTTAGTGGGAACGCGCTTTACTGCTTCCATTTTAGCATACTCAAACTGCTTGAGTTCGAACACACTGATTAGGTCCACCTTTAGTCAGCAACGTTAGCGAACTGTGATGGTGTCGAAGACCCGTCTTGCATTCCGGAGGTCGCTGGTTCAATTCTCACCCATACCAAAATTCACCCACCTTTCTTTTCAACAATTACATTACGTCATTTGCAGACGCTTCAATGCGAAATTCGGTGCCAGTTCGGGCGCTCCTTTTCCCGTTTATTCTTTGAGCCGTAGGCCATTTTGTGTGCCACCTCTGGCCACGGCAACGCTGGATTTTCTACCTACCAAGTAACCAAGTTGATAAGCAGTCTAGTAAAGAAAAAAAAAGCATTAAATTTAGAGGATATGCCAACATGTATGCTTGGCAAACATGCAATGAAATACTAGACTTTCTAATTAGGAAAGTGAAAAGAAGAGGGCTAGACAGAATGATTATTTCGCTGACAATGCTTGTCCTCAAGAGGTGTTATTAAATAGATTGAGAAAATACGAGGAATTCGAGGTGGGATGGCAATAGCTAGCCACTGAGTTTCCCTAAGCCGCGTTTTTTATTTAAAAACATTCGGGCTCGTGCGGACTACTGGAGACGTGAACACGGCACACGCGATCGCGCAAGACACTTCAAAGTTGAACAGAAAAGGTAGGCGGCTCGCCATGTCCGCACCACACAATTTTTTTGCAGGGTCATCAGCGTTCGGCAAAACATTTACGGAGCAGTAAAACCAGGTAAAACATATCACAATTTTTTTAATGTGCTTTTACGCGCTGATCTAAACACACACACAAAAAAGAAAAAAGGCAAGTGACGCAAGATAGTGAGGGTCTCACGTGCAGCTTGAACTGCATAGGCAACGTTCGTTTTTTTTTTTTTTTTTTCGAATTTCGTGGACAGCCCTTGGCATTCGGGGAAAAAAAAAAAAAAAACCAGGAAGAGCAGTTTTAAGCCCAATGTTGCAATCAGTTCCACGAAGCGGCTTCGAACTACCCCCACCGTCGCCGATCAGACAAAAAAAAAAACGCGTTCGATGCGCGTGCGGTCAAGCAGGCAAATTTACGGTCGGCTGCCCAACTCCAGTTTCTCAGGAAGGAACTAGTCGCGAGCAAAGTTGTTAACGCTGCTCTACAGCTTAACGGCGGGAGAAAAAAAGAACGGGCCACGAAAAATGCCGCGACAGCACTTTGCACGTCGAGCAAGACGCAGTGACATTCGCTTCCTGAAACGCAAACAACCGACGTGAATCACGGTTTCCCGCAGGGCAGATGTTCGCCGCCTCGCACACCCAGGCAATCACAAAAGATGCTCATAGCCTCGCGCGTCCACGCAACGACCTTCTAAAAGAACTGAAGGGGGGGAACATCGCTGACAACTGGGCACGAACGATCAGCATGCGGGCTCAATGATGTCAGGATAGCAAATGAGCTTCGTAAACAGCCCAAGATGTATCGCCGCTTTATAAATATATATATATATATATATATATATATATATATATATATATATATATATATATATATATATATATATATATATATATATATGGAAACGTGACAAGCGTGGCGTAAACTTGGCTAGCGATAGAAACTCAAGATGACACACAACACCGATGGGCAACGAATAGGGTCACTGCTTTGACCAATGGTACTGACCAGCGTTCTTGCATAAGATAAGAGTGCGCTGGTATTTACAAAATCAGGGCTAGGCTGCCGACTGTTTCGTGTTCTGGGGGCCTTAGTGGGTTCAGAACTAAGTGGACAATGCGCCGATATTGTAACTGAATATGACGGCACGTAACGGCACACCAATCTGCTCGTATTCCCTGCGTCCGGTGTCCACACTCAGCTCATCCTGAGGTCGGCGTCCAGTCGGCGTTCCATCAACATCACCCAGATCCGACACTCGCGGCAAATAATAAATGGAACGACGGCAAGAGAACGGAAAACTAAATTACACTCACCTTACACTACAGATGCATAGCAGACTTAAATCACACAACAAAGAAGGCAAGCCAGCTTGAAAACCCAGAAAGAAAATAGGATGTCACTAACGAGCGACAATACACCCTTCCGCCATGCCCAGAACCGAACACAATACCCTCGTTTGTGTCTTTTTTGCTGTTGTTTCTTTCTTCTTTTTTTTTCTTTGCAGACGACAGCGCCTCGGACTGGCTGTTTTGCTAGAGGGCGAGAGTAGGTGTAGCCGTACTAAGCCAGAAGAAGCCGTTCGATAAGCCATTGTCGTAAGTACGCAAGTTTAGGTTTTGCGTGTTACGTCAAGAGGGTTGTAATTCGTAGTTGTTGCTGCAACAGCAGATTGTCCAATTTACATTTCCTAAGAAGCTTGGCTACCATTAAAAGCTTCGGCAATAATTTCCGCGAATCTATCTTCCTGGCCGTTTGGCATTTATAAAGCAGGTTAGTGTATGCAGCGTGACCCTTGCACCTACGTGGAGGAAATGTTTTGGTCAATCGATCGTTTCTGAACCTGTGAAACTTAATCGTATAGAATAATTGATTAAACTAAAAATAGTCGAATTTAGGAATCGGTTGCTGCGTTTTATTTGCTGTGTTGTGACCCGCCCTTCCTGTATACAGGCTTTCCCAACCCATGAAGCACGAATACTGATTTCGAGATGAAGACCGTGTTTGTTACTGTGGGAACAACGTCTTTTGATGAACTTGTCGACACTGTCATCTCACCGGAAGTTTTAAACGTAAGTTTTGCCGTTGTGGCACGCTGTGTCATAAACTCATGCATTTGTTTTTGGTTTCCACCAGGTCCTGAAAAACCAAGGCTACACGAAAGTCCTTCTGCAAGTTGGGAAAGGCAGCAACCCGAAAGTTGAAGGATTCGTGGAACCATCTGTTGAGAGCTACAACTTCAAGGATTCCATAACGAGAGATATAAACGAAGCTTCATTGGTGATTAGCCATGGAGGTGAGCTCGTATGTTTTGACCTCCCAGCTGCTCGTGTAGGTGGAACAGCTGCTGTGTGCAACCGCAAAGTAGGGCAGTGTCAATTCTGTATTGCCATTTTTTTTGTGTCTGAAAGGAACGGCATGTGCCGCATTGTGAAGAGATCTCGCAATCGGTAACGCGATGAAGTTGTGCCCGGGGGGCAGATCCAACTGATTTCTCTGTAAAGAAGGGGAGCTGAACTTGTTAGGACTGATTATTATTTGGGGATCATAGGGATTACTGCAAAATGGAGCTGCGATATGTTTCAGGAGATAGCTTATCTGTCCAGTTTCTTCATGTCATTGCTAACACTTGGACAGCGTCACAACTTGTGCTTACTAGTAACAAGGCCGAAGATTTTTGCGAAGGCCGGGTATAGAATGTCTTTTTCGATACACCCTGGCAGCTGTTTTCTGTTCCTAGGCTTGTACTGTCTGTAGGTGCCAACATCTGAATTTGAAAAGGGTAGCGGGTCCCAGAGACGTCCCATAATCTGCAAATCTTTCATTACGAGTACCAACGTACCATTGCATTGGCCTAACTTGGCCGCTCTGCATTCAGGGGTACCGATGGTAATTAAAAACACAGATGCCAAATCATGAAGTCTACCATTTCAGGTGCAGGCAGCATTTTGCAGGCACTCCGAGCCGGCAAGAAGCTCATTGCTGTTGTGAATGACACGCTCCTTCACAACCACCAGAGTGAGCTGGCTGGCCAGCTGCACAAGGAGGGATACCTCCTCTGTTGTACGTGCAGGTAAGTGGCTCAACTGTTCTACACAAAGTAACTATTACACCACATACCAGCGTACCTAGTATTGTCAAGCTGCTCAGGTGCTTGTGCAAAACACAATGCATTATCAAGACTAACCTGAAGCTTTACAGTTTCATGTGAAGGTTGTTTTAACAGTAGCACTGTTGAAGCTTGAGCTTGGTCCGATGGCGTTAGCAAAAGAAATACCAAGAAAAAACTGCGCTGCCTGTAAAGGGTGCACCACCGCAAATAGGGTATGATAGCAGTGAAGCCAGCTTTTGCACCTGGTCGAGTGTGAGCACAAGGGACATACTAGTATGCGCACCCCTTGCTATATTATTTTAAAGGCTTGTCTTTCTTGGGCTGCTAAAATGCAAAAAGAGTTGGCGTAGCTTGCACTAGTGATGCAAGGCTGGAGAAACAGCCGAGCTGGATGTCGACCAAGCTTCTTCCCCCCCGGGATCTGCTGTCAGTGCAGGTACCAACCGGAACGGCCTTGCAAAATCGGGCTAAAGTTGGCCTCACCCCTCAATACTTAGCCTAGCCTAGCAAGAACATTGCAAAACCCTAGGAAAACTTAGCAAAACTGGAAGACCCCCAGCTCCACCGTTCCTCCAGCCTTGCACCACTAATGCAAGCTGCGCCAATTTTTTTTTGCGCATATAGGTACCTTTCTACGACATGCGTGGCCACTCAAACAGGCTCAAGATTAATTTAAATGCTGCACTCGCCAATTCGGTGCTGTGCACCCGCTCAGTTGCCTGAAGTTGCAAGAAGGCAGGAGGGTAGCATTTGGAACAAGGAGCAAAGGAGTTTGGGCACTTTAATTTATTACTCTGCAACTTTTAAACGCTCCAATAAAACTTAGCTCTGTGCAACACCACAATAAACGGTTTAGTTTTTTGTGGGGAAGCTACATTTCTGCAAATAAAAAATAAAGTAGCTAACATTTGCTAACAGAGTATCTTTGTGCTTGTAAAAAAACAGAAAATGCTTACGGCTGCTAGTTTGCCAATCGAACACTATTAACTGAACGTGCCTACAAAAAAAAAAAGCACTAGTCCAAAATTTGTTCGTGGATTTGTTTGTGGCTGCAGAGACTTGCAAGCGACTCTGGAGGAGATGGAACCGAGTCGTTTGAGAACATTCCCCGAGCCCAACCTGAACAGATTTCCACAGCTTCTGGACGGCATCATGGGCTGGTCGTAGTCAGCTCAGCACCCTTGCCGAGATCCAAGACCTTGTGCTGCCAACGTATAACCACCACCCCATCTAAGAGGCTAAAATGTTGCTGCTGCTGGACAGCATAGCATCATGTTTACCCCCGCAAGACTTCTGTAACACATTCTTGAAATAAAATGAAACGTTTCTTTGGTGCAATGCACAGCCCTGGGCCTTTTAAGTTTTTACTTCTGTGGCAGTCCAAAGTGGGCTGAAGTCTCCGAGGACAGTTGCTAAAGCATTGCATAAAACTCGTGCAAGGAAACTTTTTCCCAGTAATTGCTAATTCCAGCTCTTACAGAGTACGGCCATTTTAACTGGGTGCAGGTTTTCCAAGGGATTTCTTGCTGGGCGTCAAGATGTATTTTCGCTAATGTATTTTCGTAACTTGTGGACCAGCCCAAGCAGGCAATTTGCACCTATGTGCCAAACAACGATTGATTAATTGCAGGGGTTTAACGCGCCAAAGCTACACCTCAGCCATGAGGTAGTCGAGGGTTTCAGATTGATTTCAACCACTTGGGGTTCTTCAACGTGTGCTGAAATCTTGACGCACAGGCGTTCTTGCCTTTTGCCTCCATCAGAAAAGCTGCCACCGCGGCCGGGACCGAACCTGCACCAGTGGGCTCAGCAGCACACCACCGTGGCGGGTGCCAAGCAATGCCGCCACCATTGCATAACTGTGGATATGCACTTATAGTAATTACCACTAGTGCAACCAAGCAATGCATTCAAGGATTGTAAGCAAGCTAAAAATGAGAACGAAATTGTGGTTGACCAGAACCAGCCAGTGTAAACATAACCAAAAACACGAAACTGCGGAATTAAATTACGGATGCAATTACAGATGACTCTTTACAAGCGAAGCAATGGTTGGCTTGGTAGACCGACACGCAGATTTACTCAGGTTTACTTGTACTTAATTGAAATTTTGTTTGAATGTTTGGTTTGGGATAACTGCTGCAAATTTAATCGTAACTGCTTGGAATTACACACATCCCCCAGCTAGTCAGGAGGGTGTCAACACAATGGCTATGACAAGCCCTCCCCTTCCCTGGGTTTGTTTGCTTGCACGGAATTCGACATTAAAGGGGCCATGCAGACAATACACAAGTTTGGTTCATTCAAAAGATTGCCTCGTTTGAATCATACTGACACCGCTTTTAACGCACACTTCGCTCAAATAAGCTACATAATTAGAAAAAATGGCCATTTGACCCACTAGCTCATTTCCCGAACACAACCTATGATATCACATGCCCAGCTGTGCGATTGACTGATGCCGGCAAAAGCAAATGCAAATCAGGCAGGGCTTGTAAGCTTGCCGAACAAGATAGTTGCCATTAAATGTAATGCCTATACATTTTACAGCAGTAAGAATAGTGGGGTGAACAATGGACGTTACAAAAATACACGCAAGACCAACATGTGGAATGAGAAAGGCTGTTTTTCTAGTTGTGATATTTTTGTTCAAACAATCACGTGTTATTGTATTTGATAGTGTATAATTTTTATTTTTGTGTGCGAAGTGTATGCGCACGATGTATTATGCCCTGCTTGCCGATTTTTCTTTGTATCTGTTCGCATTTTTCTTCAATGGGAAGTAGGAAACTAGTCAAGGTGTTTTTTTTTTCTTTTCTCCCTCTCTACCCAGCTTTTTTTTTCCGATCTCCCCAATCAATTGTGGATGGAAAATAAAGGAACTATTACTATTATTATTATTAAACACAGAAGTACCAATGCGCACTGTTGTTGGTACTGGGTTCACTATGCTTGTTTTAGCCGCAAAGCACTCCGCCGCTTTGGAGTTGTCTTACACGACACTGGCCAATTGGCGTAAACGACGTTGTTTAATGTCATCCTCTATGTCGAGCATACCGCATGTTTCCCGAAACTATTACTTTCTACCATAACAAAAACTAGCTAGGTGCAAATACGGTCAAAAACAAAGCAATGGCGGACAACGGTCCGCGGCCGACTATGGTAGCGCCATCTGGGAGGACTGACGGTAAGGAAGGGTGCAGAGCCTAATGATGCACTGGAAGTTCGTTTGAATACTCACCCATGCGACTTCATGGCAGACGTCAAGAAAACACACAATTTGGTGGGAGAATCAAAATTTTAGCCTAAATTAATATCTTAGTGAATGCGGCATTGTTTGCTGCCGGACATGCACTGGTGGCACTAAAAACACGAAATCTTTTGAATAAAACAAACTTGTATTTCATCTGCATGGCCCCTTTAAAGGTGCATGGTACCTAACACGCTGCCTTGGTTCACAAGCAAAGTATCACAATAGCTTGAATAGCATAGGCAGAACTTTATTCCCATATCATTGATGCAGTAAAATGAACAAACTAAAGTAAGTGCAAGATTCAACCAAATGGTAAGGTTCATTGTGTAGGCACTCGGGTCATGTACCTACGACAGCAAGGCATAGTAAAGAGCATACTTATCCTTTACCTTTTAACACCTTCAGCAAACTCGCACAATACAACATTAAGAACTAAAAATACTGCAATTTGAAAGCACCAACTTGCAGCACTTCAACTCTAAGCCTTCCGCACTGCAAGTGTTGCACCACATTTTCCTTCCGAAGGCAAAAGAAGCCATTCCGTCTTCAAACCTTCACTTATCTTCACTGATGAGGGAAAACTGCACTTGTAACAGAAGCAATCCAGCTCTTCTGAAAGCCACCTGTGCAACAAGGGATGACTAAAACTGCTGATTGCTACCCCCCCTCCCCCTTGACGAGTTTGCAACCATCAACAACAACCTCCTGCACAATCCTTCAAAACTGGGCAATGCAATTTTAAATTATAGGTGGCTAATGATACGATTGCCCTCAGACGCATCAGACCTGTGACACGAATGCCACAGAGCCAGAAGTGCGCACAATGACACAAACGCAAAATGAACAGGGCGTGGTGGCGTCGTCGTCCAATCAGCTACTCGGAGCAGCGGCCAGACGTTCAATGGTGCGCCTGTACTCGAGCTCCAGGTCCCGGTACTGACTCTCAAGCTGCTCAATGCGGTTCTCAGCATTGAGGCACTGAAGTGTGGCACGGAATTCCTCCGGTGTCATTGTTTGCTGCAGCTTTTCGACGTCAGACTTTTGTTTCTGCAAAGCCAAAGAGGAGAAACCATTAGTTGCTCGCCCTCAGCGCTAGCAATGGAAGAGGTTGCAATGCTCTCATAGTGGTCATCACTGTTTTGCCACCTCTCACTCAAATAGGGTCTTCCTAATGCACGAGTTGATAACCCACAACTCGATAGCGCATTCAGACACACATCGGATACAAAGGGTATACGAAAGAATTCACGCATATTGCAATTGTCAGACGTTAATGAATTTCTCCATGTTTAGATCACCTTTTCCTGGGATGTGCTCTAATTACTGCGACGAAATGGAACTTGAAAACTTGTCATACAGCTGGTTCAAATAAGCACAAGCCGCTTTATTTTTTAAAGTAAAAACAGCACCAACAGAACACGGCTAAGATGTGGAACCTGAGCCAGCATTCTATTTTTAAGAAGTTTCCCACAGTTGCAATAGCATTTCACACAAATCACTGCAACTTTTTCTAACAATAGTGTTTACGTACTGCCACATGTTCATACAGTACTGTATTTACGGTACTCGCACAATTTGCGTCCTCGTGTAATTTGCGCACCTTTAAGTTTTATCCAGGCTTACACACAAAAAAGAAATTTCACTAGCATATTTTGCGCTCCCTGTCTCTCCTGAAGAGTCTTCATGAGTCTTCACACTTTATGCGGTGCCACCAGCTGTCTCTCAGACAGAGAACGACCCTCTGCCAGTGGTTACCACAGGACTACGAGGAGAAGATCGTATTGTTTCACCGCTTCATGATGGAATTACGCCGAACGGGGAACTTCGTCATGTTTCAGATTGAGAGCACTGGCAAACCACCACTAATGTTCGACATGCCGCCAAACACCACTGTGGGCGAGAAAGGTGTCGCGTCCGTGCCCATCAAGACCGCCGGCGCCAAAAAAACAACTCTGCACGGTGATGCTTGCCGTGACAGTGGATGGCCGCAAACTCCAACCCTTCGTCAGCTTCAAGAGGAGGACAGTGCCCAAATTGAAGCAGGGAGGCTGCATTCACATCCGCGCACAAGAAAACGGGTGGATGATGCAGGACTGGATCGACACAGTCTGGGGCGAAAGAGCAGGGGCTTGAGCTTGAGGAAGTTGTGTGACATGCGGACCAACCTGGCCGTTATGCCAGGTTGCCTAACGTCAGTCCTGCAGCCCTTGGATGTGTCGGTCAACAAACCGTTCAAGGACAACGTGCGCAAAATGTACGTCGAGTGGATGGCCAGCGAAGAGCACGGGCTCACTCTCACTGGGAAGATAAAGAGACCGCCACTGGAGACAGTCTGCAAGTGGATCGTGGCACCGTGGGACATGGTCTCACCCAGCACAGTGGAGCACAGCTTCAAGAAGCTGTCAAATGCACTAGACTGAACTGAGGACGATGAACTTTGGGAGGGCAGTTACGGCGGCCGTGATAACGACTCTGAGTCGGACTTCTCGACCAGCAATTCGGACTAGGCCACAACTGGATTCGACTGGTCAAAAGTGCGTGCTGTGTAAATAAACATTCGCTTGTGCTATCACACTCTATTATCTCTTAAATGTCCATTCCGTGTAGGACCATTTACATGTTACTTTGGGCTCTTTCACGAAATCCCCGCATAATTTGCCCACCCCCTTTTCGAAGCCCTAAATTTGCGAAAGGAAGTGCGCAAATTATGCGAGTAAATACGGTAGTTGTGCTGTTCTACTAACAGCAAAATATAAACTGGAAAGACATACGGGGTCTCTAATTTGCGACCTTTGAAGACTCCTATCATTCACATATAATGTTATCTATCACTTACGTATAAGGTTACCCAAAAGCCAGAGTAGCGCAGTCGTCCACAGGCTTAGCTGTAGCAATGCTTTACCCACTTATTGCCTCCTCTTGCTTTGGTGCAAAGTAATTTAGTCACAACTGCTGCATTTCTTTCAAAATTAAGGGGGCTCTTAAGTCCTCCACACTCATATGAACAGTTTTTGTTAGAAACTTTTGAGATATTGGACGCTAAAGCCGAATGTTATGCTTTAGCTAAATCTGTGGCGGACTGTATCTATGCATGCTGCACAGAGCTTCACTTGCCTGGTAAGGGACGTTTAGTCGGTTCTTCACTTCTAGGCGATACTTCTTGTACTGGCTGGCATTTGCTGTGTTAGTCGCTCGCAACCGCAGGATCTCATACACTCTCCGTGCTTGTTTCTGAATCAATAAAAAAAAGCACATACTGGATAAGACAAATACATACATGCACGCAAACAGCCAGCCCCATAATGTCATAGATTACAGCTTTCATAAGCAATTGCACTCCAAGGATCACTTTGAGACAGTGGCCTTTGCTTTTTCTTAATATAATTTTTGTTATTGTTATTGCGTGCACCTTCAGAAAACTATACAGTGATTAAGGGGGGCGTGGCAAGTAAAACCATTTTTGTTATTTATGAACCAAATTTAGTCAAATTACGAGAATTCATGTAGTTGACTAACCTAATAACAAACTATACTTCTTGAATTACCAGACTAATTACCTTCACAAAGTCACCCCAAGGTAAATGAACTATTTATAATTAGGCAAGAATTCAACAAGATTTTTATGTCAGCGTGATCCGGAGGGTCTATTCTGGGTAAGGCAGGAGCTATCAGATTCTTGCTTTATTTCCTTTCGGTATCCAAAAAGAAAGTCTCCTTTTCTTTTTGACATGAAACTATTTCTGATTTCAAAAGGAAGGTGAAACTTCTGTTGTTCTTTCTTTATGTCTAAAGGATATAATAGAATAATCAAATAGCTTCCTTGCACAGAATAGACCCTCCTGATCACGCTGACATGAAAATCTCGTTTACTTCTTGCCTATGAGTTAGTTAGCTTTACAGGCTGTTTGCGACAATGGCCTAGTGACACCCTACACCCTTTTTCCCTGGCAGTAGCATTAAAAGGGGAGACTTTGTTAGAATGTGTGTAAATTTCGTTCTTACAAATAAATCAGCATTACTTTTTTCTAGAGTGCTCGTTAGTCACCAGAAGCTTTTTAATTTCCCTGCTCAAAACATTATTTACCTCTGGGGCGCAAGCACATACTCCGCTTGCAAGGAACGGTTGCAAAGACCGTAAGTTGGTGAGCATGCCACCAATTTGAGAGTGAGTGTAACACGCCCCAAATGGGTTGTTCTCCTCTCGTGTAAAGTCCAGTTGAACCATGCCATCAAAATTCCACAAGGTGCAAACAAGACACGCCCTCGAAACCCTTAGTACCAGCACTGGGTTAGATTCTCGACACGCCTGTGGGGACCATGGAAGAGTGAATTGTGCCGAGTACCTTGTTGAGCTTGAGCTTCTCCTGGGCCTCCTTGCGCATCTCCTCGGAGAATCCCTTGTGCAGGTGCTCCTTGCTGAACGAGGCCAGCTTGAGGCAGTTCCTGCAGTCCACGAAGTCTCGCAGCCGAGTGAACACCTCCGAGGGGTCTTCCACTGCACAGAAAAGACAAAGAGGGGGGGGAGACAGTTCAACTTGGAAAAACAGTGCAAAGTGTTCAACTGCAAAAACAGTGAATACCGTATTTTCCAGTCTATAAGTCACACCTTTGTATAAGTCGCACCCCCCCCTTTAAATTACAGTTTTTCCGAAAAAAAAAGAAAAAAAAATGTATATCAGTCGCACCAGTGGATAAGATGCACCGGTATACAAGAAGCACTTGTTAATTAGGTAAACTCACAGTGAATCAGATCGTTAGAAAGTGCAGCGAAAGTATATGGTTGCTAGACACGTGCATATACGGTCCAAAGTCTAGACAGAACTAACTTCTTAAAAATGGTTTATTGATACACACAGATGGCATGTACTTAGAGACGGCGTTTAGGCAAAATCATCGAAGGACGATGAAAAAATTTCAGGACTACCCAGGCCTTGAAATTGACACTTCTAAATTCAAGGGTTTTCAAGGTTTTAAAGGACCTGTGCGAACCCTGATGATAGGTGGTAGCAGTGAGTGGATAACGGCGCCACAGCCCATTATGGCGAATCACTGCTCTGCATTCCCGACAGCTTTTACGTTGAGTGGAACGGCTTTAAAGAACGACAAGACTCCGAAATTTTAACTACGAACATAGAGAGTGCACATATTATGCGAGTGTAAACTATGTACTGAACACTGCATTCTCCTATTGCCACTTGCCAAGTAAAGCAGAAAACTGAACACATATTTACAGTGCAGTGCATGTCTTACAGTACCAGCACTTTCCATAATGCCATTGTTGTGCATGTTCAAGTGCCCATTGGACAATGAGCTCTCACCCCTGTGGCCATTTTAGCGTCTAAGAAATTTTCACTCCCAATACCATTTTATAGTAATTAGGTTTGACTAAATCATACCAACTAGGAGATTCAGCAGATGGCATAGTAATTTGAAGCAGTAAAGTCATTTCATTGGTAGCTTCTGTTGGCCAACACTCCTCTTGCACATGAAGCTTTCCTTTGTAGAGCGACACTGATGCAATTTTGAGACATCTCAAGGCTGTTTGTAACATGCTAAGTTGTGGTCCAAAACCAAGAAACGAAGAAACGTAACGCACTATTTCTAACAAAAAGGAAATTTCAATTTGTCATTCGTTTTACCGCTTTACCGTCATTCGTTATTTGGCCTGATATTTTTTGAAAGGGTTAGAACAACAGGAGTCAAATTAGTTGAGAGACCTTAAATATACATTATACGCATGCATGCACACACTCAGGATTTCTCATCCCGCTCTTCTGATCTCATCACACACACACTCATCACTAAGATCGGCATGCCAGATGTCTGTGAATGCATCTCTTCTTAGGTATCCCTTATCAAAACAGATGCTACAACACATTCCTCAATTTTTGGCACTGGGTAACTATCAAGGACTTTTCCAATTTTGCCTTAGGGGCTCTTGCGTTCTCCGAGTTGCACACCCTTTGTCAAAATTTCCTAGGCCAATCCTAAGCCTTCCCGACCATAAAGAATTCAAAAAACAAGCTTTAAAATTAAATGTATAAAAATTACTTTATGACAAAAGAAAGAAAGGTGTTTTCTCTAGCTTTTCAGCATAAAACATTTCAGCCTCGCTTGGGACGTAAGCTTGTACATTAAATTTTTTGTAACCTGTGCGTTCTCAGCGTGGCTTAGAAAATTTTGAGAAAGACTGTACATAGCGCACGGTTATTTCCTGTCTTATATTTGTAGTTTCGTACAATGTTGTGTAAGCTTATCTATTCCTTTTCACTTGTTTGCATTTTTGCTCATGAAGTCGACACGCCCAGTGCAGTTTATTTGTGTTTCTTTTCCTTATCACACTTGTACCCAACTTGCATTTTGAGTAATCGTATTATAAAGGCTGTTTGTTGCCTCTTCAGGTGTTTGACGTGCTCTCTTTACTGCTACTGGCAAAGGCTGGATATAAAAACCAACCCCTTTGCGACCCCTTAGGGGAGGCGGATTTGTTCTCCTGTGGATGCAATGTATCGTGCACGTGTTGCTCAAATTTGCCCGTGGCTTAGCAGAGGGAAGTCTACAGTGGCTGGTACGCACCTGTGATGTCGAGCACATCAGTTCTGTTGTTGTAGAAGTTGTAGATTCCCTGCAACATCTCTGCTCCAAGACCCCTCTTCTGGTACAAGGGCAAAATAAACATCTGGCTGCAAAAGAAAAGAAAAAGGAGCGTGGACTGTTATGTGTGGTACATTGCTGAACAGACAAAATGGTATACAGACACCTGACAATGCAAGAAGCCAAATTAGACAATACTTACGTTAAGAACACCTACGCTAAAGACGTTACTAGGAATTTTACCCCTATGTTTAGGCATACCATATCACAATATCCAAGCAAAAACAAAAAGGTACGGTTCCTTTGCCAAACATGTGATGAAGCATAGATAAGCAGTGAAAGGAACAAAATGTCAAAATATCTGCGGCCGCACAGCTTGTAATGATCAAGTGTTTGAATAGCTGATTATTAGTTCTTGCAAAGCTTCCAATTTCATTTGCCATGGTAGAAGACATTATGAAAGACACTGTCCGCATTTCTCATGCTCCAACAATCTAGTGGCAAAATGGAATCCCAGAGGCCTTTGCCTCGATGATACTAAATCCTGTCATCTGAGGCCACGGTTGGACAGTGCACTTTATGTACAATTACACTGAGCAGAGCCGTAGCCACAATTTTTTTTTCAGGGGTGGGGGTTATGAGTTGCAGGCAGAGAGAAGTTCTGCCAAATGGCCTGGAAAAAATTTCAGGGGAGGGGGTAACGGTGCAAACACCCAAACACCCCCTGGCTCTATCCCCGTAATGAAAAGTGTGCAAGACATAATTTCCCCCATAGCAGCGCCCTTTGCCTTAATCTGGTGGCCACAACATGGAGGGCAGATCGAGGTCATAAAACAATAAATGCACACAGTGAAAGTGCTCGAAGAAGCCAGGTGCGAAATTTCGCCATTGCTTACAGAAAGCACGAAAAATCCCTGGCCATTTCCACTAATGTGAAACCTGGGGAGGGGCGAAGCATGCAGTGTATAAGTGTATTCTTGGTGCCTTGGCGTTTTTGCACACGGAGATAAAACCGTCGGGGGGCACAGGTAGTTGAACCTCATTATAAGAGACATGGATATAAGAGACACTATTCACCCACATGGTTGGCTGCCTTATCTTTCCCATTAAATTGACCTCTTTTATAACAAACATCGGATGTAGAAGACAGACGGTTCAACTTATAAGGGACAAGTCATCCTTGTACTTTAATCAACAATCTCGCTTGCAACAGACATTTTAACTTCAGATGCAGTGCCACCAGTCACTAATTGCAGTTGCTTCCATTGTGGAAACACAGGTGGACGACAGACGCCTGCAGTCGCTATTTATTATAACTTCAGCAACCACACAGTGGTTCAATCAGCTATGAAATGATGAGAAGCCCTGCCAATGGAAATGCAACTTACAGAAGTGGTTTAAGCTTACTGCCATCTATTGGAGCACGACCGCACATGCGGGCTCTCACTCGCATAGCTCCCAATCAAGAAGCATCGCTGATGTTGACTCCCCGGTACGCGTCTTTTAAAAACGGGTTCAACTGTATACAGCTTTGCTGTAAGTCTCTTATCTTTGAAGCACCAAGCTCTCTATTGCGAGGCGTAAACGAGTGTCCAGGTGTTTTAGTACCGTGACTACATGAGACAACAATTATGACGACAACATCAGAAGCCGAAAGCCCAAGCCCCTAAGGGGCTTCGCCCCTAAAACGTGCACTCACTGCTGACAGCCAAGTTGACGATGCAAGCTTTCAGCTTTAATGCAATGACAAAAAACATCCTTTTTGATTTCACGCGTTGCAATTTTAAGGTTGAAGGATAAGGTCTGGGCTATACACAAGCAGAGTGAAACACACTGAAGACAATGTTTTCATGTTCGAAGAGATTAGGTTTGTACTAAATCCCATCAAGCCCTTTTGATATTTAGTCGTGGCAGCCGAACTCACCTGATCCTCGGCCTTATGTGGGCTGGATAGGCGTAGTACCGGTACACTGTTGCGTAGCCGGCAAAGGGGTAGCAGGTCACTCCGTCCACAACCTTCTTCTCGTGCCTGCCACCAAGATAGGAGATGCCTCAAAATGAGCAGAGCAACGAAGTAGTCCAAGACAACACAAATGTCAGGTCAGGCTATTTATTTATTTGTATAAGTGCCCACCAACAGCATGATGCTTTCAGCGCGGTGCACAGAAGAAACAAAGGAAAGGAGAGGAAAGGAAGATGTGTACAATAAAGAAAGAAGAGCTTAAGAAATGAAAATAACATCAATGGAACAAACATTACAAGGCTGACTCGCATGATTCTACAACACAAAAGAAGACACTCAGGCTTTAGACGCCTTTTTAACAACTCAGACAATGTGCTGTAACAGTCAAAGATACTGAGATCAGGCGCTTCAAGTGAGTTGTAAAGGAGTTGCATTCACTGGATAGGACTTTTACGATTGACAGCAGGATAAAATAGTGGCCAGGAACACCATCGTGTGGGGACATGAAAACCGATGGAAGTTAGCAAATCGGCAGTGTCTACAGCACCGTGAATGAGCTTGGGAAGAAAGCACATATCGAGGAGTGTTCTTGTGTCACTGAGTCTGCTTAATCCAGTGTTGTCAAGTATTCTGCCGTACGTGTAATATATTCTCCTGAAAAGGTAACAATCATAATAGATTCAAACAAATCTCATCTGGACTCGTTCCAGAGACAGTGACAAGTATTGAGGAACAAAGTTCCATATAGAACTCCGTAGGGAAAACCAAGAGAAGGAGCTAAGAGCAGACTACTGAGAGCTGAGGAATATTAATATGCACAAGTTGCTGTCAGCAGATGTAAGCCATGCTACAAGATTAGAAGTTGTGCCAGAACCTGCATGGTTAAAAGTACGCACATACAGTAAACATAACCAGCAACGGTGGCCCGTGATGCAAAAGCTTTCCAAGGAACCGATGAGTTGGAGCAAGAAACGAAGTGAAGAAAACCACGCAATAATAAAATGTCTGCAAGCCAGAAAGAAACAGAAAAACTCATTTGTGTAGCCTCTGAAATGCTAAAGCACTTTTGTCCCAGCTTTTACCAGACTGGACTAGATATTACGCTGGACGTTATTGGAGCACTTAACAATCACTGCGTCTAAAGGCAGAATGAAACCACGGAGTAGAAGTTTTTGAAATGGCTCTTAGAAGCTGCGCTTTTTATTCCTTCTTTACTTATCCCACGCTAACGACGAAAGACATTAGGAGATACTTTTCCCCTAAAGTCCTTTGATTTTGGTTTTTGCATGCTCTGTGTTCCTCTTGGTGACTAATGTGGCAAGTTGGGCTTGTTGGTTCCCTAGCAACTGACACACAATTTCTATATGCAAAAAAAAAAAAAATAATAAAGAGAGAGAGAGAGAGAGAGGGGGGGGTATTTCTTTATTTTTTGCCTCTATTTTTTCTTGTGCTCCCATTTTTTTTTTTTTCCCACTAGGAAGTTATGCACCCATCTAATGCCGTTTCCAAGGGGCTTAAAGATTGGTATGCGGAATTTCGGCTGCTGGTCGCCTGAGGATAATCCGATCAGGCATAGATTCCTCTAATGCCAGTTGTTTGTGGAGTATGATTCCGCTTTAAACAACTCCCCATTTCATTAAATTTCTAGGAACTACGTCACATTGACACCTATTGATTGATTGATTATGGGGTTTAAAGCACCGGTGCTACACAGGAGATGAGGCGTGTAATAGTGGAGGGCTTCAGATGAATTTTGACCACCTGGGGATCTTTAACGTGCCCTGAGATCTCAAACGCACAGGCAATTTCGCTTTTCGCCATCAGAAAAGCAGCGGCCATGGCAGGGAGAAAAAGACACTGACACCTATAAGGACGACTGGCACACTGTCACGATAATTGAATGAGGGTTTCAGTCAGGATCTTAAGTACGAGATCGGTATGCGCGACCAGCATGCCGTGAGGTGCGACTGCTGTGCTAGATTGTGTAAGTGCATCAAAGTGATTTACACCACAGTGTATTGCCACCCTGTGATCATTACAGTAAGCACGATGTACCAAAAGATTGGTCAAAGATTTAGGTCTAAGGAATTACAATCAACTCCATACAACGTGCCCGCTTTGTGACACACAGCTGGTGCGTGTACGCACCAAACTGTACCACACTGCAGTCGCACAAGGACTGTTTGCACCGCAATTACCGTATTTTTGCGTGTATAACCCGCCCCTGCCTATAACTAGCACCCCCACTTTCCATCGACGAATAAAAAAAATATACAGCCCCACGTATTGCCCACATATTTTATACATAGACGGATGGAGCAAATCTACCACTCAAGCAACATTACACATTTGTTTATGCAAAAGAACTTACCTAGCTGACTACATAACTAGATGACTTGCCGCATACAATTTTTCAGGTTGGTATATTATTGAGCTGTGTGTGCAAAATAAGCACTGTAAATGGGATAACAGTGGCTTAGTCGATATTACTGCTGTAGAGGCATCACGGCCAAACACGCATTGCGGTGAAGTTGCACCAAAAGAAATACCTCGCAATAATCCGCACCTCTATTTCATCCCTGAAATTTTTGCATTTTTGGCATGGGTTATACGTGCAAAGATACAGTAATCACATTCTTTTCAGACATTGTTACTTCCCCATGGAAATTTACACCTCCAATGCCTCCCAGCAGTAAACGCGATTGATAGTTGCAGCGACTGTGAGAAGCAGGTCGTTGTGCCCTGCTACTATTTTGGAACATGCCGCTAGAGGGTTTTCAGTGGTGCCCCAACAGGCACCAACAGGCAGCATGCAAGGCGTCTGGTACTCACAAGACAAAGTACTCCCACTTTTCATCGTCAGAGTCGATGTAGCAGGCAGCATCGATGAACCAGAGGATGAAGCTCTGCATGCGAGCGTGGTAGTCGATGAATCCCGGAGTTGTCACCCCAGCCGTGTACAATTCAAAGGTGCGTGAGAGGCCACCTGGGGGAAAACAGAACAATGCAGTCAGTGGCTACCAATGCATGTTGGGATGATTTTTAGTAGCTAACGCTAAATTTCACTAATGCCATTACAATAAAACCTCGTTACAAAAGACACTGTTGCAAGAGACACTTGGTTATAAGAGACATTTGAACAAAAATGGTTTGGTTGGGTTTCCTACGCTTGTCATGGTGACAACATTGCATACAATACAAGAGACCTTGGTTAGAAGAGACATGTTTCCCAGGATCCCTTGAGTGTCTCTTGTAACGAGGTTTTGCTATATTAAATCCTACAAAAACAAGTCAAGCATGGCGCAGCGTATTGCGCTATTTTTAGAGCAACGATGTTGCCCTGATGCTCTTGATTGCAGAGAACGTGAATGTTTTATATGTTTAAGGTGACAAAAATTAGCAGCAAAGACCACTCTGAGCTTTGAAAAACACTTTACTGACCGATAATAGAACAAGCCCAAATCAACTTTGACTACTTCTCGCAATCTGGCATTAGACATTCGATGGCACGGTTGCAGCGCTCACATATGCCGCATGGCTGCCCACACGACTTGGTATATTTGCACTGGTCAGTGAAGAGATGACTGTGTCAAATTGTTCACGAGAGCATAAAAACTGTTTGACTGTGTCAAATTGTTCACCAGAGTGGCGCCCTATGGTGCTAGAGACCAATGATTGCACTTTACATGCCCTTCACTTTTGTCACCTGACGCTACCTCCTAGTCTTTCTTCCTCCTCAATTATTGCCCCTTGTGAATCAATGTGCCTGCTAACCACATTTTCAAGGACGATTGTTTTCCTGTTTTTCCCGTTTTTTCTTGTTCCTTGCTCTTCTTTGTAGTCTTTAACTGTCTCCATGCAGAGATCAGAGGTGGAACTCAATTTCAGTACACCATGAGGCGAATGCTGGCTGCCCAATGTCAGTTTGGCATTTCCGAGAGGAGCGTGCAGTACTGGTGAAGTCGCAAAGTAAAGCTGATGTTGTGCACTCCCAGAACAAACAACTCTACTAACCCTACTGTAGACGCACATTCACATATCCTGGACGATGTTCAATACTGCCGCACACATTTCGTCGCTGCTGACCGAACCCTTTCAGTTTAAATGAATGTGCAGCTGCTTGCACTTTTTGAATGAAGCTAAAAACTCATACAGCACCAGCTAACAAAAGAGGGGGGGGGGAGAGAGGGGGTGTATGCTGGCTAGCTCAGAGTTCTTCGATGTTGGCAGTTGCGAAACTCCGTCTCAAAAAACGGCCCGCACCCAGACACCCCCTGCTTTGGATCATGTGTAGGGTGGCGCCACTGCGGAACCGCAGGCACTATCTAAAAAACAAACGAATTATTCAAACTGACAATTTAATGTTAAATTTTGTTTTAAAGGAGCCATGAAGAGAAAACACAAGTTTGGTTCATTCAAAAGATTGTCTCGTTAGAATCATACTGACACCACTTTTAACGTAAACTTCGCTCAAATAAGCTACATAATTAGGAAAAACGGGAATGGTCATGCGACCCACCAGCTCATTTCCCGCAACAGAACCTATAATGTCACATGAGCTAAGCTCTGCGATTGGCGGAGGCTGGCAGAAGCAGACGCAAATTAGGTAGAGCTTACAAACTAGACGAACGAGCGATTTGCGCTTAAATTTAGTCAACATTCTTTAAAAAACAATAAGAATGATGGAACAAACAGTGGAAGTTACGAAAGCACATGTAAACATAGAAGTACTGATGCGTTCTGCTGTTCGTACTGCGCACAGCATGCTTGGTTTAGCTGCACAGCACTACGGGGCTTGGGGTTGCCTCAGACGACACTGGCCGATTGACGCAAGCAACGGTGTCTTACGTGACCCCGTTTGTCGAGCGAGCACTGTTTCAGGGAACGAATATTTTCTCCCAGAACAAAAACAAGCCAGGTTTAAATGCGGGCAAAAACAAACCAAACGCTTGCCACGGTATGGTGGCGCCATCTAGGTTACGGAACGTAAAGAAACGCGGGAACAAACCCACACCGCTGTACAGGGTGGAGACAACCTTTGAACGGTCCCGTGCCGCCGCAATTGGGCCAACGGGCTCAACGCGTTATTCTTTTCGTTTCCCACGAGACCTAGCAACGCGAAACAGACAATATGATTCAAACTTCTTCAGTAAACCGCGTTGCGGCGATAATTTTAGCGCGGTTTTGACACAATGACTTGCTTCGGCGGCGAGCGAGCAACCAAAAATGGCGACGCCAGCATATACGTGTCTCTACCCTGTACGGCGGATGCGTGAATGAAGGTACTCTAGGCTGCAGAGCGGTCGGAGGAATGTGATGTCATTTGGGACCACGAAAACGCACGACTGAGCGGGAAAATCAAAATTTTAACCTAAATTATTTAATTTCTCGTGAATAAGCACCGTTTGTATCCGGACAAGCGCTGGGGGCACTATAAAACATGAAATCTTTCGAATAAAACCAACTTGCATTTTCTCTTCATGGCTCCTTTAAAGGTGCATAATTCTTTATTTTTAAACTTTCCTAAGTTATTCATTGCTTCCTTAACTGCGGTTTTTTGTTGCGATTGTTTCTGCGTCTCCGCAACTGCCTCGACCGATTGGTGCTTGTGAGAATACTCCGACACAACATAGGTCCTGCCTGAAATACTAAATTTGCAGTTGTCGCTCGGCCTACACCACACTGTGCCAAAGCTAATCCAGTATCTAATCAAGTGACTTTAAATAATCCTCTCAAGATTGTGCAAAGCCTTCGAAGCGAATTTTTAATTCTTTTTTGCCGCCTGAAGACCGCAGATGATGCACAGCAGACGACAATGCACAGGCGATAACGCATTCCGTTGACCACACGGCCGCATTTTTTTTTACAACTCCTGGTTTTAATGCATATAAAACACTTGCGTGGATGAGCATGTTGGGCTTCTTTGGTGCTACATATTTACGTAAGCACCTATATACCATTTCTTGCCCAGGCCGTCGAACGGCGAACGACATTGTAGTCTATTTTGTCACCAACAGATGGTGCCACTGTACGGAAAAAACAAAACAAAAACAGTGGACCGATCGTACGGTCACTTTTTGATGCATAGGTCCTATGGGGAGTTTCGCAACTCCTATATCAAGTAACTGTGGGCTAGCTATCACCTGCTGAATCAGCCATAAAGTGGCTGATATGGCGAAACAGATGACAATTATGCGGTCAAAAGACACGCCGTAATTAGGCACCTTTGAATTTATCCACACCTCCATGAGCAAAGCTTTTGCACGCTGCAAAGGAAGGATCGATATGGCACACACCTTTTCCAACCTTGAATGAATGCTGAAGTTCTCCATATGGACGGAATGTGGGCTCTTTAGGCAGGATTGAAACAAACTCATCAATGTTTGTGTGGACACCAGAGGGAAGCTTTTCCAAAATGGCCTTCAACACATCGTCAGCCTGAAAACAAAGTGAAAGATGAGAAGAGATCTCTCGAAGAAGCGCTCCGGAGATGTGAGGCGCATGTATTGGATCAATTGCTTAAAAGGTATTCCGTCTAATAATTCAATTGTAACATTTTAAATAAAGCAAGAGTATGGTACAACCGACAGTAGCTTATTTCCGTGAGCCGCATGAACTTGTCCATAGAACACTTGCTTCCGTCACCATGCAAAAGTCCAACATGAAAAGAACAGACACTTTAAAACTGCAACTAAATGCACTTTTAACGATGTAGTATCCTTTGAGAACTTCTGTACATTTAAGGACTATTTCTAATGGCAAGCCACGATGCAATATGTGTTGGAACACAGGCATAAGAATGAAACTATAACAACCCTCTGCAACCACTCCTATGGCTATCAATGACGGCAGTGGAGCTTTAGTAATACATGCCTGCCTGAAACCATATGCACCTGTTTGGTCAGCACACATTTATGCTTCTTTAATCAAGACAGGCGAGCTTTATTTGTCCTTTAAAAGAGCAATGCCATGCTACTTTAAGGCAAGCGCTACGGCCGTAACGTGGAGTATGAGCATTAAATAAATGGCAGGCCATACTGGCACCTCACACTGGCAGCCCTGACTGTTAGAACACACACGCTAAATCTGACTTCAAAAAGTCAACGCCAAGCAAATTAGCTGGCTTCTATCAGGACACACTTTGCATATAAAATAAACACCTTTTCTATGCGCATTTTCCAGTGCTCCTTTGGTAGTCCTGGCAGAAAATGCCTTCACATTTTGATTAAGATTGGGGAAGGGGCAAGTTTGCAGGATATGGTTGCAGGTATGTACAATAACCAATTTCCACACCCCCCCACCGCACAGAACTCACTCCTTGTCTGAAGGATGGATTACACTCCAAGGTTACCAACTTTGTGCTTTCCCGCCAGGCTGCTAATAGAAGCAATTTTAATAAAGGCCACCGTGTCCCATAAATTCAAGCATCCGTTGTGCTGTTTGCCCAAATAAACGCAAAATAGAACGCGCCACTTAAGAATGGCACTACGAATTCACCTAAAATGTCCAGAGCGCAACGTACCTGTACACCATCACTCTTCTTTACGTCTATCTTCTCGGTGTAGGACATGCCAAGGTACGGTGTGAGGGAGCAGCATCCATAATAAATCCTCACTTGTAGGTCCCGGTAGCCAAAGATGCTTTCCCTGCAATGGAAAACAAAAAATGAGCAGCCTAAAGTGGCCCACAAGACCGCCTTTGCGGCTAACCAGTATAAAACAGCAACTACACGGCTAGCTAGTTTTGCAACCACTATGATGGCTTGCTGCGATTCCGAAGCACTGGATAGGAACAGTCACGGTCATGGGCTAGATTCTCAGTACTGGACGCCGCATATTTGATGGAGGTGAAACACAACATCAGTGCACACTACATATTCAGTGTACTCATGGTGCGTCACATAGCTCAACTGTGATCGTGGTGCATTATGCCACAATTAGAACCTACTAATCGGTAGCAGCATAACATATTCCGACAGTACATCCTGCTGTTTGCTCTCTATACAATAATTTTTATACCATGTCAGTGTGTGGAAATGTATTAGCATCCCATTTAAAATTGTGCGTAAATGAGGGAACACCGAGAGCAGACGAAGCACCACCAGGCACCACAAGCTCAAGAAAACATTCAAAGGTGGCAGCGCACAAGTTAATACCCCTGTCACATGGCAAATCTTACAACACTTGGAGCAAATTAGATCAGCTGTGAATGCTTTTAGTTTGGCGCTACATGAGAATACTAAATGACATTTATGCAAATAGCATTCAGTCAAACGAGCTCGGGGAACGCATTCGCAGTAGCTTGCAAGCCGAATGAAGAGCCTCGACAGCAGTGGTCCGTCACCAAACAAGGAAGTTTAATAACTGCAGAAAGGTGTGTCTAAAACATACCAGTAAGTCAAAATTTTGCCCTGGATATTATTTTTATAGAAAAAAAGGTTACGAAAATTGGCCTGCACCTTCCCAAAGTGGTGAGGGGGAAAGATGAAGAAAGGAAGGTTGTAGTGCTAAAAGAGAAGTAGCAGCAGCTTTTCGGAACCAGCAGCAGCTTCTTGGAACCTTTTCTACAGTTTCATGTAGAGAAATAAAGTAAACACCTTTGCAAAGCATTGCCACCAGGATACGGATTTGCCGCTCACTTGTCTCGGCTTGTGATGCGAATGTCACCTAAAACAGAGCTACACTGTGTTCATTTAAAAGTAAATTCATTTTGTTTTAAAAAAGTGATATGTCTAATAACATTATAGACGCATTTACATTATTATCCAGCCATTCTGCAAATTTCCTAAACGTCACTGCCATCATTACCAAATGACATTTATTTCGCCGTGCAGACCCACGTGGCCAAACCAAATGTAATTTATAGTGAGTGCAACTTTGAATGACATTAAAGGAGTACTGACACGAAATTTAAAAGCCGAGACAACTATGTAAAACGCTTCCTTTTTATCAGGAGATATCTCCCAGCAAGTTTCAACAGCAACCGTTCAGCGAAACATATTTAAAATCCATTTTAATCTTCGCCCGCACGAGAAAGGCCAGAGCGGGTCGACGTGACATCATCTGCTACGTGCCCCAAACTGTCGACGCCGGGGCTCCCGTGACGAAGCCGACGTGCTGGCTGTGGTTGGCGCGCGCTGCTCGGGCGTGTGTACACGTCATGGTTTTGGGACTGACGTCATGCTGCCCGGGCCTGTGGGGACGGCGAAGACCTCGGCCGGTCTGGGCGCGCGCGTGCGCTCGCTCGCGCGCGCTTCCAGAGAGGCAGCGATACGGCAAGAATGGTGACGCCATGTGATACATGCTGTCATGGCGGCCGCTCGGCGTTTTTTTGTCGAAACCGAAACTGGCACGAATAAACGACGCCGTAAATGAATGTTTACGCTGCGCTCGACCGTCTAATCTGTCATTCTATGATTAGTGGGCTGGTAGGCACGCATAGCAGCTAAAAAAACGTAACATAAAAATTTCGTGTCAGTACTCCTTTAAATTAGCTGTGTGACAGGAGTATAACCCTGGTGAGCTTTCACACCCTCTTGGGTGTTGCACTGTCATTCCAATTTGCCATCTTCATAAGTAAATGGCTGATAAACCATATGCCAACTGTAAACAACCGATCAGCTTCAACTGCAAATGCTATCTAACAAGCACGATTTTCAGGTAGCAACTGAAAGAATTTTTTATAAAACGATTCAGAGCAGGCAGGCTCACAAAGTCTTTGGTTAGTGACGAAGCACAAGAAACGAGACGATTCTCACAAAGATCATTTATAGGCCTCACATTCTGAGCAGATGCGCATAGTAAAAGCTTGACAAAAGCTGTGGCAATTCATTCAACATCAAAATTCTGGTGGCATGTCTCATGAAGCCAAGCCGCCACCACATTTCGCAGTTTTTCATTTTGAGTGCCCTATTATACGTCACCGCACACTTGTTTCAACGTCATGACATTTACAATAAACACCTTTCATGCACTAGACAAATTCACAAAAAGGTCAGCAGTTTTTTTTTTTTTTTTTTCCTCTTTCAAGTAGTATATGCCTGTAGGAATGCTAGTTATACATGAAATTGTACAGAAGGGGCAGCGTATGCATAACACAAAGGCAATCGCTAACCTTTTTTTTATCACAGCTGTCAGGCAATAAACCACACACATGCAACAATGCATATACAATGGAACAGCAGCTCACGATTGATGGTCTGGTGGCCAGGCGATCTTCACACAGCCTGTAAAGCTTGTGGTGCCCTCTATTTGTTGTATCCATAACCAACACATATGTACCGTGCTAACATTATACGTACGATAGGGCAGCCCTTTTTGATAGTGGTGGCTATTGTGCCGGTGAAACAGCCGCGATCTCACACTTCAAACTTTTAATGCCACATCACAAATGGCAATCCATGTCGTGTTTCAGGCAATGCCTCTTGCTCTCACTCGAGTTCATGTTAACAGAAACAGCAAATAAATTTTGAGTTTAAGGATGTGCCATGACAAGGGGGTTTCAATTTTTTTTATAACACCTTCTTTTTTATATGTGCACTGGACGTGAACATGCCATATTTTGTTTTTAACCCCATCAACAAAAAAAAAAGGGCCTCTACATGCTGCTTTTAACCCAGCGTCTTAGTTGGTAGCATCAAAGTGCTTCAGCTACCACAGTGGGCAGAAAAAGCTAATAAAGAATATTGGCTTGTGCACCTTTTAAGGCCATTTATCTTTTTAAGCCCATGTAGAAACGTGCAACATGCTCGCCCTCGCTCCATGCCTTAGTATGGTCGCTTACATGAAACCGCGCTGCCAAACAAGTACCTTTCCAAAATGATGACATGGTACCTTTCAGTAGTACAGAGCACATATCGTGCCAGGCAAAGCAGATATGTGAAGCTACATTGCTTGTGCCGATGTTTTACGAACATACGCTGAGTCGCTTCCTTGCACAGCAGCCAATCTGCTATGGTAATATCTATTGCAAAAGTGCCCTAAAACTGCAGCGCATTCGCACAAATTTCAAGTTCCATACCCAGATGAAGCAGCAGCTCTCTGGCGTTGCAAGAGTACCTAACTGCTGCTCGATTTTTACGTTCTGCAATGCACAGAGACGACGGCAAGCGTTCTTACCCCTCGCCGAAAATCTGGTGGGACATTTCCGGTGGAAACGCAATGTCGTCGTCTTCGATGTCGTCGGTTGTCATGACTGAAACGATTCAGCAACATATCAGTGATGGGTAGACACTTACAGACGCACGGTAGCGGTGGTGTCTTACCTAACTTGAACTGCACAACGTCGTTTGCAGAAACGACGTAGGCCTCCAGGGCCTCTTTCGACAACGAAACACCTAGAAGAGAAATAAAACCGGGGTGTACTCACTCAATGCAAAGCCAACACTCAACAATGGCAAACGTTCAGATGGCAAGGCGGTGGTGTGGTGGCTTGGAAGTTAGAGCAGCTAACTTCTGCGCACACAATAGCTATAACGCATCGGACGAATTGAGACAAGTATAAATCGAGTTTCAAGGTGGAGGTTGAACAGCGGGCGTCAATAAAGGTGATTAGAACCCGACAGCGCAGTTTATGTAACTGCTGGGATTGCGATTATGGTGGCTCGTTTTACAGTAAAGTCCATTGCCGTTCAATACTCAACAACAGGAGGTAACATAAACAAACGTCATTAAAAACATTGACAGTTAACTGCTCATTTACATGCGTTTCTTAGCACGGGCAGCGCGACAATGCACCGCTAACGGCATGTTTGTGCCGCCAACACGGCACAGCAGGACTCACCCGCCATTTTCATCGCTTGTTTTCCCGCCGAGTCACGTTTCGCGCATCCGGAAGTGACGTGTACGCTTCACTTGATAATCGGACCAATCGCAGCGGCCCAAAGATTGGTCCAATAGAAGCAAGGAATGCAGACCGCTGCTTCCCTTTTCACATCATGGCCACTGAGAATGCTGAAGTGACCTTGCTCGAAGAAAAGGTACGGCAAATGTTGTCATTTTTAGCTGTTGAGCCGGCGAAATCAATTGCGTTTTGTAGCCCTTAGTTCGTGCTGTAGAATTATGCCTGTTTTCCTTTGCATTCTTTTTGTTTTCTCTTGCATTTTCCTTTACCTAGGCCGGTATGGAAGATTACGGTCTCTTGAGGTTGCTCCTCACCCGTGCATCATGCGAGGTATGATATGAAGCCCGGTGCCGGTGAAACTGTCTTCGCTTTCTGTTGTTCTGTTGTTTTGCCTCTTTTTGTTTTTGTTCTGTGCTGTTGCTGTCGCTCATTTCTGTGCAAAACGTGCACACTGAGCAGCAATCACTGAAACGTGTAAGCGCGCATAGCTGACGTCCGCGACAGCTCTCCGAACCAGATCTTCTTTCACTCAGTCGTTGACCGACATCCTAGCGTAACCTCTAGCGGGCGACCGTTTTGGGAAGGCTTGCCTTGCCCCACCGGTCGTTAGCGCTTTTACAACCCTGCGGTTTCGCATCTACTCGACGCGATTGCCATGGCGATTTGCAAAGCTATTCTTCGCGGCTTATCGCTGACCTGCATGCCTGGATGACGTTTCATTCGTATGCGCAAAATCATCTGGCGCACGGTCTGGGATTTCCACAGCGTCCTCCGCAATTTTGTTCGTTATTCCGAAAGAAGGGCGGGGGCTACTCGTAATACGGATCGACCGTTTTGCCAAAGACTTTTTTTTTCTTTGTTCCTGAAAGTTTTGGTCGAAATATTAACAAGAATAGAATTTTTCGCGCCTAACGTCGTAGAGAGCGCAGAACAGCAAAAAAATCGCTGTGTATAAACGAGTATTCTCTCACTCAGTACTTTCTGCCGCCACCTAACTCTGCCCCCCCTTCCACGTCTCCTCGTATTTTCGCTTTTATATGTATACTTGGCGTACAAGCACTTCACATGACACTGACCTACTGTAGACCGTTCTGTGCCTCAGTTTCTATGTTTGACTATGGTAGTTGATGGTTTATTATATGCCAAGCAAGCTATCCTCATGTTAGTTAAGCTGCGGTTGCATTTCCCCAGTGTTAAAAGACACCTGTCAACGATAAATACCCAGAGATGGGATGTACGCGATATTGTTTTTTCTAATTTGCCATTGCATTCACTAATTGTCATATTTCAAATTCAACTGCGGGTAAGCAAACATAAGATCTTTCGTAAAGAACTTACTACTATGAAAAACTAAAGTAACTGAAATTAATATTTAATCACTTGACGTTTTGCAAAGGCCCTCATGCAAGCTGTTGGCTGTGATAGGTTCACCATGCTCTGTGAGGAGGTCCCACGTTACTAATTAACGTTGACTCCCAAGAGATAGCTTACCAAAATCTTGCACCAAGTCTAATGAAAATAGAGGAAGGTTATCATGCGGTATATGAAACAACACACTCCTAAAACTTCTTTGAAACTTTTAAAGGTTCATGTAAAAAAAAAAAATTACACTGAACACTAGGTTTAAAATTTCTTGGGTTATGGGGGCAGCTCTTAAAGTCATCTATACAGAAACATCAACAAGTCGGTCAAATAAAAAAAAATTTTCG
This sequence comes from Haemaphysalis longicornis, assembly GCF_048455015.1. NCBI lineage: Eukaryota > Metazoa > Arthropoda > Arachnida > Ixodida > Ixodidae > Haemaphysalis > Haemaphysalis longicornis. The sequence goes on along the minus strand of NW_027526361.1, from coordinate 39,088,697 downwards.
CAAAATATTAATGTGCACATGGCTCTTAAAGCCCGAAACTACACGTTTCTATGGTGCTAACATTGCTTCACTGATGTTTACATCTGTGTGGTCAAGGTCATTTCAAGAACTTGTGCGAATACAGCTGGCTGTGGTCATCTTTTTTTTTTGTGCCAGTGCTCACGTTTTGCAGCATTGCAAGTCTGCCATGTCCTGATTTTTTGTTACATGGCTTGCCTTTTGTAGTACAAATCCTTAGCTTCATTTGCAAACCATTGAATAAGTTGCATTTAGAGGTAGATAGTTGCATGTGCTTTTGATCATTTGGATGTCATTTTTATTACCCTTTACACGAATTGGCGTTAGAGTAAGAAATTAATAACAAATCTAACCGTGCTCGTTTTTCTGCTCATTTCACTAACCATACTAACAGTATTTAACGAAACTGTTAGTAAAGTCAGCAGTGATAGCCAGAGGCTTTGAGCATTAGAGGTGCTACATTGATGGTAGTAAGCATGGTGTGGTTATTTTGTGTAACATCTGTAATGCTACAGTCTGTCCTGTAACCAAACTTAAATGAGAAGCTTGCTTTGTGTGCAATTTGCATACTGCGATGATTCCCTTACCTCTCTTACATTGCAGGGGAGTCAACAGTACATTCGACGAGCTGACAGTGACCGGCTTCAGGAAGTTTTTGAGAAAGTAAGCCTGCATTGTATTTTTTTCCGAGCACCAACATTATGCTGCACCAAGTGCAAAAGTCGCTAACCTACTCGGGCCTGGCCTTCCAGTATGCCAGCGTTGAGAAGGACGGCGTTCGTTACATGACACCCAATGACTTCGTGCGAGGTTTTTTGGGTCTGTATGAAGGCCCAAAGTACAATCAGCAGGCAGTCAACATGCTGGGCAGCATTCTTGACACCTCCAAAGATGGGTGAGTGATAGTGATGCTAGCAAAATGAAAGGATTTGATCAATTACAGAAAAGAAATGCGCACAATATTAATGCTTTATTTTTGCCTGTGCTTTCGTATTCCAGGCTCATATCGTTTATGGAATTTCAAGCGTTCGAGGGTGTGCTGTGTCAACCAGACGCTTTGTACAAGGCAGCTTTCCAAATGTTTGACACGAATGGGTCAGGCTCAGTTACGCATGGTAAGGGGATCGACGTTCTTTCTATACACCGCAAGATATGCGGTGTAAAGGATTCTAGATTGGTCAGTTGGCAGCCTGTAGTAGGGAGTCGTAAGCCTTCCATTGTTTATCCTGCTTGCAGATGAGTTTGAAGAGATCATCAAGATGACAACACTCTACGAGAAAATTCCGTTTGACTTCAAGAGTGATTTCATGACGCTTCACTTTGGAGCGAATCATGCAAGGACTGTGAGCTATGCGGAGTTCTCGCAACTTTTGCACGTGAGTGTGCTCTTTCTAGTGTTGCGACCGTGAAAACGGTCATTATGGTTTTGTGCGGTTGCGTTTCTCTTTGGCTCAACCGGCATGTTCTGTTCTAGGACTTTCACGAAGAGCACGCCGTCCAGGCGTTCAAGCAGTATGACAAGAAGCGTAGCGGCGTCATAGCTGCTATGGACTTCAGTGACATCATGGTTTCGGTCAAGTCACACTTGCTCAGTGAAGACGTGAAGAAGAATCTGGTTGCTGTAAGTACTGACATATCGTTTGCACTTCCGTGAGTTTGTGTCGCTGCGAGGTGCCTGATACTTGCGCAAAAGAATGAAAAAAAGAAATGCTGTTGCGTCTACTTTCAGGAGCCTCGTATGTCTTACTTTGTGGCCGTAAGTCAAACATGCCGCGGGCATGCGATGGCCCTTCTTTTCTCGACCGTCTATTAAGTTTAAAAAGGCTATAGAGTTTTCTTGCTAGTTACGTATGGTGCAATAAAATAAACACAGTTCCAGAAGAAAAAAAATGAGGTTGTTTGTAAATGTATAGTACAGCTAAGCAGTCTTCCCGCAACGACAAAAAGCAATTTCTTCAAGGCTTGTGCAGTGACATAGAAGGGTGCGACTTGAACTAAACACAAAAAAGTCACGATATCGTTCATGACATGCTTCTGCCCCTCGTTCATGAGGCTCGCTGTTGATGTTGCGCCGATTGTGTGATTGTTGCTTAGTGGGCGCATTTAAGTAGAAATAAATATATAAATAAGAATTTGTGCGCTCTTTGTATAGGTTGCAGGTTCTGCTTCTGGAGGCCACCAAGTGACGTTTCCTTACTTCATGGCCTTCAACTCTCTACTCAACAACATGGAGCTCATCAAGAGAATCTATCTTCACTTCACCAAAGGCAACACGTCCCTGGAAGTCACCAAAGGTCAGAATTCTTTTATCACAGGCTGTGTCATGAATTCCTAAAAAAAAGGGGTAATGAAAGAACTCAAAACAGAAAGGGGGAAATTAAGAAAAAGGACTTTGTTACAGTTTTTTGTCTGCAAGCTCAGCTTGACTGAAATGGAAAACTTGCCAGAAAGAAGTCAGCTGAGCTTTGGCGTATACAGTTGATTCATTCATCCAGTTCTGGTAAGACTGGTAATGCCAGGTTTAAATAAGCAAGAAATCGAATTAAGTAAAGTTCAAATTTATTTGTAAATACTGCGATCTTGATACAGGATTTTAGCAGGGTGGGTTACATGTTTGTAGCAAGGGCATAACATGACACATAATTATACAGAAACATAGTCGACGGCAAATAAAAAACACAAAAACAACAATCAAAGCAAGTGCTACTCGAATAAGGATAATGAGCTTTGTGAAACATCATTGGCCAGGTCATTCAAGTCTACAATGGTACATGTGAAAAAAGAATATTTAAAGCAGTTATTTTGCGGGACAAGTGGTGTAATCATGAGGGAGTGCCATTTTCTGGTAGCATAACCTGAAGAATAGGATAAAATGTGCAATAACAACCTTTATGCCTGAATGGCTATAATTGTGGTCGAATTGATGGGAGTTGGCTGTAGAACTTCATGTTCAATTGAAAACAGTGTTGCGTCAGTGCAAAGCATGTAAGGTAGTCTGTATTTAAAGATTACAAATTCAGGTGCCACAAATCGATGAGCCTGCAGCATTCGGTTGAATAAGCACGCTGCATTACTACGTATTGAAAAATATATCCTGCAGGACTTTTGCGCTAAAATTTGCTCTTTCTTCTTAGAAAAGATGTTTGTTGCTACTCACCACTAACTCCCAAAAACATTTTGCTTGCCTGACATTTTTTTTCCCTGGTTGTTCTGTTGTCAATTGATTCCAACTTTCCAATTTTTTCCTTGATTCGTTATGTTTTCTACAATATCCTATTGTTAAACTATGTTCAGTAAGATTTGTATAACGTCTGCAACACTTGTTGTATTGTGCTCATAATTTATCTCCAAAACAACCAGCACAGAAGGTCCTGCCTGTGGTTCAGAAACCTTGGGACCTCCTCCTGTAAATTGACCCACCGCGGTGGCTCAGTGGCTAAGGCGTTGCGCTGCTGAGCACGAGGTCGCGGGTTCGATTCCCGGCCGCGGCGGCCGCTTTTCTGATGGAGGCGAAAAGCAAAAACGCCCGTGTGTACGAGATTTCGGCGCACGATAAAGATCCCCAGGTGGTCAAAATTAATCCGGAGCCCTCCACTACGGCGCGCCTCATCGCCTGCGTTGCGTCGGCGCGTTAAACCCCACAATCATCATCAAATCCTCCTGTAAATTCCCCCTAATGTTAATACGCTGTTGTACTCTTCTGAATAAATTTGAGAATTTGAAAGAACTCGTTACGTATGTCTTTGAGGATTGTTTGGTTTGCTTTGCACCCTGTGTGTCTGTGCAGAGGAGTTCCTGTATGCTGCTCAGCAGATGTCCCAGGTCACACCACTGGAAATCGACATCCTCTTCCAGCTCAGCGGCTTTCTCCACCAGTCCACAGGGTGAGCCGATGGGGTCGCTGTGAACTTGTCGCATGCAGCAGTCATCTCCGTTGGCTTCTTAGGCGTAGGCAGGGCATGTCTAAACACAACCGCGTAAGGTAAGGGGCAATAAATTGGCACCAATGGTGTGTTCAGATTAGGCACTTGATCAGGGAAATGAGCTGTCAGGCGTAACGTGAATCGGCATGGTAAGGCTTTTGTCACGTGGAAAAGCTTGACGAGGAAATAGTTGTCAATGGTTTCACGGCAAAAATAGTTGTAGCAGCCTTTTGGCACTGTTACCCAGGGCAGCAACTAAGGTGGCCAGGACCTCATATCTGACCTTCCAGTCTGAAATTGTTGGAAATCGAACCTTATAATCATCTTTGTGGCAACCAACATCTCAGAGGTCCTGTACTATTTTGAGAGTTCTGTCTGCCACCTCGTTTGCCTCTTAAAAGTCTGGGCCGAACAGTTCTTAGAAGAAAAGTGAAGAGGTTTGAAAACTGAGAGACATCTTCACTTTTAGCAAATGCACATCTACTGGACATGTGAGCACTGTTTGTGCAATACGTCTACAGCATGTGAATGTGATACGTGTCAATTTTAAAATTTTGCTAGGTCACATGCGTCAGCGGTTGCTTTGGGTCTACGAAAGCATTGAGGCGATGTTTCTTGTTATTCTAAGCAATATAAATGCTGTATGGTGGTTGCCCTGTTTCGATATCTTCGAATGAAGCCCATCAGTTGATGCCACTGACTGTCATGGCTTTTCGGGCTTAGCTCACCTAAAGCACATGCAAGCTCCAAGATACTTGAAGCAACATGTAGGTTAGTTGCCAATGGAATTACTGTCCTGGGTAAATCCTGAATTATGTGATGAATCATGGAAGAAAAAAGCAAGCATTCCTACTGATGAAGCCCTTGCAATGCTTTTGGCTGTTAGCCCGGTCAGCCTGTAGCAATGATTTCATGATGGGGTTTGACAAATCCAAGGCATTGAGGCAGAGCAAGTCTCCTTAATTGAGCTGAGGATGTGTCATTTGTAAGAAAAACATTCGAACTCAAATATGAAAGTTTTAACTTTCATGTTCAGAATTGGTATGGGAAGAACTATACAAGCCAGCTTCGAACCAGATATATATATATTTTTTTTTTGCCCTTAAAGCACTTTACATGAAGTTTAACAACTGCCTGCTAGAACAGCTGTGTCGACTAGTTCCATGCTCTGCCTTTTCCCTTCCCTCTCTTTTTTTTTATGCTGCTACTTTACGCAAACTAAATGTTAATTATTCATTTTTCTTGGCTCTAAAATATTTTCATAAAGAAAAAAAGGCAGTGCACATGTGTCAGCTCCTGTCTTGTTACCTATAAAGTGTCGTATGTCAGTTGAGGAAGGGGTATGCATTCGCTACTTCATATAGCTTAGGATCTATCTTGCATATTGGCACTCATTGCGTTTTCAGGAAAGGGAATTGGAAACCAAGGTTATGCGCTGCTAGGGAAATTAAAACAAGCAGGTCTCAGCTTCGTTCTAATTTACCGCGGGAAAATTGGGGTGTAGTACCGGCATCATGTGCCGTTATTTTCACAGGTCGACATTTTATTCTGCTACTGATAGCCCTTTTTTTTTTTTGTACCTACATCATCTTTTTAAAGCATCCTCTGCTGCCGGGAGCAGTTGCACCGAAGTTAATAATCAACTTTAGGGGGCACACTTGCCTTAAACCAAAATAGTTTATTTTTACAGTTATGATGATGAAAATTGGGGGACCTAAGCAGTTTTTCATTCTGATTGTAGATATAAAATTTGTTCTTGTGTAAAACGACTATATTCAAATTTATTTGTATTTTATTATTTGATTTTTTGACAGCCTTCGTAAAAGAACTGCTGGAGGGATGCAGCTAAGAAGTTACCAGTGAACTGGGCACAAATCAAGGAGTGCAATAAGACTAACAGTATCATTCTATCTGGTATGTAGCAGAAGTTACGACCGTTTGAAGTTTGTGCTCTAGAGGTGGGAGCCCAAAAAAACCTGTTTTGCCTTCCAGGTCCAAACTTCAAATCGTCGTAACTTTTGCTACAGACCGGATAGAATGGTAATGTTAGTCTTATTGCACTTAATTTGTGCACAGTTCACTGGTGCCTTCTTCAGCTGCATCCCTCCAGCAGTTCTTTTACAAAGGCTTTCAAAAAACAAATAATAAAATACAAATAAATTCGAATATACATAGTCATTTTACACAAAAACAAATTTTATATCTACAATCAGAATGAAAAACTGCTTATGTCCCCCAATTTTCATCATCATAACTGTAAAAATAAACTTTTTGATCAAAGACCCATGTGCCCCCTTAATTGTTAGCCCAGGACACCTGTTAACATGACTAATCCTTGTAGGTGTAACGTACAGTACTAGTACCTTCACTATAACATTTCTGCAACATAAAGTTGAGCATTCTAACATCAAGTTCTTGGACCCCATTCTGAATAATATTGATAAACCTGTCTGGGCACTCTCTTCTGCAGCTCACAGCATAACAGCATCATGCTATTTTATGAATGTATAGCCATATCAATGTGGTGTTCCTTTTCTCCCATAAGCACAAAGAAAGGTATGTATTGAAATTAACAAGATTCCTGTTGTACAAGTGTGAGATTGTGCATATGTGTTGCAGGTGCGTTGTTTCCTAACGGCCAGAACTCAATTGCTCTGAAATTTCAAGTGTGAACTGCAAACCTTGCATCTTTTCAACCGCCCTTGCCTGTTTGTTTATTTGTTCTATACATGTAGTAACAAGAGCTTTCCCACATGCAATAGAGGTCGTCCAACAGCTTTTGTTTGTTTTGTTAAGTTCTGTCAAGTTGCTCTTCGTTTCTTTTTTTTTTTTTTAGCAGCAGAGGAGTCCTAGCAAGCACAAGGTGGTTCTGTAAAATGTATATTGCAACATTTATCAAAACATTCGTGTTACCAAGTATTTATTTGTCAGACACGTTACAGCAATCCGCTTGTAACAACCTTTAAGGCACAACATTCAAGATACAACGTGGGGACAAGCTATATACTGATTTAGTTTGAGGATTTTGTTAAAATTCCCAGAACTAGGTACTGATAACAGGGTATACAAAAATAGTCCCCCCCCCCCCCCTTTTTTTTTTGCGTGCATTATAGTTGTCAGTTTAAGGGATGCTTACTAATTGTGAATCATTTGTAGGATAATAAGGAGTTGCCACTGAAGGTTGTTCCGCTTTTGGAGGGAAGCCACGCTCCACTGGCATTTCAAACGCATTCAAAACAAATGTCATTGGACTCTAATGACAAAGATGAAATGGTGTTTGGAATTTGCCGTGCTACACTACAATTTTGATCAGTTGAAAAATTTGTCATTCACTCGTTTCATTGCCGTAATTACGCTGCTGCCGTAAGTTCAGCTTTCACACCACAGGGTAACATTTAGAACCAGAGGTAATCTCTCGCAATGGAAGCATCACCACCTGTATTTAGAATTCGCTTTAAACGTAATTTCGCAGTTTGCTCTCTGCATGCTAGAGAGCAAGGTGTCGGTAAACCCCTCTCAGTGGCATAACTTCAGGAAAAATCAATTACTTGACACAGTCGTCAAATTTGTTCAGGTGCTTGGTGTTCTGTTTTCAGTTTTAATTTTCTAGAAGTTGCGTAAAGACAGTGAAACGAGGACACAAGCGTTCATGTCTCAAAGACATTTGAGGGCTTCAAATGCCCTCCATGACAATCGTTAGGCTCGATATACATTTAAACTGAAAGCCATTGAAAAAAACCTAGTGGAGAGAATTAACTTTTGCATTTGAATCTAGTGGCATTTGGTTCGAACGGAGTCGAGGCGGCAGCTGAGCACGGATGTAATGTAATCTTGCACTTTAGCATTTTTTGTATTGAGACTGACTGACTGGTGATAATTAAAGCACAACTGTCTCGTGGCAGTATTTTTGTATACTGTACTGGAAACTCAGTGAACAACAAAGATGCAATTTAAATGTATGTAAATGGTTCTTCAAGAGAGACATCGCTTAGTAGGGCATTGAATCATTTAATGTGAGCCTAACTTCTGCATACATTGTGGTTTGAAAATTTATTACTACGTTTGCATTGGGCCGAGTATCAATTTCAGGGGGGGGGGGTACGACCAAGATTATCATGCATCCTTGAATGAATCTTCCATTAACTTTTTTTTGTTTGTTTGCGGGAAAGTTTCTTTGAAGGTTAGAAATGACCACATAGTACAACCTTCAGCAAACACAAATCAGAGTAATGAGAGCTTAGACAGTCAGCACTGCTGTTATCACTGAACAAGGATTACCTTTGTGTATCAGGCCTAGTAGCACTGGGGTGTTGAACACGCCAAGGCGTATGTGTACGAAAAACGTTAGCATTTGACTTCACAGCTGTACCATGCAGAGACTGCAAGCTGATCCTTCCTTGGTTTAATGAGAACAGCTCAGACCATAAGAAAGTTCGTTGTTGCCTTTTGGGTTAGGTAAATTTTCTTGCACTGATGAATCCACCTGTAATGTGTTAGATTTTTTTTGTTGTTGTTGTTTTTGCATACTGCAGATGGAGGCATAGCATGAGCATGGTGACGTGAGTCCATATTTTTACACCACCCAGGCACCTTTGTCAGCAAGGCTTTTGCTTTCCTTCACACTTCTGTGCCCACACATCATTTCAGCAAAAAGCTTTCCTCCCCTTTACGTTGTAAATCTGTTGTCACGTCCCGCTCGTGACACTTGTTGCAATTCACACGGCTGGTTGGTAGACAATTTGTCCGGTGCCTCCGAGCTGCGCTTATTTAACAAAATTATGACAACTAAACGTGTAAATGGTCATCAAGCTGTTAGAAAAGAATGGTACAATTTGTTGTGTATTGATTTGTGGCCTCGTGTTTTTCTCGTGCAAATAAAAAAAAAAAATACTTCCATGGACCACATTCTGAGTGCACTTTGTTTTGTCCAGTTCCAGACTTGCATACCGACTTTGTACTTAAATTTTAATGGCCATTGTGCATCAGTGTTTCTTCTTTTTTTAAAAAAAAAAGTAGCCTTAATAGTGAATTTGCAGTAATGGGCAGTCTGGCTTCATCCACATATCCGTCCGTATACATGCTTGAAAACGTTAACTGCACCTGATTGAGTTCCCATTTATATGTTATTTCTAAATTTAGTTAAGTTCTCAAAATTGGCATGAAATAACTTGTGAAAAAGTTCTGAAGAAAGAATCTGATCTGTGTGGCAGCTTCAACGGATGGAATATTTGCCCTTTGGTTATAGCAGTGTGTGAAAAGACTGGGTCTGGACACAACAGTGCTGCTTTCACCATGTGGTAATCTATTATGGTAGATTGAGGCACATGCATAAGAAAAAAAGGGCTCCTAACGTTTAATTATGAATTCACTCAAAGCCTTGAACTAGGGCCAAAATTTTGACCGTCAGCATGTCTTTGTTGCTGCCGAAAACGTTGGTAAGGGTGCGCTGATAGTTTATCAAGTGATTTGCAAAGAGGGGTTGTGGCCTAATATGATGTTATGCTAGGGGTATTGATTGATTATAGTGTATTGATTCATCAAAAGCCATTACAGTCATTTCTGGCTAATTCGAAGTCGCTTAATTGGAACTTTCGGATAATTGGGAACGCAATGCTGGTCCCGGCAATTTTACACGCAATTCAGTGAAAGTTACTTCGAATAAAAGGCATCAAGGGGACTGTCATTTCTTGATAAAAATCAAAATTTTGAAGCATCAGAACAGCCCAGCCTACGCGTCTCTTTCTTTAGAGGTCCTCAACCTTCTTTCAGGCTTCGATTTTAGTGATAAGTCTCAACTATCATGGCAACCCATGTCATATGTCATATGCTCGACATGGTGACAAAAGTCAAGATTCTCACCAAAATCAAGAAGGGAAACTTGTTCTGGAGTAATGGAAGTGCTCTTCTTGTTATCTTTGTTTGATTAAAAGTTCAGTTAATTCAAAGCTTTTTGTGGTTCCCACAAACTTCATAATAACGTGAGTCGACTGTAATTGGTTTTGATCAGGGAGCTAATGTAATAAGAACCAGCGAAGTGCAGGAATTTAAGTGGAGGTTTCAGTACCACCACTAGCAAGACAGCCCACATAATGTCCCGCTGTGTAGTCCTTGGATTTACATTAGCTCTTGCTACCCGACTAAAATGATGAAACCCGCCCCCTCTAGTTGCTCCAGATGTGCATGGGTTAAGGCAGCTGCATGGTGTGATTCACCACTGGCATTAAGGGAGTTCCCTTCAATTAATACATAGTGGGAGGAGGGAATCAGGCTTCGTATAATGACCAGGTCTGTGGCAAAACTACAGCGTACTTGTACTCGCACAGCATACTCCTTGTACTCGCACCTTGAAGGAGCACCATTGGGGCCTTTGAACCACCGTGGCCTCCAGGCGGAGAATTGTCATTGCGAGACGCACAACAAAGGCATGTCCTCGACGGCAAAAGGTTGGCCCTGGGCTCTGGACAGGGCAGCCGGCTGAGCTGCCCTCCGTGTCGCAGGCGTGACGAGTGGGTGTTAGCGGCGCGTGTGCGGCGGGGCCAATCGAGGGGGGACAGTGTCGCAGGAGGCACCTGGTTTTGTCTTGTAGAAACACGGGTGTGTAAGCGGTGGTGCACCGGACCGCCCCGAAGTGTCCCGTGGGGACCCACTGCACCTTCCTCTTGTGGGACTCTGTCTCCACGAGCGAAGGCAGGAGGAGGTTCCCAGGTAACCACTTCCCCACCAGGCACAGCAGGCTGTCTTCCTCTACTGTACCATACACACCGCGGAGAGTGTGAGACGCGCGCAAAGCGTAACGTTCCCGTAAAAAGCACGCCTCTCTCTCTAGACACCTCTCTCTCTCGTTCTCCTTTTGGGTGTACCGCGAGCCGTTGGCATCTTCGTCTGTGCCTCTGGGGACCATTTTGTCTGTCTCGTGTTCTGTGTCTGGGGAGGACGCAGCTCTCGTGAAACGCTGTGTGGCTGGGCTGCGAGTCTCAATGCGTGTAGAGTGGATGTCCAGTGGCGATACAGTTATAATGTGCAGCTGGCTTTGTGCAAGAGTCTCCAAGCCAATATGTTGAGCAGTACCACTAGGCAATGCATTGTACGACTCGGCAATGCATTTGCTTCAAATTGGCACTCGCGTTTCAGTGTGGCTGCCTCGTCTGCTGGTTGTCGTGGGCATGTTATGACGTTGTGTAAGTCGTATTGGAGTCTTGTACTTGGTTGGGGTAGTCTTCATTGCAGGACTGCGAGCTACACAACGAAAACTTGGCGAAAGCCTTTTTTATTTATTTATTTATTTATTTATTCAAGATACCTTACAGACCCATGGGGTGGGACATAGAGTAAGGGGGAGCACATAATATCAACAGAGTTAGTTTACAAATTATATAACACCGGTAGGCAAGACTAACAACAAATATGAAGTCAACTGTATCAAGCAAATACACACGCATACACACACACATACAAAATCGAATATGCGCGCGAGCCTTGAAACGTGAAGTGATATGAAAACTGCTTCTTTTTCCAATCAATTAGTTGTACACAGGCTAATAGGCACAAACTGGTGAAGGGGACACTGGTCTTGACGTATTTTGTAACTTGTAGAGATTAAATATTGGTGTTAGTGTATTTTAACTCGAGTCCAAATATGCAGTCAGTTTTGGAGCTGCAGAACACGTTGTCATTCTGTTTCAGACAATTTCTTTTATGATCTACCTATTAAGTACTATAATGCTTTTTATCCTTGTGCTGTAGAAAGACGAGGGAGTGTAACTAAGTATACCAAAGCAGCAATTTTAGCATGATACTGCAAAAGCTACAACCATAATTAAATATTTATCAGCAAGTACTAATATTATGGTAGCATGAACCGCACAAAACTTTTTAATAGCAAAAACAAATGTTATATTTTTGTGGTCTTAGTATGCTATTCAGTTCATAAGGTTTCAAATTTACCAAAAATTGTGCGAATCCAACCAGTACAGTTGACCTCGTGGAAGAACAATTAATTCTGAAAAAACAAAGCTTAAAGTCTGGAAACAGACAAAAACAGTCATTTAGGGAATTTCATAGGGCTGCATGTTTGTAAATACGTAAGGTACAGCTCATAATACTTTGCAGGTACAGTAGAACCTCGTTGATACGTTAAAAAAAATGCGGGGAGAAATGTACTATCCAGGAAAACATACTATGTGGTAAGAAACGTACTACGGGGAATTTTTAGTGTTCACAATTTTAGAGCGTACTAACCGGGAAATCGTATGAACCAAGAGCGTATCAACTTGGTTCTACTGCACATTGTGTGAGACTTGTAGACTGCAAATAAAATTACGGAAAATTGCTTTTTTGACAAATTTTCGGTTCTCAAGACCAGTGTCCCCCCTCTTTCAGGTGGATAATATTGAAGGTTTCAGACTGAAATTTTTGTGGCTTAGTAGCAAGTAAAACATTAAAGTTACTTCTTGGTGCTTCATTCAGAAGTATAGATCCATGGATTGTGTCCTAAATCCCAGGCCCTCACCTCAACTTCCAGTTTGCTCATGCTTAGATTAAATCAGGTGGTCATTTAGTGGCTGCTTTAATCCCTTAACAGTTATTTTAACTCCCACGGAATGCTCAGGTACCAAAGTAACTTGTCACAGACAATACATTGCTCATGACAACCAGCTGTTTGACCTTGAGAAATGTTTATTAGTAATTGCAGATGAAGGGGCCACAGCGCACAGTAACAGTCACCTTGCCAACAATTCTTCAACAGGGAATAATTTTGAATATCAGCCTGCCTTAATTCTTAACCGTAAACATTATCAGCTTACCCTAGCCAGGAAGTTTTAGAATTCTAGCGTTGCATGCTGCCAGAGGCTGGTGAATTACTTTGGTCTCAGATAAAGGAGTGTCCTGTGCTATAAGGAAGCACTCGGCAAGTCAACAAGTAACCACGTTTTATTGGCTACAGCACAAGTTCAGTCACAATTTTTAGCTGTGCAAGAAATGCGTCGATTTATTCACAGTGCATTAGTGACAGTGCGTAGCCTACTGTGCCTGCTAAGTTTACAACGTGTAGCGTTTTATTCGTAAGAGCTTTTCTTGCACTCTGGGTAAAAAGAATCAAAGCATACGAGTTTCAGATGAAGTGAATTACAGAGGTAAGCAGGAGTGGTCTCAAAGGCATTAGCTTCAGGCTAACTGCTGTTGTAAACATGTTGGCATGTGACAAGGCTGCGAAAATGCAGAACTTACCTACAATCCTGTGGCAATCTTTTGCCTAGGTTTGTGGCTTTGAGACTTCTTGTCGGAAAAAAAACCCCAAAAAAGTCCTCTCAACCTCAATGTTTTGCTGCCTTTAAGTAATGTATTTTTTTTCTTTGCTATGAACGGTTGCAAGCATATAGAAAACACCCTGTGGCGAATAGCTTTGTAGCTGTCTGTGTTGCTGAATGCATTGCTTTATGTTTGTCAATTCATCTTTACGCTTGCATGTAATGACAACTGGGGAAAACCTAATCACAACTGGGAAGTGCTTTTCGAAAGTGGTGTTCACTTAGCTAGCTTGTAGGTATGCATCTGGTTCTAATAATTTCATTACTCTTGAGGGTGATTAATAAGCAAGCCAACATATGAATTTAACGGGTGTTGTTTTTAAAAAAGACCATGCGTTTCACACTCACTGGTTGTAAAATAATATGCACGTTGCCATTTTCCAATGTAATACATGATTCTAACGTCTGGTTTATCACAGCATGAGCTTAGCAGGGCATTACTGGAAAGCTGTAGTGATGCTGTACTCTGAATTTTCAATTTTTGTGGCTTGAAAAAGTGCATGCGATGTACAGTGAGATGCAGTACAAAGACAGGCACACATAGAAGCAAACCTATGCATGCAGCAACATTTAAATATCAGACGATGCGAGTTCCAACACTGACACATTGCCAGTGTTGCTGAAATGCAGTAGCTCTTGCTTCCATGGTAACATAGTATGTAAAGGAACATTTTAGAGTTGGTAACTATGAGAAAAATTAGGTTTGTTCTAAATGAAACTTCAAAAGCAAATGTTTTTTGTTGTTGTTGTTTTTGTTGAAAGAGCATACCAGATAGTGACACTTTTCAAATAGGTTATTACTAAAGGCTTTTGGAAACCAGAATGGTAAGCAGGCCATACCACTCGAAATATCCTGCCTTATTATTATTGTTACAAACCTACGATGTAGCACATTTAAAAGGATGCCCTGTCTTCATAATCGAACCAGCTGTCTTCATAACTGAAGACAGTCATGATCAGTCCATGTAGCATCTATGTGGTACTTTGTGCCATTAAATCTTAACTGCACTAATTGGCACAAGACTTTGATTTAAGGCTGGACAAAGCCTTATTCTTTGATTGCATGAAACTGTGTTTTGATGACTTGTGCTCTAAATTGACATTTGCGATAGCTGAGGGTTATGGGAGGTAGTCAAATTGTTTTTCGTTTCATTAACTCTACCCTTAACTAGGTGGCAGTGGTAGCACTTGCTTTGCTCTTATGAGTGAGACTTTGTCTAAAGGTCCGTAAAAAGCTCAAACAGTGCTTCTCTCGTGCTTCCTGAAAATGGAAATTATTTTTGCTTCTGTTTCTTAATTCTTGTGATAACGTTTCTGAGATATTGGCGAAACTTTACACGCTTGAAAATGATGCCTTCGTTAAAAGCATTGTGGAAGTGAGCTCTACTGTTGCTTCTCTAATTAGTTGATCTTTGGGGACCGCCACAGGGTGTTTCCTATGCTGTGCATGATCAAGTTACAATCGCAGAGACGGGTGTTGAGTGATTATTGCACTTGTCACACCTTAGTAAACCTCACGTGGTAGTACCTGCCAGTTTAGGCATCAAGAAATTGGACAAGGTGCTCTGTGCTAGCCAGCTTTGGAGGCTAAAGTGTTGAGCTGCTTTGGGAACAGCATTGTGAATATTGTCAGCATGTGGGGTAGGAACACTGTGCCTCAATTTTGGACCCATGTAGTGATCGTGATCTTGCAACCTGTTTTTTTTTTTTTAGATCGAGAGTTTATGTGCCAAAGTTTCACCCTAGTGTTGTAGTGCAGGTTATACAGATTTAGACTACAGAGGTTTAAAAGCATGAAGCACAGCCTTCACCCAGTTCTTCTTGCATGCCACCTGTATCAGAGTACAACTACCTTGTCTCTACATGTAATATTTCGTATATGCAAAAATAATGCTGAATTTTATAGCTTGGTGCTTTCGCTACATGAAACCTGTAAATTAGGTAGCCATGTTTGACTACCTTGTCATTATGCGTAATTAGTAATGCAAATATGCAAAAATAATGCTGAAGTTTACAGCTTGGCTCTCTTGTAACTTTAAACCTCTCAATCAAGCCACCATGTTCGATTTGCAAAGCAAGCGGTATAGGCAACTGTTAGCATATTTCAAGCGACAGGGCGTCAGTGTGCTTAATATTTTATAGCCCTTTTGGCTTTGGGGAGGAGGGTTGGGGGAGGCAGGTGACCAGTATAAGGCACCGTGACCAATCTTGTTTGCATAAAACATTTCAAATTCTGCACATGAACGCTGTCTGCATTAATAAAATTTTTACGTAGCTTCAACAGATTTGGCCTCCTACTTGCTACAGTTATGGTGCAGTTAGATGGGGGAAAAGAAAGCTAAAGACCAATCTATCCATTATGCACTCAACAACGGCAGTGTAACTAATGCATGGTATGGATTTCGCTTCAGAGAAATGATCAACCCATGTCTTAAAAGGCAATGTCTTGCTCCCAAACTTACTTTACAGCAGCTGAGAAATTCAAAAGCATTATATATGTACGTAGCTATAGTGTGGGAAAGGACCGGGATGAGAGGCGACAGGACTCGTTTTTTTTGTTGTTTCTGTTCTTTTTCACGCTTGAGCTACTTCATATGACATGCCAACTATCCCGACAGCGCATATTATTAGATTCTTGTAAGCTTATTCAAGCTGGTACCACAGTGCCGTCCTCCACAATGCAGCGCTTCCTTCTCAGAATGTGAATCCAGTGCAATACGTTTTGTGCATGCATGTGAGCACCTTGTCCTTTTCTTACTGCCCACTCACCTTGCCGTGTAAACCAAACCATAGAAGCTAGCAAGCGCCTGCATGCCTGTACCCGTTGCGCTTTATTTAGTTTACTGTCAATCAGGAACCATACCTGTGTGAATGCGTTCATGAGAGGGGAGTGAAATGCATTGGTGGTCCTGTACCTCTGCCTTATCTCTCCTCCTGGCATATTGAACACTTTCGCCTTGTCCTTCTTTTTTGCATGGTTTCAGGCGTGTAACGTACGAAGACCTGGAAAGAATAGCTCCCTACAGGCCGACAAGGTTTCTCTCAAGGCCAATCGCTGAGGTGAAAGCTGTCAAGGTACGACTGCAAACTTAAGCTTTTTTAATCAATAAATACTCACTAGCCAAGCCTTTTTATCTTCTCAGTTGTCTTAAGTTAGTGTGCGACGTGCGTAGTAGGACTGAACAGTATATGGAATCCCAATTTAAATGTAGCATACTTTTTTTTTTTTGTCATTTCAGGGCCCTGATGACAGAGGCTTTGGAGTTCAGTTTCTCGAAAGCGTGTACCGTTTCACTCTTGGCTCTGTTGCCGGTGGTAAGTGCCCCAATTCTCCTGGGTGAACGATCTGATCGAAACGTTATTAACCATGTCAGGCATAGGTTTTAGCTACAATGCATTGCCAATTTGTTCAGTTTACAGTTCTTTGCAATTATGTGCAGCAGAAGGGAAATGTTGAGGGATTTTTACTGGGCTGCCTCAACAGTGCATTCAAACATACTGCGTAGCTGGCTGCAGTCTTCTCAATTCCACTTACATGCTGTGGATAAACTATGACCCAGTGCTGGACATGAACAGGTGCAACAAACGTATACCAAAGTGTAGGGTAGGCTTTTGAGCATTTGAAGCCCAATGGGATTTTGTTTATTTGGAGTTATTTCACTGGTATAAGTAAGCACGACCTCGTGACAAAGTGCATTCACACTTCACCAAAGGGAAAGCACTCCCATTCATTACGCATAACGTGTTATAACCAAACGCATTTGTAGATAGTGTCATCTGCTGTGGCAAGATGAGCCCACTAATGTACCTTTCTGTTTGCCTGCGTCCTAGCCATTTTGTGGCCATGGCAACCACAAGCTGTGCCAGTTTTCATTGCATCACTGTCACACTGAGCTCATGGGTGTTACAAGCATGGTGATTCAAGTGAGATTAGGTTTTCGTAAACTGCCTGAGCAGGTAGCAGTCAAGGTGACAGGCTCATTGAAAAATGGCAGCAGTCAATCTTGAAAAATGGTGACAACTGAGGTTTGGCACTCTCCAAGAGGAAAGTGTTTGCCAGTTTCAAAAACACCTTTCAGTTTTATTGGCTTTCGATGAAGTTGTCTGGTTTGATTACATGCACGACAGAAGCACAATGCTGACAGCAGATTGATAACCGTCTAACTACCGGGGGTGAGATGACAGGTTTGAGAAGACAGCGGACTTGATGGGGGAATGCTGTGAAGAAATTGGGGAGCGTGGAATGGTCTCGTATGATGAAGGGTAGGAGCAAGTCGAAGTCCTTTTTCGGGCAGCAGACACTGGGAAGCTGATAGTAGAGGTGATGGTGGTCATTCATACTGACCGGTGCCTACAGAGGGCAGGAAAAGTGTAAATAACACAGACGCCCAAGTTGTTCTTTTGCTCTCATGTCCTGGTAAGCGCTGGTTAGTATCCATCTGTCTCTCCGAGTTTGCCGTCCTCTTTACGATGCTGATGCCAGCGCACCATTCCAGCTGCGGGCGCCACGGTGGTGTACCCCATCGACCTGGTGAAGACGCGCATGCAGAACCAGCGGACGGGCTCCTACATTGGGGAGCTGATGTACCGCAACAGCTGGGACTGTGCCAGCAAGGTGATCCGACACGAGGGCCTCTTCGGTCTCTACCGGGGGCTGCTGCCCCAGCTGGTGGGCGTGTGCCCCGAGAAGGCCATCAAGCTGACCGTGAGTGCGGGGGCAGGCAGACCTTTTGGGCAAATCCTGTACTTGCAGATTGATAACCAGAAGCTGTGTTTTCTGTTGTGGCGTTCCAGGTGAACGACTTTGTGCGAGACAAGCTGACGACCGGGAAAGGAGAAATCCCTGCATGGGCAGAAATCTTGGCCGGAGGCTGTGTAAGTTCGTTTGAAAAAAGAAACTGCGCCATTCATAGTGATTATACAGAAACAAAGGCATCGCAAATGAGCTGAAGCTGTGGAGGAATACGAGTGTTGGTTTTTACAAATTAATGCTCATATTTCAAACCACCCCTTTTATACGCAATGTGTACAATTACTGCAACACTTGATCAGCCAGCTCCTTCTCATTGCACCATGTTCGTTCCAACTCCGTTAGTGTTTTCTTTGCACTGTGGTCCCTTTGCCACGCCTGCATAAGATACAATGACGAGTTGAGGGCAGCAAATTTCTAAGGGTAGTCATGAGCCCTTTGTGAAACCTTCCGCATCATTCCAGGAAGTTGCCTTGATTTGATGGGTAGGGTGTCTGCCACATGATATTTTTTTATTATTATTATTTTTTTTTTTTTTTCCTAGGCTGGAGGTTCACAAGTGATGTTCACCAATCCCTTGGAGATAGTCAAGATTCGCCTGCAGGTGGCAGGAGAGATCGCATCCGCAGCCAAAGTCAGGGCATGGACAGTCATCAAGGATTTGGGAATCAGAGGACTCTACAAGGCAAGCCCTGCTTCCCTCATAAACTACTGTCTGAGATTCTTGAGAATTCCTTAAAAGGACTAATCCGAATTCTTTGTTTTTTCCCTCCACGCTGCAGGGCTCCCGCGCATGCTTCCTGCGAGACATCCCCTTCTCGGCCATCTATTTCCCCACCTATGCACACTGCAAATTAAAGTTTGCAGACGAGATGGGCCACAATGGCCCCGGCTCCCTGCTCGTTTCTGCTATGATCGCAGGTGCTCTGCCCCGACAATACCTGTTATACTCGTTTGCGGGCCTCTGCCGTGCTGCTGCCTTATTAGGTCTTAGTGAGGATTAGACTTAAACTGAGTCAGGATTAGACTTGTGATTAGGTCTTGTCAGCATATTGTGTTGAAGGTTCCCCATGCTTTGCACAGTAGGGAATCGGAGGCTGAGGAAAAGAGAACACATAGAGGCATAGTTCAGCTTACTAAAATGCTGATCTGCGCAACACAGAGAGAAAGATGTGAAATGCCGGGAAACATAAGTTGATCCACACTTGCCTGCTGGTAAGTATTGCGCTGCATTTGGGGGAAGCTGTTTATACAAACAGCTAGTTCTCAGTGACATGGTCGTACCAGTGGGCATATGGAGCTATTTGGAGCTGGATACGAATTTTTACTTCACAAGCCACTTCTGAACCGAATCCAAACCACCTGGGCTCCCCCTTAGGGTGGTTGATCTTGTAAATATTAGGTTATCTTATATTAGCCTGAATGCACCTCTTGCCACCTCCCCTATTTTTTATGAGGAGAACATGCAAGTGTGAACAGGCCCTCAGATTTGAGCAGTTTAGAATTGCAGGTGTCAGTAAGGGCTATGATTGGCTTTCTGACAGCCCTTTGGCAGCATTAGGTATGTTGAAAGGGAAAAGTAGCGTCCACAAAAGGAAGACATTTTGTGGTGTGGTGCAGGTTGGCAGCGAATGCCGTCTGCAAACTAATGTGAATGGCATTGTAGGACAAGGTGAGAGAGAGAAAAGAGAGTTGCAGGCCATGGAATGCAGCTGCTGAAATTTAGAAATGGATACCAATGGACGGTACAAACTGAGAAAGCTGGAGGAAGCGCTCTGTGGTGTCTCCCCTTTCTTGTCCTTGTCTGCATGCGCTGTGAATTTTTCAGCAATGCGACACCAACTTCCCAGGAATCCGTACTCGCGTACCCATGGAGATATAGCTGTAGCAGTGACACTGGAGAATTCAGTGACAAAGAGTGGATTCAGTCCTCCTGGGATGAGAGCAATTGGTTGCCTTTAAAGGTATAATCTGCCCTTAGCCAACAAAGGGCTTATGGTGATGAAGGTTTCCAGGTAATGGCATTGACAGCCATGCTTCAAGACCAGCTTCTAAATACTATATAAGGTGATGTGCAGTATTTGGGAGTGGTAAAAGCTTTCAGGTCCCAAGTCTTGCCAAAATGGCTGTGATGTGGAAATTGTTCATAGTGTACATGAAAATTGCCTTTAACACCCTGTCTTTTGTGATAATAATCTCAAATGTGCTGCTGGTAAACATTGCAAGGAAGACAAAAATGGTGAAAGATGGCAGTTTTGTCCGCCTGCACTGTAGCGGCTCTAGGGTAATTTTGATCGGGAAGTAGCGCTTCAGTGAGCGAGTGCCTTGGAGAATGGAGCCACCCATCAGCATGTCCTCCCAATCAGGTCAGTGACCCAGTTGGCTCTTGGCAGGTGTGCCAGCCGCATACTTGGTGACACCCGCTGATGTCATCAAGACGAGACTGCAGGTGGCAGCTAGGCAGGGACAGACCACCTACTCCGGCGTCCTGGATGCTTGCCGCAAAATCTGGAAAGAGGAAGGTGGACAGGCTTTCTGGAAGGGAGGACCAGGTACGTGCCTCTCGGCATCTCTCTTGCACACATCCTGTCAATTGTGTGCGTTTGCAAGTGATTCTGGGGTGGTTTTTGTGTGCCGTGTACAGTCACTCTTGTTGTGGATGCTTGGGGCTATCTGGTGTTCCGTTTGGTGCTTGCATTTCGAGGCTGACTGCTCGCATGCTAGCTAGGAGGACAACATTATCATGGGGCATTTCATACTCATGTATGCAGCTTCGAAACCAACGTTATAAAGCTTCTGGGGTCAGAATCCAATGAAAATGTGTATTACTTGTCAGTAGAGGTGTTGTCATTCTTGCCATGTAGCGACATTGCCACACCACGTAGCAGACACAAACATCTTGCTCTCGCGCAGCACGTGTGTTCCGGTCAGCCCCACAGTTTGGTTTCACACTGCTGACGTACGAAATCCTCCAGAGGCTGTTCTACATCGACTTCGGAGGAAGGTGCGTAGAGAAACTTGCTCAGCAAAGTCCCATAACGTACGATGGCGCTATTGCAAAAAGTCTGCCATTGTTGCTTGGCACGCGACTGACCACGTCCGCTTTTCTCGACAGGAGGCCCACAGGATCGCAGGTGAAGGTTCCCGTCCAGGCAGGCGAGATCAAATCTCACAACCCCGACCACATTGGCGGCTACCGCATTGCCCTGGCCACCTTCAGCGGCATGGAGACCAAATTCGGGCTGGTGTTGCCCCGGTACAACATGTCCGCCTAGAGGACCTGCGCCTAGCTTCTTTAGAGAACAGTTTCCCGAGTGGAATGCGTCGGCATTCGTTTGCCCTAGGGTGCAGTGTACAGAACTTGCTCATGGAGGCAGCGGTGTAACCTAGGTGGTGAGCCATCCACACCACTCCCCGCCTCTCCCGGTTTTTAGCACGTATTTTATTAAGGCCCCGTAGCACGCGAGGCGGCGTTTTGGGATCGCTCTTTTTTGTTTGACAGCTGTATCCAGATGAGACGAACGTTTCCAGGTTTGACCGTAATAAGCCGAGGAACTTGTGGTGCTGAGTTTTTAACTGCCAGTTTAGGAATGTTCGAATTTTTTCTCGCGTAGTCGCTGTTATACGTGACTGGCACACCCTTTTGTGTTTGCTAGCACAGGCTTGCCCCCCTCCCCGTGTTCATAGCAGCAACAGAGTTTCGTTTCCTTCTTGCATCTCGAATGGAGCGTCCCGTATTTAAAAAAACATTGCTTCCGATTTTACAAGCAGCTACATGTTACTGTTGCAGTTGTTAATTAGTGCACGAGCTGCGTTTGAGGTGCCGAGAGCTGCCCGTTTTTTGTCAGTAGGTTGGTGTTCCAATGTGCTGATCGACTGCCAAGTGTGTGGGGTTTTTACAAACGTTGTTACGGAGTGTCACAGTCAGGTTACCATGGAAACAGCACCGCGGGCTGCTTTTAGGCCTTTGCGCTGCCAGATTTTTGAGCCTTTGCAATTTAGCATCCTTCGTTTTACGTTTCTTCCTCGTTTTAGTCTGTTGCATTTATTTTTGTGTGAACGTGATGACCTTTTACTTTGTACGTTTGCTTTAACAGTCCTAGTCACACTTGCTCTTTGAATGTATTGTGCCTTGGCAGTGGCACTAATGGTAATCACTACACGTTTTGCCTAGATTGTGTACAGTTCTTTTAAGTGTACCCTGTTCCCCCCCAAGTTCAACGATAGCACTGCAGTTTCATCTGTACAGAAGCATTAAAAACTAAATGTTGCACTTTCACATCTCTGCCTCGTGTGTTGTCTGTTTCAAGACCAACGTTTTTTTTTCTCTTTGTCTTCTGTGCATTCACAACAATAAAATTAAGGCACTACCGTGCATCTTGGAGATGCCAGTAGATGATTAACTAACACTGCTTACACTGGTCGCTCACAATGATAGCAGAACACCAGCGGCAACAAATTTTTAGTCTACTGGAACTGGTTTCTCCCTTCTCCCTTTAACAAACGTAGTTCTTGACTGTCTCACACCTGAACATCAGCAGTGGAGCTCCTCACCCTCCTAGAGCATTATTGGGGGTGAAAAACTGCCATAATGGCTTGCTGCACTGGCATAGCATGCATTGCAAGACAATGAGTGTTATAGAGAAAATGAAAAAAAAAAAAAAAAACGTAGCTTTCTTGGCCATTACCTAGGTTCTTCATCGTTGTACCTTGTGTAGCGCTACAGTAAAACCTCATTACAAAAGACACTGTTACAAGAGACACTTGGTTATGAGAAAAATCTGAACAAAAATGGGGTTTGGTTGGTTTTCCTATGCTTGTCGTGTTAGCAACATCACATATAAGAGACCTTGGTTAGAAAGATGTTTCCCAAGAACCCTTGAGTGTCTCTTGTAATGGTGTTTTGCTGTATACGTCTTTCCGGGTATCACCAACAGACCCAAATTGTGTGTGTGGTTTACTTTTTTTTTTTTTTTTTAGACAGAGTGCTTGGAGACAGTTCTTTACAAAGGAGGGCAAAAAAAGATGTCTACCTGAAGAATAGCATTGCCCTCTTAACTTGCAACCGCAGCAGGCAGCACTGCACACTTGTGCGAGTGGAAAAACGTGTTAACAGCTTTCACAGCAGTTTTGCAAGATAAAGTTCCACAGCAAACTGAAAAATAAAGGGCTGGTTCGGTGTAACAGCAGTGAAATAAAAGAAATGGGTGGGTTTCGTACTGTGCACCAAGGGAAAGCACTGGTCTGCTTTTTTTTAAATGGACTCTTTACAGCATGGAGATCTGTTAGCTGAGGTTGCAGTTTTTGCACAAGACTTGCAAAGCACGTTCAGAGCAGTGATAACTAAAAAAAAGTAAGAATTACTTGTCTAACTTTTTTCTGTGTCTCTTTAAGGTTTGGGGAGTGCTGTAAAAATGTGCTGCCAATACTTGCAGCACATCACATTCAAGAACCCTTTACAAAAGCCACTGTAGTGAATGGTGCAATGTTTTGAATTCAGCAGTTTTTAGCTGCAGGCCACCAATTTAACTAGCAGGAGTGTAGTCAGCCTGAAATGTGGATGAGTCCAAGAGAAACTAGACCCCTCGCTGCTTGTTTAAAAGGCTGCCGTTAAGGCAACCTTAACAGCACACGGTTTTCAACGCTACGTAAGCGTGAATAAAATCCCTCAGTAAAAGGAATACCATAAGTTTTCTAGGTTTTCAAGCAGGTGATGAGTGTCCACTCTTGTGCTCATATATTTGGCCCTAATCACTCAAAAATAAGATGTGCAGTAATGGCCCTTTGTTTGGGGAGGGGTACGGGTTCTGAGCACATTTTCTATAAATAGCTCGAAGCTGTTTTGGGTAAAAGTGGCACTATTTGCACATGTTGATTCCAGGCACCGTGTAACAAATTTGCAAGGAAGCAAGGTGCAGGGCAATATTATCCGCTTGGTTTTCATTCTTGTCCGGGGTGTACTTGGTGCTGCTAACTGCAGTGAAGAAAGCACTTTAATGAGGGATGAAGTCAACTCATCGATTTTATTTTTCCCGCCTCTAAGTGAGTTATGAGGTTAAAATATCAATTATCCCAGTTATGTGAAGCCCAAGGAATGGCAAAGCTTTTGGCATGTTGGGACCAATTTAGCGTGCGCATGCTTCAAGCCACCTAACATGTTGGACAATCCAACATAACGTCTGAATCAAAGGAGCATGTCATTTACTTGAATTACATCCAAGAACAGACAAGCAAGATGCGAACGAATTGGTTGATATCCTCGCTACCAAAAGACCTTGAATATAGGGAGGTAACTTATTTCCTCTTCCACCCCCCCCCCCCCCTTTTTTTTTCTTTTCTTCCACTGTTGTAAATTGCAAGCAAGGCAACAATGCATTGTAGTTAAACACGTAACTGCCATTAGTTGCCAGGTGAAAGTTCCACTTGCCTGTGAGCATGTATTGTAGTGATTTAACTCAAGTGCTCAACACAATAATAAGTTTCGCTAATCCTAATTTTTGAAATCACGCAAAAAATAATACTATGGCAAAGCATACTGTCTCCTCACATCTGCCATTTTCCAGTCGAAAGCCTGCTGTCACTTGAGCAATTTTTTTGCTTGAAGGGACATCAATCTTATGGCAGAGACTAACTTGTAAACTGTGATTTTTCACTGGAACAAATTGCATGCTAGGCACAGCTGGTGATGAGGGAAATTAAATATGCATAAATTAAAACTTGAAGCAAGCCAAACATCTTAACCGAGATTTAAAAAAAAAAAAGTAACTTCCTACTTTCCTGCTGATTTAGGCCTTTCCCTGTGAGACCTTTTGCACGATAGACCACCTGTAAGCTGCTCAAGATTTCAGAAGTTCCAAGACTTTATTATTTCCTATACAACCTTAGCAAAGGTGCTGGCAACTAACAGCCACGACTTGCGGCATTAGTTCCTTTGGCTGCTATTGAATCAGTTTTGGTAGGGCACAAATTTACATCGAAGCTGGTTCACTATGCTTAGCAGATTGCCACATCTCGCACATTCACATGCAGCAGAAAGAGCAGGCTTACCACCGCTACATGTAATGTTCTTCGTGGAACTTTAATCGTATCACTTGTCAAACTAACCTCAGGATTAAGCAGTTTGTGCAATGTAACTGCAGCACATGCATGCAATTATGGGCTTGTAGCAGGACTAGTATTGAAACATCCACGCTGCCGTTTGTCAATGCAAAAATAATGCAGAGTAAATAAACCATTACATTCTTAGCAGACAAGGTAAAAAAATGGGGGCGCTGGGGGAGTTGTTCAGTACTGCAGGAATGCGTGAACAAATCGTACAAAGAATTGGCTGACACGTGGGTGGTCTGCATTGTAGAGGACTGCAGGCAAGTACGTACAAACACTACCATCAGCTAGGATTCCACAGATGTGCCAAAAAGAACACTAGAGACAAATTTATTTTTGCTCTTCTGGCTTCTGTTGAACTCTGAGCCATGCTGTTTATTTAGAAATGTAAATTTGAAGCTTGCACTTCTCTCCACCATCTGTCTCTCTCTCTCTCTCTTTTTTATGACTTACAAAAGCACATCACAGGACAAGCTGAACGGCCAGCTAGAAAGACCTAGCCAGTGTAGTGCAATGACCTGCATTGTGTAAAAAATACCCACGATTGGCCAGTGTGGTGATCAGTAAAGCTGAAGGCCAGAGTGGGCACATAGTTGACTGAGCTAATTACAACCCGCTTGCTCGCGTAGAATGTGTAAATAACCCTTTTTTTTCTGTTTTGCAAGTCACCTTCAACTCGCCAAAACTATGAAGAAATAAACATCACTTTTAGGAATAAGAATAATAGTCAGCTTCTCTCTCCTGAATAAATTACATTAAAAAACATTCTTTTGGAACTCATTGCAAGATTGCGACCTTAAGTTAATAACCATGCCAAGCTAGAAATGCAAGAACGCCACAAGCGCAGACTCGTTTGCAAAACGAAGTGAAATTCTCACCACCAAGTAGCACACCTGCATTAAGTTATCTTCATACAGTATTCGGTTTACAAGCCACTACCTCTTGAACGAAGCATGCTTTTTTTTTAAGAGCACCTCGCCTTTTTGAAGGCCAGAACACATGAAAGTAGACATGAAACACTGTGCTTCTAGCCAAATTTGCAAATTGCTACCACGCTCTCGGAACAGGAATGCATTTACGGTATATGGCAGAAAAATATGGATAGCCCTAGCATTCACATGCAGATTACTTGCCTGCGCGTCTAGATATTAAAGCGAGCTGTCTACGAGACAGCCTGAAGCTTTTTTAAAAGTGCGCTCAGCTAAAGTTACCTCACCGAGTTCTTTCACACGTATTTACCTTGTCTTTGGAAAGATTTGAAGACAAGCTCTGGTTTCACCATTACAGATTTGCACAGCACAACACAGCGGCACAACATTTTTGCTCCAGTGGTACATTTGCACCCACAGCAC
Organism: Haemaphysalis longicornis; assembly: GCF_048455015.1. NCBI lineage: Eukaryota > Metazoa > Arthropoda > Arachnida > Ixodida > Ixodidae > Haemaphysalis > Haemaphysalis longicornis. The sequence continues at coordinate 39,062,242 of NW_027526361.1, read as the reverse complement.
TGTTAGGTTTACTTTGACCATTTAGGTTTTTTAAATAAAATGTGAATCCTTTTGATTAGTGTCTGTAATGAGAACAGCTTCCAAGCCATGGCTCGAAATCAAAAACCGTCCCACAAAGCAAGTCTTTTCATTACACCCCACGGCCTAATTGCTCCCAGGGGAATGAGATAGTGACACAGGGCAGACAGTAGCCCCCATTCCTTTGTTGAACGCAAAGGCTTACAGAGGGCAGAGTCTCAGAGACCATCCAACAGAGTGGCAGGGGACCTTTTATTACTCAGCACCACCAAGTGGCGGGTCACTTCTTGGCTGCCTCCGCTGCCGCCGCCTTCTTGCCCTTGCCCGGCGTCTTCTTGACAGGCTTCTTGGCAACGGGGTCCTTGGCCTTGCCGCCACGCTTCTTGATGGCGGCCGCCCGGCGGGCCTCGAAGGACTGCTTCAGGGCAAGCTGCCACGGCTTCAGCTTGGACTCGTCCAGCTTCTCCTGCAAGGGGCGAGGGGGGGCAGCCACGTCTCGTTTCCAGTGCCTTGCAAGACATCAGTGCACAGGAACACACAGCAATGCCCACCTAACCTAACAATTCCACAAAACCGCCTGGTATACATCTTCACTTTCCTTGCTTGGATGTGGCCAAGACATGGGTACCCACAATCTAAAATGGCAAAGTAAGGGTAGCGTGCACTCAGATGCCATGACAAATGCCCTGACAATTGAAAACAAGCCTGCAATACTGACGATTTTGAAACACACCAACCTTCAGCACACGCTTAAAATGCTTGAGCCTCAAGACGGATGTGAATCATCAGGGGGAACCAGTGACGAGATTTGTGTATATCTATGCCAACCCACACCAGACACGCTGTTCAACTTGAAAATGTAAAAAGCAACAACAGCGGCCACATAAAAGTTAGCACCAAATGGCCCCATTGAAAAGTACACAAAAAAATTGCCGCAGCTTGCACCGGTTGGGCAAGGCTGGAGAAAAAGCAGCGCTGGCGGCCCCTGTCCCCTCACCTCTCCAGAGACCCAGCTGCTGCACCTCACATTTCCGAACTTTCCACTGAAAGTTCTCCATGACTGGCAGGCCCGGATCGTTTCGTCAGCAGGCTTTCACATCTCTCACCAAGTGGACCGCGTTAGCATGCGCAGCCAAGTCTAAAGCCAACACCCATGCTACGAACACAAAGGAAATGCTGAGCGCCCGGAATGCAATGATAGCTCAATCAGACACCGTTTCATAACGCGAGGGACCCAGGTTCAATATTGACCACAGGAAGCGTTTTTTTTTTCTTCATCCAATTGGCTGCACACGTTATTGTTCCCTGCCGCTGCTGACCCCATACCCCTTGGGCCTTTGGGGCTGAGCAGTGCAAGATCGCAGATTCGATTCCCGGGAACTCTATCAGCACATTTTTTGTAGCGTAAGCTACACTGGCCGAGGTTGAGCAGTTTCGCGTGTGACGTGAAGCCGTTCTGCTCAAGCGCGAGGGGCATTGGATTGGATTAAAGTGGATTGTGTTGCGTCATAGCTGCAGCAGACGTACTGGCGCCGGCGCGTGCCCGAATGTGCACCTCAATTGCGCAGTATCCAAGTGTGACGCTGCACCGGAGCCGCTTGATAGCAGTTTCGCGTGGCTCGTGAAGAGCCGTGCTGAGCATGCGCAAAGAGCAGTGACTGGACAGGACTGGACGCGACTGGATTGGACTGGATTGCTGAACCTTAGCTCATGCTACGTACATCCTGGCATAGCAGAGCTAAGCCACTACTAATTTTTTCTTAGAGTGCGCACTTCTAACACTTGCTCGTGGGCTCCTTGCCACTTTTTCTCACAATCCGAGGTTTTTTGGTGCGACAGACTGCTCGGCATAAACAGCTCCGGTGTTAAAAATTTTCAACAAAATGATCGGACATCTATGTGTGACCACGCATATAGGAAGCACCACAAACGACTTCAACCCAACGAGGATGCTTTTAGCAGCTTCCCTTTGGCTCGCAGGCGAGACCTTAGAAAAGCACTGACCCCCCTCTTTTCAGCCAACAGCATCTGCCTCTTGAGCTTGCGCTTCTGGTTCAGGAGGATAGCGGCCCGCCTGGTCACAGCTGCGTACGGGTTCAGCTTCAGCATGGTGTGCACGTTCTTCAGCGGGTTCTTCTTCTGGGTACGCCGGAAAACGCGATTCCTGCGCAGATATCCCCACATACAAAAGTCAGTCACACAAAATCTTCCCAAAAAAACGGGAGAACGGAAGAGTGCGAAACCTACTTCGGATTCCTAAGGAGGTGCCGAATCTCCTCGCTTTTGAGGATGCGGTTGATGTCGGAGTTGGTCATCTGGGGCTTGGGCAGGCTGCAAGCAAAAGAAAGAAACAAGGAGGTATCATTGCACGATCAACATAAGACTTCATTAGACCATAATCAGGGGTGGCTGAAACCCCCAAATAAAACAAGGCTCAGGTAGAATGCTTCCCATGCACGAGAGAGAGAGAGAGAGAGAGAGAAAAAGCTACGCTGCCCTGGATAAGAGGACAGACTCACTTGAAGCTCTTCTTTTCTTCGGAGGGCTTCTTCCATGTGCCGTAGATCTTGTCAAGGCGGCGGAAAGCGCTCTCCGTCCAGATAACAAAGCGGCCCACGTGTCCACCAGGCGCCATCTTCAGCAGGTTCAGCTGATCAACGCGCAGCGTGTCCACGCCAGGAATGTTCCTAAAGGCTCGCGTCAATCCGTGGTCAGCTTCGTAGATGACGAGGGGGCCCAGCCTCTGAATGCGCCAGCGGTTCCTCATCTTGCCCTTGCCAGCACGCAGCCGACGAGACTTGTAGACCTGGGGCGAGAAGCACACACGTAAGGGTGACGGGACAACCAAGGCAAACTTTTGCACACACCACGGGCAGAGTTTTGCCCAGATTGGCCACCACTCGTGCACCCAATTTTACTTTGGGTGCACCCGTGCCAGTGCCACAGATCAAACAGGTGCCATAAGAAAAACATGCGGCGAACTCTCGCCTTTATTCAACGCTGAAACTGAGTAGAAGGCACAAGGATTCTTGGCTTTCTACCTGTTTTAGTTGCACAGTTTGAATCTAATCCCGATAGCGGAACTGGCTCACGTCTCCCCCATGTACAGCCAAGAAAGAGCAAAAGTTTACGGACCAGGAAAATGGCAACAGTAAGTAATTTCTCTTTCTATAGCTGCCCGACAAACTGACGAATGCATGCGAGATGTCACATAATTACAGAACTAATGAAAACTACTGCACATAGTACTCCGGGCTGCCGTGCGGCAGAGAAATAACTCAAAACTGCTGCTCTCGTGGTCCGAAAACTGCTTTTGTGTGTACATGTGATGGCTACACAAATTTTACCATGCACAGTAGGGAAAGAAAGGCCGTATCAGGTCACATGTGGCAACAGTTCCTCACCCACTAGTTGCAAGATCGCCACTAGCCAACAGATGGCATTAGTCAGCACTGAGCATTGGCCAAGAAGATTTAAGCACACAAACGGGCACCATCCCCCACCTCCGCCAGACAAGTCACGGCTCGCGTGCTTGGGGACACAAAAGGAACGCCGAGCTGACCTTTTCGACGTCGGTCCAGGCCTTGACCTTCTTGAGGAAGAGCACGGCCTCCTTGGTCTTGGTGAGGTCCTGCACCTTGTCGCTGACAACCAGGGGCACCTCGGGGATCTGCTCAATCTTGTGGCCCTTGGAGAGCACCAGACCGGGCACGCCCGACGCCGCCACGGCCGAGCAGATGGCGTACCGCTTCTGGGCCACGTTGATGTGCCGGTGCCAACGGCGGTACGTCTTGGTGGGCGCAAACATGCGGCCGCCACGGCACATGTTGCCAAAGGCACCCTGGCCCGAGCGGTGGGTACCTGGCAGGAGGTGAACACACACGGGTGCCGGTCAGCTGTCAACTCGCAGGCTCCACAGGGCACAAGCTAAAGCTGTTCCACACGGGAAACTGTGACGGGTTGCAAATTACTCATGCTCAGTTCTATGCGCACGTCGCATTCGAAGGGGTTGTCATGACACGACCCCAAACTGCGACAGGAATGCCGTAATTGCTGGTCCTCAAGGAGCAAAAACAAGAGCGAGGACTGTGATACCAGAACTCGGTTGTTACTAAGCAAGTGAAACCTTTATGATCAAGCCCCTGAACAGCCCACATTTACAAAAAATGTGGCAAATGGATCAGTGCTGGAAATGAACCGAATACGCAGCCACATACTGTATCTGTCCCAGGTACTCTCTGTCACAAAATAAACCGGACGAAGGGAGCAGTGCACGATAACTATTGCCGTGACGCTTTCCAACTGAGCGCCTGCTGTCGAGATAGCTGACGGCGCATGTGTGTTCCAGTCCAGCCAATACATGTTAGTTTTCTCCCATCTTGGTTGGCTTCGTTTCTCTTTAATGTGGCACCTGGCAGCGCCGTGCTCCGAGCAAGCGGTATGATTTTTGGCGGTGGCCGATAGCGTGTAGCATGCGCTTACGTGCGCAACGGCGCCGTTCATATTTGCGATATGTTGTCAGGCACTCCTTTCATTGTCATCTCACTGACTACAGAAACCTGGTGTTCAAGCGAGTCTGTGATAAAGAACCAGCGCTGGTTGTTATGCGACGAACATGCAGTTGATATCAAGCACTGAAAACAACTGGGATGGTTTCTTCGCTTTATAAACAGGTGATACAGCGAGTGGTTTACAAGCCGATTAGGTGTGTGCAAACTTGTCGTCATTGTCTATTACCTCGCGAATGCACGGGGGAAGCAATTCATAGAGACTTTACAATTTCTAGACGGGAGCGAAGGCGTTCCCATTCCTCTGCAATTGCATTCCACAGCTCGTCAACCGTGCTGCCATAGTCATTTCTTTTGGCGAGGTGCATTTTCATTATTCCCCAGACATTCTCGATGGGGTTTAGGTCTGTCCCGCACGGAGGCCACCGCAGCTGAAGCCACGCGTGGTCCTCCAGGAGAGTGCTCGCTGCTCGTGCTGTGTGGAAGGGCTTCGGCCTTGTTGAGAAAGGAAACAACCATCCACGAATGGGCCATTCAAGACATAGGGCAGAAGAGTCGTAGTTATGACGCTGCAGTACTTGGGAGCGTTGGATTTTTATCGCAGACCTGCTTGAATGCCAGTTTTCTGTACAGCCAATGATATGTCAATAAAAGGGGCGCCAGAAAAATACCGCAAAGATGAGCGGCGCCGTTGTGCGCGTAAGCACATGCCACACGCTATCGGCCACTGCCAAAAATAGTGCCGCTCGCTCGGAGCACCGCGCCGCCGAGTGCCACATTCAAGAGAAACGAAGCGCTGCAGCCAAGATCGAGAACACTGACATACATTGACTAGAGTGGAACACTCATGCACCCTCAGCTATGTCAACAGCAGGTGCTCAGCCGATTGTTATCGCGCACCGCTCCCTTGGTCAGATTTATTTTGTGACCGTACACCAGCACATCCACACACTTTTCTAATGCAGTGGGGAAAGAGCTAAGAGATGTGTTACGGAAGGAAAGGTGGCAACAGGTGACTGCAGACTATGAATCATTACAAAAAAATGGTCTTTATTGTCAAAACCTCCTTCGCATCCACATCAAGCCACCTTGTATTAAGCTTTAATTTCTACTCCTTACGAACGATGCCCGATTTATTTAGGTGGGTACCGCGGCGATCCCACCAACCCCCGTATCCGCCGGTTTGCGTGAAATGACAGCGTGCGTCTGACCGCTGCAACCCTTGTTTCGTTTTACGCACGATTTTAAAAGTTACACCGGGATTAAGGGGGGTCTCCGTGCAGACCATACATGCTAATGAGCTTTTAAAGGCCACCAGAAAAGGTGCTCACCGCCACCGCGCACACGAGGAATACGGGCCACAGCGCGGCCCGTGCCCCAGGACTCGGCCGACGTCTGGTGACCGGCTTCCTTGGAGACGGCGTACGGCTGCCGGTTGTTCTTCGACATGTTCATGTGAACAAAGTTCACGATGTCGGGCCTGATGGGCGCCTTGAAGACGGCTGGCAGCGCAACCGTGGCGCCGGACAGCTCGTTCTTCTCATTGTACACATTGACCAGAGGTCGCGCTAAGGTATACGCCTGCAACAACACGTAAGCAAGGCGCGAATAAAGTCACACTTTGCGCAAACTTGCAATCCTAGTTCATAACTGAGATGGTCTTCGTTGCAACTACAGGCGTGCACGACGAGCTCAAGAAAATGACAGCGCTCACATTCAAGTAGATACACGAAAATTTGGCACTTTATTCTAAGTCTACTTTAGAGTAACCAGGCGACGCATAGCTCGAAGATCAACCCCAGTTATGTCCTGCAGAGTAAGCGCCATACTACTGTGTGACAAATGTGATAGTTGTTACAGCTTTCAACACGTGGCGCCAGTCGGGTATGCTGACATCAAAGTGTTCTACCAGTTCGCACTTTATAAGATTAAAACAATCAAGCATGCCACTATTTATTTAACATAACTGTAACCTTCGAAAGCCAGGATGACCATCTCGCTCCCTTTTTTCACGTGGTTCACGGCTACACGTAGCAAAGCTAAGCCTACTGCCGGCAGCTGACCCACTGCGAGTTTAGTTAATAGAGTTCAAAATAAGCCAGCAACAGGCCAGTAAATACATTCAGAAGAAGCACACGAAGTCCGAGCTTTGCAAAATGAATAATAAAGAGAGATCATACCATTTTAACTCGATTATGTTACGGTCGGCAATTATCGCCTCCGCATATGGCGACGACGCAGCCGAAAAAGGGCGCAGCGACACAAGTCACGCACCGGCCGCAACCAACGGAAGTAGCGACAACCGCCGGAACTTGTAGCAACGCCGCGAAAAGAAGTAGATTCATTCTAAAACGTAGATCGTAATTTAAGAATGTAACATTATCATGTTTACACTAAAAAGGCTTTATTTGGCTTGCACAATAAATCATGGCATCCTCGAATTACTGAGCTGGTGTTTGACGATGCGGTGTAAGCACTTTCAGCTGTTGCTATCGCTAGCGTTTGGTGCGGCATCTCTCGCGAATAATCGGAGGCAAGTGCCAACACTGCTTTGCAGGAAAGACAGCTTCTACGGGCTCATGAACTTTTTCCGACATGGTAAGTACTTGACATTTATTTCCTTTGGTGCGCATGATACTGAGAATTGAGCTAGACTAATATTTAATCTGATTTCTCTCCTATTGCGACTATTTTCGGCAGGCCCAAGAGTTTAAGCTAAGCGACGGTCATCACGATATAATTGTGCAGTACCTGAAGTTCTCGAAGGCGCAGAGATCTCAACACCTGAAAGTCATTGACAAAAGTTTCGAAGATGTCAAGCATTCAAGGTGTTTATACCTCCTTTGCTGCGTTAAGCTGTGAAGTGGACCCTGTACTGAAATTTTGTATTTTTTACAGGCTTGTGGAAGAAACATACACGTCTGAAGAAGTTCAACAAATCCTGGACGGGCTCTGCACTGTGGTGCGGGCGGAAGTAGAAAGCGAGCTTATCAACTCGACTCATACCAACGTGGTGTTACTGAGACAGCTGTGCAAGCAAGCAGAGCAATGGCATCTTCAACTTCAAGCAGATATGTCGGAGCTTGAGGATGGGTGAGTCCGTGCAAGGACATTTTGAACACGTAACGGCCTGCACTCGCCTAAGTTTTAACAAGGAGAATAACTTACCTTGATGTTGAGTATAGTATTTTCGACACTCGGTATATGCTTTCATGAGCGCATATGCTAATAATATTAAGCCAGGGGTAAAAAAAGCTTAATGTTTTTATTTGTCCTTAGTTCACTCATTGAGAAAGTTAGCACCATCGAGCTGGAAGGAGCGACTGGAGGAAAATCTCTACAGGCCTCTTCATCAAGGTCACACAAGTTGAGCCCTCTTGAAGATTCCCATGGACCGAGCGCTCTCCTCCATAAGGTAAGCGCAAGGAAATGTTTCCTGCTTAAATAAAATACATTGACTTGTTAGTTTTTGCAATGTACTCGTCACATTATTCCTGTAAACTGAAATTGATTGTAATCGTGTTTTCTCAGGAAATAGCACGAATGAAGAGTGAGAATGCAATGCTGAGGTGTCGTCTGAAGGATGTTGAGAGCCAGGTATAGACTCCTTTTCCTATACAACCTCAGTGCAGCACAAGCAAGGAAGTACAGAACTCTTAATGATGACAACTTTTTTTTCTTGCGCAGGTTTCTCAAATACTCAACCAGAAAGCTGAACTGACTGAGAGGTTCAACCAGAAGAAATGTGAACTCATGGAAAGTATGCGGAACAAGGTAGGCATATATGTACTAATCATGGAACAAGAATATGTAGGAGGGAAAACAGTGTATTGCCGCTGGCGCGGACAAGCGACCAGATAACGTTGCAACTAAAACCAACACGGACTTCGAAGCTTCGCAGCTGCAACAGCAAAGGAGAGAGTAGCGGCATCTGATGGACTTAACGATAGCGACCACAATTCACTCCGGGGCTATGCAGTGGAAGGCTGATTGCGACCGGGCCACGCAGTTTCTTTTCGTACGATAGATGCCATGGTCCTAACTGGTCAAGCGCTTACCCTCCTGTCTTGTTCTTTCTCTGTGGTACTAATGTAATTTTCCTGACCGAATTTTGGATTGTCTCGAGTAGAGAGAAATGCGAGTATGATTTGCTCTCTTAGGTGATGTGTGGTTGTTATACGTACTTTAAAAATTAGACCGCAATTAAGGTCTTTCCAGTTTTTGCAGCACAACGCCATACAATGCAAGGCCTTTTTAACACTTTCAGTGTCACTGATGCAGAGGTACCTTTTCTTGGTTCTGTCCAGCCATACCATTGATACATACCAATGAGCCAATCCCTTACTCTTTTACGTGCATATTTTGTAATGCTCCTAGGATAAAATACAGACTCGTACCCGTGTGGGCCGTAGTTCCACTTTCGCTTCAAATTCCTTTACCAACCCAGTTTATTGTCAGTGAAACTGGGCTACCGCTTTGAGCATAGCTTCATCAGTCTCCCTACCAGGTTCACTTTAAGTTCACACTGTAGCAGATATGTTGCATAGTACACAAAGGACACCTTTTGACATTAAATAGTCCAAGTAGAAATTTGGTTGATTGTAGGGTTTAATGCGCCGACGCAACGCAGGTGATGAGGTGTGCTGTAGTAGAAGTCTCCGGATTAATTTTGACCACCTGGGGATCTTTAACGCGCGCCGAAATCTCGCACACACGGGTGTTTTTGCTTTTCACCTCCATCAGAAAAGTGGCCACCGCAGCCGGGGACCGAACCCGCATCCTCGTGCTCAGCAGCGCAATGCCTTAGCCATTGAGCCACCGCGGCGGTTCCAAGTAGGAATTTCAAGTGTAATGAACAAAATAGAATTCATCTTAGGCACAGCCTGAGGACAGTGAAACACAAAGGCAAAGAAGACAGGAGGCAGGGGCTGAATAACAGTTGAATTTTTATTTATGAGGAACATAGATACATATATTCTCTAAGCCCATAATGAACAGGAGGAACATAGATATATATATTCTCTAAGCCCGTAATAAACAGGCACCGAAAGAAAAAATTTTCGAAGGACTCCCTCAAAGCTATTCATCCAAGATGGTGACCGGAGCATAGCTCATACACAGGCTTGGGGAACGCCCCATTAAAAAATTGACCGCGTATCTGCTTTCTTCGCTGCAAATGTCGTCAAAAGACTGGAGTCGTCTGCCGGCTCTGCCACAAAACCCGTTGTCTGCTTTCCGCTACCACTCCTCATGCTCTTCCCCTTCCTCTCTTGTGCCTCTCGTGATGAACTGAACACAAGTTTGTTCAATGAAATTCAATTTTCCCACCTTCGCTCTGCTTGCTCACCATCTGCTAAGGGAAGCACACATCCTTTTCTTTATATTTGTTTCTTGTTCTACCTGGAACAACACGAGCAGAGCTCTGTTTTTTTCATGCTTACATTTATCTCGCACGGGCTGGAGCCTTTCTGAGCCATTTTTAACTTTTGAACGCATTGCTTATTCACTTGCTATCTTAAAAACAAAAACCAACTCCTAACTAAAAGGAATGCAGGGACTACTGGTTACGTACTAATGTTTTGCTTCAAGTGTGCATGATGTTTTCTTTGCACTAAATGATGGGGACATGCATTGACTTGCACCAATGGCTTTAGCAGTTAGGAACGGTTGTGCCTATATGTATAAACTTTTTTTTGACAAATTGTTTCAACTTTTGGCCAGAAGGCTGAACCAAGAAACAGACAGGCAGGCAGAGCAAAATTTTCTTGTTCAAGTAGCCCAAGGAAGACTGCCGCCTTTAAAAAAGTGTCAGTGATCTCGCATTTGCACTGCTTCCTATGTTTGAGGGCCTTACTTATGTGTTCAAAGTGTGGCTCACACCCACGTAGTTGGCAAGAATGGCCCAGTGTGTATAGGATAATTTCCTTTAAAATTGGCCAACCATGTCCAGTCGACATTTTTAAATGAGGCGAAAAAAATTTGTGATACAGTATTTGTGGCCTAAAAAACAGGGTCATGCTTCTTCTGTAAAAAAAAAATGAAGTATTTTCTAACCTTCTGGCCCTCATCTCAAACTGAGCATTGTCGGCACATTTGCAAATTATTACAAATAACGTTTTGCACTGTGAGTGAAATATTTTTTTATCAAATAAACTTAACTGGCTAGGGTCAATAACCTAGGGTTTTCACAAATGAAGTTTAGCTAGAAGTGATGCTGTGTCTGTTTCTACTTGTTTGTTCTGATCCCCATTGTTTAGCGCCTTTATATTCAGTATGTCCAACCAACTAGCCCTTATCAGGCTTTTGTTAACTAGGTATAACCTTTTTTGGGAGCATTAGACACGAAAATAGAACCCCCAAAACTTGGAACAGCAGGCAGCTTCACCAACATTGGCACCCTTCCTTTTGCTTGAAGCACAAATTTTAGTCGACTGAAATTTCTTGCACGCATAGTTCCTTTTCTTATCTTTGGTTGAAATTTCATCTCCCGGTCTGTTTTATTTCGTGTACAAACAAGGGCATCCGCAGAACTTTTTGCAAGGGGGGGCATCCATTAGCGGAGGGGGGGGGGGTACGGTTGTATAGCACCAAAAAGGCGCTATTTGTGGTTACAAAAAGTACAAACAGCGAATTAGAACCAGACTTGGAGGATATACATTGGATTTTATTACCGAACAAAGAAATAAAGTTAACAAAAACTGCGAAAAGTTACTGTCACTTTGTAAAGAAGAGTGGCCAGTCTCGCTGCGTGAGGGTTCTCGACTCACGCCAACTGATCACCAGCACACAGTACAATACATTCACATACATAGAACTGCACTCCGTCAATCTTCCTTGAATAGCAGCTGCAGACGCCTCGGGTATTTCTGGGCAAATTGCGAGATGACATGTGTGATGAAGTCTGTTGAAATGGCTCAAGCAATAAAGATACTACTCGCCTCCCTGGCTTTCAATGCAGTCCAGGCGTACAAGCGTTTCGAGGGGCTGATTTATAGGTTTTGTTTCGGGGCTTGGGTGGTGCCGACATTTCGCAAAATTTCGAAGGAAAGGGGTGTACAAGGTGATGGGACGGCACGGGAGGATGTTACACTCTCCCTACTAGGTGTAGTGGTGAAGATAGCTGAAAGTTTGTCTGAAAACTGAAGTTCTTGCGGTAAGACTGCATAGATCTAGAGTTTAGAAAAACAAAAACAAAACAAACGTCAAACCTTTCAGAATTGTTCGCTATCTTCAGTAGCCAGCACAGACAGTCTGTTTCACTGCCGTCACATGACCGGCAATATTAGTCAGTGTCTAACGGTGCAATGTTGTCCGCAGTCCTGAAGGGCGTTCCATACGGATACGCAAAACCTGAGTGTGCTAATCATTTGAGTTGCATGGATCGTTGCGCTAGTTGGTTCACGTACATAATTTTAAAAACTTTGCGCTAAAAGACGGGACAAAGGAGAGAACATCGGTGTCGTTCTCTCCTCTCTTCCGTCCTTCAGGGCAAAGTTATTTAATTGTGGGCCAACCAAGCTGTGCAGCTTTTTTGTAGTGCATAAAAATATCCAAATTTCCAAGGGGGGGCATCTGCCCCCCCTTGCCCCCCTTTCCGGACGCCCATGTGTACAAAGCATAATATACCAGTTATCTCTGCATGAAGGGTTTCGATAATTGTAGGTAGAAAATTAGCTGTGTATCTGCTCACTACGCTGTAAATCGTGTTGAAAGCAATAGTCTTTTTTTAGGGGCGAAGCCCCTTAGGTGCTGGGGCTGTTGGCGTCTCCTGTCGTTGTCATCGTCGTAATCGTCGTCCTAATTGTCGTCTCATGTATTCACGGTACTAAAACACCGGGAAACTCGTTTACGCCTCGTGCTAGAATGCGACACGTATTAAAAAAACACCGCGGCACTCATTTACGCCTTGCGCTGGAGCACTTCAAAACGTGTATTAAAAAACAACGGGACTTCCGTTAGAACAGACTCGTGTTTTTTTAATAGTCGGTCTCACTATTAGTTAGCAGCCCTGTTTAGCTTTTTCCTTCGCCTTTCAACTCCGCGTGTTTCTGCCATAACCCAACCTTACAAAGTGTGCCGTTTTCAGTTCTTTTTCATGTTCCGGTGCCCTGTCTCATTATTCTCCCGTCCGTAACGCTGGGGATTGTTAGGAGCCTGTATTCCATCACTCGTTCACCCCTCACGCTAGAGAGCTTCGTGCTTCAAAGACAAGAGACTCTTACAGCAACGCTGTATAGCTCTACCCCCCAACAGTTTCATCTCTGTGGGCAAAAATGCCAAGGCGCCAAGAATACACTTATACACTCCATGCTTCGTACCTCACCAGGTTTCACGCAGTAAAGGTGGCCCGGGATTTTTTTTTTTTTTTTTAATGCTCTGGGTGTAGTACTACAATGTAGTAGCGTCTCCTGCTACCCCTGCCATGTAAATGCGTCTCTTTTCTGCCACTCCTACCTCACATGCTCCCCCCCTCCCAGTGGTTTGCTCAAGTCAATTCAATTTTGCCTCACTCCATTGCTTGTGTGAAACTAGGGTTGCCACCTGCCCGGTTTTGGATCGGCCCGACTGGTTTTTTAAACGGCGGGCCGGTTGCCGGTCCATACTTAAAACCAGCCGTCATTGGCCGGTTTTTTGGCCCTCGTGCCGTGATTATGTCCGTTTTGGCGTTTTATAAGTGTCAAATCAACAACTAAGACGATAAATATGCGTCGACAAGCTGCGCAAAGACACGCGAGCAGAGGAAATACGTTGGCGAGCGCGCTGCCTGAGATGGAGGGAGACCTAAGGGAGGAACAAAACAATGAAAGGCTGCTGCCGGGCTACTTGTCAGTGAAGCAGAGCAATAGCCAAGCTCTCAGTCACTTTCAGTACAAAGGTTATGTTGATTCCTCTCTAAGAAAATGCTACAATATGTCAAAAACATGGCGTCTTTTTTTCAACACAAATTAAGCATTTTATATGCCACGCCACGCCCCCTGAAGAACCGTTTTTTTTTTCGGGGAAAGGTGGCAACCCTATGTGAAACCTTTTGTTGCTGGTGATCTTCTTGGAATGCTGCCACGAGGTTTAGGTGCCCGCACACAAGCACTTTTTGTATTTTGGGGTCAAAGTGTTGTTCCTAACTTGTGTTTTTTTATTTGATATTGAAAATATCAAGTGCACATCTATGTTCAATTAAAAGAACTCGGCCTAGTATTAGTTATGTGTTGATGTTCTGCCTCAAACATACCTAATGTTTTCTGTTTGCTCAGCAGTGTTTGCAAGTGTGTAGTATGGTGCCAGATTTAGTGGTTTGGAAATGTTTTGCCTAATTACGCTTCTGTGGCCGACTGGGCATTCAGACAGACAGACCAAAATTTTTGGGTTTAAGTAGCTATAAAAAGACTATCTTTAAAAACTCCCACCGTTTATTTTTTCAGAATGCTACCTGTAAGAGTAAAATATATGCCCCATCGACTCATGCAGAAATATTTTGGTTTTTTCGATGTGGGTAAAAAAAATATAGCGCAACAAATATGCTTTTTTTGTTGTGCTTACCGACAAAAGCTTGCTTGTTTAATATTTCTTCTTGGTTGCGAGAATGGTCAATAAAGCAAAATAAATTCAATTGTCATTTTTTGTTGTGATTAACATACCGAGGACCAATGATAAGGGCTGGGATTTTGCTGGCTGTTTTGTATTTACTGGTTTTATGCCCTGAGACAAAATGCCCCAAGACATGGTCATTCATTAAAAAAAATGTACTAAAATAGCTCGCCAGTGAAGAGTTTGTAAACTGTCAAAGGGGCCTGTTACGACCTTTGATAAGTCTGTTGGCTTCAGTGGTGGATATAGAGCAGTGGCCCAGAGAGTAACACTACAAAACGTGTTGTGCTTCGAGGCATCCGCTGTGTCATATTCTTTTCTCCAGGGGTGTCCCTTTTGACGTGCCACTGCTCTTTTCTACAAGCACGCTGCTATAATAATAATAATAATAATAATAATAATTTTATTTGCAAAGTCAGTGTGCCCACCCAGGGGCGTGCACGGCTAGGCAGAAAGGTAGAGACCCTTACGCAGGTGCGCCTGCTAGCCCGCCACTGAGTGGGTGGAGGGAGCGTAAAACGCGTTGAATAAATAGACAGGGATTGGAAAGAAAACAAACAAACGAAAAGACGACAACAGAGACAAAAAAAATGACAGCAGAGAGATTGTAGGAACATACACGAAACGCAGGAAGAGAACACGCAAGGACACACGGAGAATAATATAGACTTATAGTACATGGCGGGGCGTGGAGGAGACTAGGGGGCACTTGACAGAAGGAGGCGTGCATACGAGCGACACAACTCTAAGGATTCCTCTCTGCCACGGGGCAGAGGCTTGCGCTGGCTTGCCGGCAGTGAGAGGAACCCTCGTACAGCAGCAGGAACGAGGGACGTGCTATGCCTAGCAGTTCGTGCACGCATCAGTTGGGGTTGGCCAGTGCGGTTGCTCACGCGCACCTGCGAAGACAGGAAAGTTCCAGACAGGGAGCCATCAAAGACGCGGCACAGGAGGCGAACACGGCCAATGTCCCGGCGGTAGGCCAATTGACGCCACTTTGCAACCACGAGCCTCTCCTCGTAGTGTAGACGGGCTACAGGACCTGTGGAACGAGAGACTAATGTGTGAGATGCCCTCCTCTGTACACTCTCTATTCGCGCCACGAGGTGCTGCTGTGGTGGTGACCACACCGCGCTACAGTACTCAAGCAGGGGCAACACAAGTGACGTGTACAGTAGCCGGAAAGCGTGCGGGTCACACTGCTTGGTCACACGGGTGACAAAGCCCAGGGTCCGGCGCGACTTTGCGACGACGCTGGCCACATGGGCATGGAAGTCTAATGTCCGGACGTACTGCACTCCCAGGATGGTCACGCAGTCGGTCACCGTAACAGCCTCGCCAAGCGCTTTGAAGCGTACCCGGTACGAAGAACCACAGAACCTTATGTTAGAACCAGTAAGACATTTGGCATCACTGTGAGAGTATTCAATAAGTATGCTAGTTTACGTCACTACTTCGAAGCTTGGAACTCCGGCTTATTGAATTGTACGTTCTCAACGGCATCTGGCTGGCCATACTAGGTGTACCTAGGTATAACCCTATTTCTTGGTGCAAATGTTGGTGCCTTGTATCAGAAACAAAAATTGCCCATGGGCCACCACACTGCTCTATCTTGACCTCTTCTCCGACCTTGTGTTTAGGAAAGAAAAGTGGAAGAGTCGACTGAGTACATTGAAGATCAAATGAGCAAGGTCAAGCTTGAAATGGAGGAGGTATGACATTTTTACCATCTCCCAAGCAAGGGTTGTGAGACCTGGCTTTCTCCGTTTTTTGTTTGCTGCTTGTGTTATAGTCCATAGAAATTTAGCTAGTCCACTGTCGGGACAGTTTTCTATTACGTGTCATCGCAACAATGAAAATGTGTGAAAAACAGCAGAATGGTTGACTAGAGCTACTGTATAGCTTATCTAGTAGCTCTGTGGTCGACCGTAGCACCCTCTCATTGCCCCCACCACATTTGCCATTGAAACATTTTTAAGAACTAGATTGCTGTTTCAATAACTTTTTTCAGACCTACTTATTTGTTTCCTTACTTTTTCTTGACTCATGAAGTTTTGCAGGAGTTGTAAGTTCAAAAATAGCATCGTCTGCTTGCACGTCTCTGCCTGCAGTCCTAGTCTGTGCGTTGCCATGAGTAGACGACCGAATCCGTGCAAAGTACGTTCTTCACTTTTAAGAAAAACGGATTCAGGCAAGAAAAAGTAAGACAAGTTAGGTACAATCGAACCTCGTTATAAGGAACACTGATTTAGTGAATTATCAGATATAGCAAACTAAATATGAAGTTTGTTTGGTCATGCTTCATTTCAATGACACCTATTCTTTTTATAACGAAACCGAAACCTCAAGAGCCGCCGAAATCGGCTATAACGAAGAAATATTTGGTTTCTGTAAGGCTCGAAACTCGACAGCTAGCATATTAAAGGGAGACACTGGTCTTGAGGACCAAAAATTTGCCAAAAAATCAATTTTCTGTATTAATTTTATATTCAGTATACAGATCCCAAAGAATGTACCTGCAAAATATCATAGCTGTATCATAAGTATTCACAAAGCTGTCGCCCTTTGAAGTCGCCTAAATGACCATTTTTGCGTATGTTTGGAAACTTCATGCCCTGTTTTCTCAGAACCAATTTTTTTCCCACATGATCAGCTGTCGAGTACAATATCTTGGGATGTACTGGTTCGATTTACATCATTTTTGCTGCATTGAAAAGCTTATGAACTGAACAGTGCAATAAAACCATAAAAGTACAGAATTTCTTTTTGCTGGCACAAGATTTTATGCAGTTAGTTTTACAAAAACATTGTAAATTGATGACCTGACATTCACGAATTTTACTGTGTTTGCAGAAAATATGCTAAAATTACTGCAGTGGTATAGTTGCACTCTATGGTCCTTCTAGAGCACAAAGGGATGAAAGCTATTTGAGTATTTCATAGGTACATAATGAAAAAATTGCCCGAAACGGAGTGACATAACATGTTGCACAACTTTAAACTTACACACCATAGATGAAAACTGACTGCATATTTGTGCTCATGATGTTGAAATACACTCAATGTGTAAATCTCAAGCACATAGGTTAAAAAATAACAAAAATGTCCTCAAGACCTGTGTCCCCCCCTTAAAAGCAAAATTAAAAAAAAAAAAGGGGTACAAAACAACTATTTTTTAGTGTTTTGAAAAACTGCAGTAGTTGAAAAGGCCCTTTATTGTGTGGACACTGTGAAAAACTTCATTGCACTCACACTGTGAGGAGCCACCAGGCGAAGGCCACATCCTCCTTCAAGTAAATAAGAACGCAGGCCTGTTTTGCCGAACGAACTTTGTTCTGTTGTGATTTCATGTTGTCACGTTCCGGTATGTTTAGTTCGGAATTCCACAAGGAGACAGATAAGGACTATTCCACAAGGAGACAGATAAAGGGTTCGAAGCCTAGAACAATGCGTTTTTGTTATCTAGAATTGTTGTGCGAGCCAGATTGCCGATTTATTAAATCCGATTTTTACCTCTACAGTTACAATGAATGTCTAATATAACAAACTAATTTACTGCCCCGATACTGCTTCGTTATAATGCGGTTCGACTGTACGAAAAAGGTGCCAAAACAACAATTTAGGCCTTTGGAAAAATGTCTCAATAGTAAACATGGTGGGTACAATTAGCGGGTACTGCATTTGACAGGTGTGCTGTTTGCCCGATGGCTTTCATTCCAGTGAGGACCCTGCTAAGGGCCTCGGATGGATGGCGGACTAGCCAAATTTCTAAGGAGTGTGTACTGATGCTGTTGGGTATCCTTTTCCAGAGCCTGAACAAGAGCAGGCTGTCGCAGCAGAAGCTGGAGTCTGACCTGGTGCTCACCAAACAAAAGCTCCTCGAAGTGCAAGCACAGCTGGATCTGGCTGAGAAAGTTTGTGGAACCTTATCTTGTTACCTTTTATCCTATGCTGCTTAAAACATAGCACCTAAGCTGTAATATTATCATATTATCTTTGTGCAGGCAGCTTTGTGCGGGACTTGAGCTGAGGGCTGTTTTGGGTCCATGGTCGGGTCCCAGTCAGGCTGCGCGTGCAATCAAAGCTCTTTTGGAGTTTCTTCGGAGCACAGAACTGGACAGAGTTTTGTGATTGAAAATTTTGGCCGCATCAAATGACATCGTTTCGTTTTGCATTTTTTTTCTCTCTTTTTTTTCGTTTTGTTTTTCTTCTCTCATCTAGCGTAGCAAGCCAGCCCGACGGCTCGGCTAACATCGCTGGTTTTCATTAAAGTTATTCTCTCTCTCTCTCTCTCCCTAAGCTGTACTCGATCCCTCTAAGTTAGAAACAGTGGCATTGTCCTATCAGTTTAAACCTGTATATAATGAAGTCGACGAAAATCCACAATTTTTCGTTACATGCAGGTTTCGACTTGTTGCTCGCATGAATAAATGAATAAACGAAACCAAAATGCTAAACGTCAGTGATGGTGAACTCAGCCTTAAAGGATTTATATCACAGTGAGAAACTGCATGAATTGCCCCTGCTGCTTTCCCACGAACTTAGTGACTACACAGCGCTCCAAAGAAGCAAAGCCACTTACCATCGTAGTAATAAATGTAACTTAAGTGTCATTTTTGCCTTTGACACTTTTAGGTGGCTTAACCCGCTTCAAGGACCGAACTTACGCCGAAGGGGTACCTTTTTGCGAACTTGATGCTCTTTGCCGCACTCAAAATGTTAAAGGAGCCATGAAGACAAAATACAAGTTGGGTTTATTAGAAAGACTGCTTAGTCCCGATAACAATGATACCAATATCATCGCAATCTTTGAACAAATAACGGAGGTGTTAAAGAAAACGTGTGAAGCAGTCGCGACCCCCTAGCCAATTTCCCGCAACTTTTCTATGACGTCACGGAACCTTGTTTGTGCAATTGGCGGCTGCCTAACTGACCTGTTGCGACGACACAACTGGACGTCTGTAATGGGGCCTCTAGTTCCATTTGACCGCATCACTTAAATGCTAACGTGCAGTTAATCCACCGAAAATTGTTTTATTGTTGGCCCGTATGACGTCATTCTTGCTCACAACACGTCACTGTGGAGCAAAATTTGAAAGTTTTTAAATACTTCTTGCTTTTTTTTTTCCGTTAAAAAACATCTTTTGTGGCTGTAATGGAGCTGAGGGAGATATTGAATCCTAGTTCTTTCAAATTAAACGAAGTTGTATTAAATGAAGCTGGGATACTGTATCGGGCGGCAACATTCTTCTTTCTCCCCGGCGGAGACGGCATTTAAAATTGTGAGCTTATCTTGAAAAGACGAAGCCTTTTGTTTTCTGGCACCAGGACACATCACAACGGATAAAACTCATCACCACTGATAGCAGCGGGGACGCGCGACTACATGCCGACAGGCAGGCCTAGCACCTGATCGACACCGCACTCACACTAGAAACGCACGGTAATTTGTGGTGCGGGCGAAGTTAGCTAAGTTAGTGCGCTTCTGCCAATTTTTCAGAAAAACTGCAAAAAAACAATCGGTCATCAGCGTAGCGAATTCGTTGCATCAAGGTTAACCATCGCAACGCCTTCGTTACATAGAGGTCGCAATTACACATGGGTTTCAATGGGGCTGGCAATGGTGAATTGAAAAACTTCGTTAAATTTGTTACATAGAGGTTTGTTACATCCAGGTTTAACGGTAGTTATTATAGCGTGTTTTGAAAAAAAAAACAGGTTTAAAAGAAAACTTCTGATGTATTTATCACTTTTTCCCTTTTTTAAATGAATTACATAAATCTTAAATTTAAATTTGACTGGAGACATGAGTGCAAAAAAAGATTTATCCATTTTCACTTGGTAAAAAGTGATCCACCAGAAAATCTCGTGGTGTGACTCTACAATGCCGCATTTGTGAGCTTCTGCTGCTCTTTGAGAAGTAAGATCGCAGCACAGCTGGTAAAAAAGGTAGTGGAAGCTCATCACGCTACTAAGGTGGGCTTATCTTGGGGTGGGGATGTTCTTCGGAGTTCGAAGTTTCTTGTGTCTGCATCGACAACTTACCCAAGTATGCCGACTAAGGCAGCACTAACAGCGTTGCTGGAAAAAATAAATGAAACAAGAGGCACACAGGAAACGAGAAAACTTTGGTAGGTAGTGCCATGTCCAGTGCTAGGTCATGAAAAAAAAAAGCTGATGGTTGTTATCACTGTTGTGACACATTGTAAAAATTTTATGGGCATCTTTCTTAGTGCACAGCAGTTAAGCGCCCACTCCTGTGGTTCCGTGGCGACGTTGTCCCTTGTAACCGAGCGAACGAAGGGGACACCAAAGACAGAAGTGATAGAACGATCAGGACAGCGGAGGAGGAAAGTATGGTGAAAGTGCGAGGGAGAGGGCTGTATGCCGAGGCAGCACGAGACATTTTTTCAGTGGCGACGCGCTACGAGATAACCGAGAGAATGAAGAGGCTACCGAAGACAGAGTGAGCAGGAAAGCGGAAGGTGAAAGTATGGCTAAGTTCCCTGTGGTGACGCACTACAAGACAACGCCTCAGTATATTGCGTGCCTTCGTGCGTTCGCTGATGCGACCATCACTTCGTGAGAGGCAGTGGGTATGCGCAGTCACCCAGAAGGCTGCAGTCTCGCCATGCTATGCGACAACCATGTCTGATGCACTTGAGGCACCCAAACAACCTTCACTGAAAAATGTTTGTGCACATCGTACGATTGTTTTCCGGTACAAAGGCAAATGCAGCGCTCTTCTCATTCCTTTGTCACCACCATCCCGCTTACTTTTGTGTACATCTTATACCAGTGTGGTAAGATGCCAACAAATGATGCCGATGGTCGACAGGAGAGCACACACACATTGTTTGGGTGGGGCCGGAACATGAACATCACAGGATTTCAACACCCACTGCAGCCTATTCGGTCACCGTTAGGAGAATTCCGATGTCGCAACAAGGCTTGCGGGCTTAATAATCTATACCAGGGGTGGGCAACCTTTTGTGGTGGAGGGCCAACTTGCCTTAGTCGACACGGCAGGGCCCGGTTGGCGATCGAGAACGGGAAGGGAAGGGGGGGAGGGGCTTGGGTTTGCATATTGACAATAGCTGGTTGTTTTGGAACAGAAATCATTTTTCAGCACGCATGTCACAAGGTTCCATATTACCAACATAATGTTACAAGAAAAAAAGGGGTTACAAAGAAATTTAGTGCCCGTCCACTCTGTGAAGAAGGATACAAACAGAACACGTTTGTTTGTAATTTGCGATTGAGCATACTTGCTAGCCCATTAGCTGAACGAAACTTGGAAGGACTCGAGCTTTACTCTAGCAGACAAACATGGGGCTGTCTGTTTCCCTCCCGCACCGGAGGCATCTTACTGTCTGTGCAACGCCGCCTGTACAAACATTGCCTACCGCGGGAGCAAAAAATGGCCAAACAGCCACTCTCCTGCTGCTCTCTCCTACCCTTTCCCGCTCCGTAGCCTTCTGCGTGCTTTCATGTCCGCCAGCCAGCGCCGCTTCTCTGAAACTGTGCAAAATAGTTGACAGTTTGTCTAGCGTTACCCAGGTGGTGCTGCCACGCCTTTATGTTTTTCACCATGCCTGTTTATCTTGGTCTATCGCTGATAAAACAGCCTTTGTGAAGGCAGACGCAAAACCTCTTGTGCTGCCGCTGGCTGATGCCGGCTTTGCGCGCTTACCTACTTGGATCACACGCCCCGAAATTTTCTGAGTGGGGCATTCCCCCTCTGTCCCCTATGCATTTCGGCCCTGTTTTGTCCACGCTGTTCACACTCCGCAACGGTACGCAGTTTTAAAATTGAGGACTGTACTGTAGAAGCGTCCGGACAGCGTGGCTGGACCCTCAACTGTTTATCCTTTTGTTTTCTATGATGTCCTGAAATTTACAAGCACGGGATATTATTTGGAAAGTAATGGTAGAAGTGAGCGCTTGAACAAAAAATGCACGCATTTTTTTCTTTACTAAGTGCTCCAGATGAGTACAATAATAGCTGCACCACGGAGCAAGATAAACAGGAGCGCCGACTTCGCTCTCTCCTGCGGGCTCTTAATGTCCATCACTCGCGGAGCGCAATGTAGATGGCGCATGCGAATGGTCCGGCGGCGAAGCGGCCGGCGTTCCTCGTGCGCCGGCGGGCGCGTTGGCGGAACGCATTCCGTCGGCTTTTGTCGTCTGCTTCGGCGACGGTAGTTTTGGGCACAGAGTGCTTTGGGCCTGCGTTGGCGCCGCTTCGCGTTCATTGCGCTCCTCCTTCGCACGGCTTGATTAACTTGTTCGACAGCACTTTCTGGGTAACCCGAACCCGAAGGAATTGAGTGGTCGTACGGCACGGCAAAGATGCGTTAAGGATTGGTTTGCATGGCGGGAAAACAAAATGTAGAGCGCACATATAGACATATGGCTGCTATACAAACACTACCTTTTGCGCAGTGCTTGCCGAAAATGTGACTCCGTTTTGTAAATTTGTGAACACAGATTCGGCTGTGTTTTAACAGGTTTTACAAAAGGCGAAAGGAGCAACTGGTTCTGATCACTAGCGATTATAAAAGTTGCCTCAGCTTTCTCGCCGTTCTCCAACTTACTTCCAAAACAGAGTGTGCCTAGAACACGGACCGGCACTCACGCGCTCATCAGAAAATAACAGAAACGCGATAACATCACCCGCGACTGCCCGCGACGTAGCAATCTGCTCAAGATCGAGGCCCTGACAGTGCGGTCTTTTCACAAGCCTTCATTTCGCGATATTTGAATTCGTCCGGACCCTATATCTCTGTGGTGATGACTCGCCAAAAGAAAAGGTTTGACGAGCCGTTTGTTTTCTGGTCAGCCGCTTAAAGAAAAAAAAAAAAAACGCCGGGAACCCTCGTAGGCCCAAAATTGCAGCCATACAAATCGCAGCATTTTATTTGGAGTCCACGGCGTTATCGACGAGATGACACGACCGTATAGCGACAGTGAACATCGGGCGGTAAGTTGCGGTATGAGTTACAATGAAGGTTGCATTTGATATTCTTGGGTGCCCTGTCAAGATGACAGTGTTTTTGTACACTTATTACAACAGGGCAGCCGTCCAATTCAGTCATTGGCACAGAAATGTGTGTCTCATTGCCGTTTGCCAATGGAGACTCCGGGCGACCCTTGTAAGCATTGTTCGTGCGCAAAAGCGGCATAAATAATTAAGCAGGCGGCCGGAGAGCGGGCCAACAACAGAGGGTAATTTTTCGCTGCATCGGTTTGTCGTAAGCAGAATCATGCTAGGCTGCATGTTTGCCATTTTTATTGGTAGAGATTGTATAATTACATTTTGCCTGATATGCTATGTTTTTATGTTTCCACTCTTGCTTGGGCCTAATTCTGGCCTGCAGTATTGTCTAAATAAATAAAAATGTTGTGGCGTTTCATATTACTCTTGCTCATTCTTTGGTGATCTTAAAGTCGTCGTCGTTCAGTTGCTTCTTACATCTGCTGGGTTAGTACAATATTTTTAGCGGGTCTTCATAATGTCAGAATAAACGCCCCCCGATAGGGAATAAGCGATCGCCATGTATGCGGTGGCGTGCGATTATCTGCGCCGTCTATTCCGGCTGCGCACGGGTGTTTAAATTCCGCGCGTGCAGGCATTCCTCCTGCATAGTAGGACAGGCATACGACAGACGTCGTTGCGAAACAAACGACGCCTCTGGGGAGAGCGAAGAAGGGAAGAGCCATGTACAGAGGCACAGCGACGAGAGGGCAAACGAAGGAGGAAGAGAGCAAAGGGAAAGCTGGGCGGCCGGCGGCGCGTGGACATTATCGGCCCGAGCACAAGAATTTTTCTTGGCCACAGTCGGCGCTCCTCTTTATATCTTGCTCCGTGGGCTGCACCATTTGAAAATATCAATTTTCTGTTTGCTATTTGTCACCCGACGATTAATATGTTCTTACACTATTCCAGTTCGTCCTCCATCAGTCATCTTTCGAAAAATGCAGCAGATATGAAGCGAGCGACACATTGAACGAGATCCCCAGTGCGCCCCAGAACTAGCGCCCCGTCGCGGCTAAGATGTGAGCAAAACGGCTTTTGAAACCCTACAAGCGAGCTGACAGACACGTCGTAGAAGTGGGTGCAGCATTCGCAACTCCCGAGCAGTGTCGTAAGGTGGGACGTCCACCAGTGCACGCCACCTAGTGGATGAGTGCCTGAACTAAGCGTTCCTACCGTTCTACCATTGCCTAAAGCGGGCGACGCTTTAGGCAATGTTTATACAGGCGGCGTTGGTCTGTGTAACGCACTAACCCAAACCCAAAACGCTCGACCATGGTGGACAGCTGGCAGGTCGCATTGAGCCGTGTGACTTCCACGTTGAAATCTGCCACCAGCTCAGTGGGCGCATCATCAGTACCGGCATGATGCCTAGCTGTGTGCGCACGCCCCCCCTCCTTCCACCCCCAACCCGTGCACGCATAAACCGGCGACTGGTAATGGGCACATGCTTAGACATGAAATACACCGAGGAAAATGTTGCTCAGAAAGCCTTTCAAGCTGAAGAAGTATTATGGGCACACGTCAACGTTCCAAGCGGGCAAGTTGCACTTCATTCAGGAATAATTGGCAGCTACTCGGCGAGGTGGAATTTGAGGCGGCAATGGCGGCGGCTACGTGTTCAGCGGCAGTAGCTTTCCGTCGTTTTTACGGCCATTCTGTTGATCCTCCACAATCATCTAATAACGGTGCTACCACTGTTTTATCAGCCGATTGCGCAACTAGTGAAAGAGGCATGGGTGATTGTGAGGGGAATAACAGTCGCGAAAGAGGGGTCGAAAGTAGCTAGGAGGAGGAACAAAGTGGCTTCACCAGAATGAAACCTAGGAAGAGGGGGGGGGGGGGTTAGGCATACATTGCTTTGCAGTAAAAGGTTACAAGTGACAATGGGAAGGGGGGCTCTGACATCAGGTCGGGCGCAGTTTCCGACCCCTGATTTATCCTATGTTTAGCTGACCTTTTCTGCTGTTTTGTACTCACTGTTTTTATAAAGCTTGCAGGAAAGACGAATTTAAGAAGCACTTCCATTGATGGTGATCCAACCAAGTACGTCATATATAAAGCCCCCCCGTCTCCCCTTCCCGATTGAGATAAAAGGCACATGGCAGGCAGCATTGCCGTGGTATTTAGTAGCCACATATCTATTGCACGGTTCACATCATTTCGTCATGTACTGATTGCATGTCACCATCTTGTTTTCAGGAGTTGGAGAGGAAATTCAGCCAGACAGCCGCTTACTCGAACATGAAGAAGATGCTGGCTTCGAAGAACGACCAGATCAAGGAGCTTCGAGGTGCGCTGGCCACGTGAGTGACACCTTTGGACGCACTTCGAGCACCCTTCGAGACTGCACGCTGCCTCACACACCCTAGCAGCCTGCAAGCCTGGGCTTCTTGGCCCTTCTTGTCTCTTTGCTCACTGCAGCACGTGAGGGAATACGGAATGTACGGGCACGGAGGCTTGTCGCGTGGCACCCTCGTTTTTAGCACTTGTAAGCGCGTACCACTGACCTCCTGTGCGTTTTTATTTCCGGTAGGCTTCAGACTGGCGAGACGTAGAGAAAACGAAAATTCTCAACCTTCGTAAAGGCTGTGGGGTGGAGCCACCTGGCGGGTGCTTGACTAAGGAAGTCTAGTCACTGTTGCGAAATGCTCACCTACGCGCCGAGTGATCCAGTTTAGGCGTTCTTGAACTGTAGCAGTTCACATCGTCGTTCTTTCTTTTATCGATGTTAGTTTTACGTGTTCCTGCACTTTCCTTCAGTGCAATGCTTTTTGTGATTTACGAACTAATCGACAGACTCATTTTTTCGTATAGTACATATATGGTATATATATATATTGTAAGTTGTTTATACACGTTTCAAGATCTGGCTGTTTTAAGATCTTTTTGTTCGTGTGTGTAAACTGTGTGGTGCATACAAGACTGTTGTATAGCTCTGTTCACTAACTTGAGAAAGTAAATGGAAGTGTTCTGGCTGTAAAATCAGGTTTTTACAGACAGGTTGTAGAACACACACACACAAAAAAAAAACATAGTTCAACGAGGCCCTTTAGTCTGTGATAAGAAAGATGAGCACTGTGATTAGAAGCTGCTGTACTGTTTTTACTGTTTGTATAAGGCATTTGAAGCAGCTGACTTGTTGAGCCTCACCTGTTGACTAAAAAAAGCAAAGCTTAGTTATGTTTCAGAAAGTTATTTTTACAGTGTAGCGGGGTGCATCCGTAAATTAAACATTTGCTGGCACATTTAGGATCCTTTAGGTATAGAAAACACATACTACTCTGGTGGACAGATGGGAACACACAGAATATAGTAGTTGCAGAGAAGTTTTACGGCAAGCTGGGTTTCGCACATTGTTAAAAACGCGGATGTTGTACTAGTCAGAAATGGCTTGAGTTTATTTATAATACAAGCAAGAACATATCCTAGTTTGTGAAAAAATTTTGGCAAGAAGTGTGGGTCCGGTATAGAGCATCAGTTCTAGTCCATAAGCCAGATTGAATGTTATCTTTACAGAAGTGTGGATTGTTGTTGCGTGACATGTGGTGCTATGAAACTTAGTGTCCATAGTGGGGTGTAATGCTTTTTTTTTTTTTAGGGAGCTTTAACGTTTACTGCTAAAGTCTGAAGTTCTATACCTTCACAAGTGCAGCACAAAAATATGGTAAAGTTCCGAGTGAACGCCCACCCCCCTTTAAGGGTTAAATATTCATTTTACTAAAAGATCCCAAAGATCGCCACCACCTAAAATCGATGGCCTTAGCGCCGATGAGTGAACAAAATATGTGCAAATAATGTACTCGTGTTAATGCGGTCACTTATTTGTCCTTCCCGCACTTCGGCCGAAAGTTCACCCATCTGGTATTTTTTTTTTGTATTTTGGTTGGCTGGGCCTCCTTTTCTAGTTTTTCACACCTGAGCCAAAAGATCGCCCATCCCGTATTTTTTGCTTGATGTCTGTACTTTGGGTGGGCGTTCTTTCTGAACTTTATGGTAGTTACAGAAAAATTAGCTTTTCTCTCACTCAGAGACAGGCAGTGGCACATGCCCAAACATATTATTCTGAAGCACTGGCATTTCAGAGTACCTGTTTTAAAAGACTGCAAAGCAAAAGACTTGCACCAAGACAGTAAAGCCTTGTTATAACGATATCGCTATGTTGAGATTGCCACTTCTATCAAAATACTGCTTATAGCAAATTTTTCTGTCCCAATGACAAGAGCTCATTGTATTTTGGTTTTTCATAGCAGTACAAGAAAGAAAATATCCTGTAATTGGATTTCAGAAAAAATTTTTGTACAGTTGGGTTCAGTGCTACCTATGGAGTAGTCAGCTTTGAACATCGCGAGATTTTGCTTAGAGCTTTTTTTAGTGCTGCCAGAAGTCGACTGGACAGCATATTGATAAAGCAAACTTTTTAAGCAGTACAAAAGAAGGGTTTATCTGTCTACTGATTGTGCTAACTGGCTTCTTTAATTCTGTGCCCAATGCGATCCATGTGTCACAAGAACTCCTTGTGGAGAGTTGAGTACAATTGAAATAAAGCTGCTGTGTAGGCTTGTTCCATGGTCCTAGCGAGCCTGACAGGCCTAGGCAGAGCATTGTTGCAGACACCTTCAGACCTAGAAGTTCACAATGAAGTTCTCTCGTTAACTCTCTTTATACTGCAGAAAATTGTTATTAACATGTAAATTCATACATACTGTTGGCCTGGAATTTTTGATGTCTGGGTATATTTGAAGCTTGCATTGACCGAACTAGTTACCTCACATTTGTAGTATAGTTTCTACGAGACCATGACAAATGTGTTCTTGTTTGTGGTGCACCAGCAAAGAAAGGCAAAAAGCATGCTGGAAACGTATCACTGAAGTTTTCTTCAGACGTCAGGGGAGAGAACTGCCCTGCCTGTTATTTGCATCCACAGGTTAAACCAGGGCAGCGTCAAATCTCATTCCTTTCCTTATTTTTTTATGTATCCCAGTAGTAGTTTGGTTCCTACATGCCACTAGAGCTACTCGTCACTTCTAAACAGGTTCGATCTGTCTACTTGAAGTTTTCCCCTTTAAGATTTTTTCAACTGGAAACCACTTTCTGTAGAACAGAGTTTTATCACATACATTAGCTGTGCAGGGAATGCACAGTGTTGTAGAGCTACTCAAAGTGCTACCCCAGCAGCATTCGGACAGGCTTGGACATGTTTCAAAGTTCTTTGCTTTCTTCGGCAATGTTGAACCAACTTTTTTCTGGTGAAACTGCATACTTTTTGACACTTTATTCTAGTCTTTATTAGATATAGAGAACTCAATTTCAATGCCTGTAAGTGGATGTTAAACGTACCTTTCGAATGGATCCTCCAGGTGTTGTTCACGTTCACTTATTTGTATACGGCTTCGTTGACATGTTCACACTGTAGCTCAATAAATGTCATTTTAAAAACAAGTGCGGCTCGTCACTCTTTGGGAAGTGTTTGTTAAGATAGTAGGAAGCACTTGCGACAGAGGTGAGTAGGAAAATACCCTTTATTACAGTTCTGCGCCTCTAAATAAAAAAAGGAAAGCGATTTAAATTAGCAAGGCTGCGTTTATAAAATGATATTCATGCACTATAGACACATTAAAGTAGTCTTTAGTCATTAAATAATTTAAAGGACACGTTTGCACATAGAGAGCAATAGTATGATACAACACACCGAAACGTATACATAAAATGTACATGTCTAATCAGTCAGACAACACAGTAGTTCATACAAAAAAACAGTCCGTTGAAGGCTTGTCCGAGGACGTATTTACACACTGCTCACTTCACTGTCCGAAGCACATGGCTTGTGCAAGTGCAGCTTGTAGGACACTTTCTTCGCCATGAACCTGCGAAGGCAAGAAAAGCGTAAGTACTTTAAATATAAAAGTAATGCATTTCAAAACGAAAAAAATGTGGCTCCAATCCACGCTTTCGAGGTGGTTGGACTGCAAAGCTGTAAAGGACACCCACATGGATTACCAATGCGACGTCACTTGAATTCTCACACGTGGCTCTACAAAAAGTGGAACTAGAGAAAAGTGAAATGTACTTAACCACACTTTCTATTACTGCACAATGAAATTCACGACTGCTTCGTGCTCTTTTTCTTCCGACTGTTCTTCTGGTGTCTTTACATTCTGTGGTCTACCCAAGGTAGCCTGGAATGAACTGAAGGAGGGGGCTATACCGGTCTCCCTTTTTATATATGAAAGTGCAGTGACGTCACTACGTGATTTCTATTGCTGATGAGTACTTTTGCGCTTGGAGTAGATTATGCTGGCATAATCTTTACCAGTATGGCCAGTCCCCCTGGGTATGTGCCTGCCTTCTAAATGAATATAGTTTTCTGCTGACATCGTCATAGAAATTTGCTTGGATGTTAGAGGCATACTGCTTTGCAGTAGAAAGGATGTCCTGGTAGCCTCCTCTAATCGGACATGGAGGAGGCAGGCACCTTAACTGTACTGTAACAACTGGTTATCTACGAGAGCCTAAGTGAGCATGTTCGAGCGATGAAAACGATTTGCCATGGCCTCTAAGCAAGAAAATTCATTTTTGCACGCACTACAGTTATGCAGGACGTGATAAAGCTTGTTTATATCACCCGATATAAGCGTTTTAGTCCCAAACCGCACGGCAATGGCAAGTATGTTTCAAAAACTAGTGACAAACACAAGCTTTGTAGTACTTGGAGGATGGGAAGTGGCAGTGGCACTGGAGTGGAGGGGTGTATATCTTGCAATTATTTTAAAAACTCGTGCCTTTGTCATATTCGTGGCTTTGGACAAGTTATTTTACTTTCTTTAGCAGCGGTACACCACTTTTGTCAAGTGCACTCTGCACCCGTGTGGTCAACGCTACCACAAAAGCGCTTTTCCACATCGACCAGCGAGATCCATCTGCATTCGAGACCTCTCCATAAGAAGTCGCCAGAATTGCCGTTCAGGATTTGGCAGGCCGAGCGGCTACATGAATGTCGCATAACTGTCGCCCCCGCTAATTTCTAACCAGTGCCGTGACAAAATAGGGAAGAGAAAGTTGGAGTAGCACGTCGTAAATCTGCTACAAAAATATCCACAAATGGGAACGCATTAAATGACCCAACTTCCAAGTAGTATGCAATGCTTTTCCGAGTTCTTAGTGGCTAATCTGAATTCTCAACACACAACGCTCCGAGAATACTGTACAGTAGCAGACAGTTTTTTTTGGACTCCGAAAATTCAGACTTGCTGGGTATTACGGAGTTTCCCAGAAGAACCAACAAGTTGTCCCATAGGAGTAATGGCTCTGATTTTTGGACTGTTCTTTTATTCGGACTATTTTTCGCTCCCCTCCAGGTCCGAAAAATCAGTCTGCTACTGCATTCATCTGCAAACTGCATTCCTTTCTCAAGTTCACCGTCTTGTTCACCACTTTGCAGAAAAAAAACAGCATAATGGTTTCCTGTAAAGTGCACTTTCTGGTCAAGCACGGGTGCATGCACAGAAGCTTCTAGTTTTTTTTGTGCGCCTATAAGTGTCCTCGCACTATCTGCTAACCTCCACACTGCTCTTCCACCTTCTGTGTCTTATCCCAAAGGTGCTTGAAGCACAATAAGCAGAAAAATGTGGAATCTTTTACACTGAAACGTAGTTGCCCGTTAGAGCCACTACATTTTAGCATGAAAACCCTTAGAAATGCTGCTGTTGCAACAAGACCGCAATAACACTTTTTCTAACTGGTTTTCCGTCTGAATTAATTTACAATGGCTGTGTGCGTGCAATGATTTGGTAAACCTCCATTGAAGTCAAGTGTCAAGTGCGGTATACTCACTTGGAGTGTTGGTTGTCGAAGACGAGGACGTAAGCGCCCACGTTCTTGACGACGAGGTTGCCCTCGACGGGCTGCACGTCTGCCTGCACTCGCACCGAGGGCAAGATGACGTCCATCAACTCCAGCTCCACGCTCCGATCGAGGGGCTTGTAGCGCATCTCGAACGATATGCTCTGCACACACAGCGACAATGGATATTTGTACGGGTGTCTGCCACACATTGCAAATGGCAGCCAGCAGCAATTAACCTTCCAAAGAGCAAACTTCTAATGGTCATTACGGCATCGCAGAAAATAATGTGCTTTTAACAGTACTGTATAGTTGTCGCAGTTTTGACGGTTTATACCATATCCATACCATAAAGCAGTGGTTCTTAGCCATGACTTCCTTGGGGACCACTTTTGGGCTTCCTAAAGTGATGGGGGACCCCACGATGAAGCATATGTTGATCGGTGTCATAGTGTGAAACAATTTGCACTTAGCTTATGTCGCCCACAGACTTATCCAATGCCCACCTTTTCTGCTAGAAGGTAATAACAATGTGCGTCATAATGTTAAACAATTTGCTTTCGAAACTAAAAGTCTTCGAAACACCTTTATGCTACTATATGCAGCAGCTATACGGTTTTCAAGAGGTCGAAATTTTGAGTGCAGTTGGCCTTGAAGGGTTGACGAGTGGGATAGGAAGGCCAAATTTGGGAAAAGAAGATCGATATAAGCTTGTGTAACCTTATCTGTTGGATAGATATGGCCTGGAAAGCGTCCAGTGCAAAGCATTCCGATTAAAAGATACTGCCCTTGCTCCCGGAGGAGGGGGTACACACCTTGGGCTCGCACTTGAACTCCCAGAAGAGCGTGGTCTCTGGCAGTGTGAGGATCACAGGGATGCTGTAGCGTCCGCCGGCGTTGACCCAGACCTCTCCGCGGAGTCCGGCCGGGCCGCAGGCCGTGATCTCGTCCATGGTGCGTCCAGAGCTCATGTAGAAGAGGGCGCTACGGTCCTGGTGCGCCGAGGGCGAGCTGTTGTACGGGCTGCACGCCAGCAGGGAACGGGCAATCTCCTCGTCGCTGATGATGTCGAACTCCTGCTTGGGGTAACTGCTCGCGGCGCTCTCGGTGAAGCTGCTGCTGCTGCCACTCTGCAGGAACTGGGGCCTTCGCAGGCGCGGGAAGGACCTGTTGCGGGGAACACCGAGGAACGCGATAGGTCAGATTGTCGTTTGGTTTGCTTTGACAGCGATAAACAACCGTAATGCCTTTCCCTTTGAACCTTGCAACGTTTAGTCGACAATACCTTTCCTCAGCACTGGGATACACCTTGCAATGTAAATCCCCTCTTAAAATTTCCACACTGGTAGCGCAGCAACTAAGCTGTTCTGCTTCTAAGAAGCTAAGCTACTCTGCTTCTACACACAATTGGGGTCCTCCTGGATTATCAGTCCCGGACCGTCTGCGGACTATCCAAGACGTGATACAGCGCTAGATTTTCTCGTATTCCTACAGAGCTTCCAGTCCGAGGGCAGTCCTCGGACTGGCCGCGGGCTACCCAGGAGTGGTTAATCGAAGATGCCCAAGGTCATCTCAAACCCCTTGCCGCAGGGGCCGTATTTGTGAAGGTGGGAAATTTGAAACGGTGCTTGTGCACGGTGTTGTGAGGGCATTACTCATTGCTTACTCTTTTGGCGCAAAACACCAGAACTTGAAATAAATATTTTCTGATCCAAGGTAGTTTATTATCTAGTTTATGGGTTACCGGTAACAAAAGCAAATTTGTAGAGTTACAACATCGCGTTTCTTACCAGTTGCGAGTGATCTTGAGGGCTTCCGTCCTTGGAGTCACTTCCTGGGTTGGCGCTGAAGAGGATACAGGTTCGTCGGAAGAGCCTTTGCTGGACGAATCTGCAGGAAGCGCAGAAGGATTTACAAAATTAGAAGGTTCTTTGATCTACATAAATGCTGTTAGGCTGCAAATTGAGAAGCGGGTGTGGGTATACTTGTAAGTAGGGATGGGCGAATATTCGGTATTGTCGAATATTCGATCGAATAGCCCTCTATTCGTTATTCGCTTCGATCCGAATGCAGGTATTCAATATTTTCGAATTATTCGATGCTCCCGAATAGGCAGCTGAAAGCCAAGCTTTTCGGTCAAGCTTTCCGAGAGTTACCCCAGGCTTGGCTCAAGACCCACCGACGCGGACATTTCTATTATCAGTGCCGGCACTGCCGAGTTGCTGCCTTGCCTAGAGGTTCGACGAAGCTCTCGGCCGCCAGCACACTTTAGGTTAAAAAAAAAAAAGGCGGCACTGAAACGACACCGCTCCGAACATCGCGGCACCAAGCCAGCTGACTTGTACAGGCCGCCATTTTGAATAGGCATGCCGCCATTTTGAATAGGCTCGCACAGCGCGGCAGTACGCCCAACGTTACTAGAACCTATCTAGTAACGTTGAGTACGCCGCACTAAGCGAGCCTATTCAAAATGGCGGCCAGCCACTTGCGCTTTGCTTGGCTACGGCCGAGGATACTAGTGGCTACAATACTTCTTTTTTTAACGGAACTTCTAGGCGGCGCTTAACTCTGCGAGTTTCTAGGCGGCGCTTAAACTTGTGAATGAGCAGCCTGCGGAAACTGCTGCACCTAGAGCATGTGGCGCAACAGGCATTTCTTCATAAAACTTGTGAATACAGCAAAGGAAAGCTGTGTGTAAGATTTTGCAATAAATGTTCAACTGGTAATAGTTTTACACAATGCTGTGCCTACGTGAGTTCTAATTATTAGAAAAAAATGTGTACATTAGTCAGGTCACAAGTTGCTCATTTGTCTTTGTGATTTGCAATGTGCACTATTCGAACTATTCGATTCGAAATTATTCGACCAAATCACTATTCGCTTCGAACCTCAAAATCTATATTCGCCCATCCCTACTTGTAAGTCCTTAGGCCCCATATGCCACAAGCATTGATACGTTTGCATCTCAAGCCCTAAGAAGAAAACAGATTTGCGTGGTGTTTACGAACCTTGTCCGGCACGCATTGCGATTCTACCCTCGCTAATGTAGGTTCCCGTTTTAGAAATGCAAGTGCACAACGTTTCTAGGCTGGGTCACCCCTTGGGATAATTATGTCAGGGGTGGTATGGCTATCGATTCTTATGATTCAGGTTTTTACTTAAACTCCTCACTAAATGCAACTTGGGGAACACGAGTATATGAGACTTGGAACTTCAAACAATATGTTCCCATTGTTATGTCATCAGAAACTATATCTGGCACTGAGAAGAGAAGGGCACTGGACAAACGGTCTGTGTGCCTTGACTAGAAAGTGGGAGCTCTCGCCAATCAATTTATAGTATACTATACCAACCACAAATAGGCGAACTAGTGTAGCCGATTGCATAGCCGACCCACCCAGCAACCCCAAATCTCTGGCGGTGTCAATTACCAGTGGTGTCGATGGCTTCCTCCTGCTCATCCTTCTTAACTGCCCGTTCGCCAATGTCATCTTCTTCACTCTCTCCGGATACATTGGAGCAGACGGAAGGTTTCCTGGCAGCCCGTTCCAACTCCTTGTGCTGGAATGCGCAGGCGTTGCACACACGTGCCGGTCGGCTGCGCGGGAAATTTGAGCCGATTAGAGCCTCGACTGAAGCCAACTACATGAACTGTACGTCTGTGTAGCATAGCGATACATTTTGATAATAAGCAGGGGTGAATTATGAGCGTATACCTGCTGGCGGTCGTCATCAGCCAATTGTTGCAGCAGTCGTTGCAGTAGATCCGTCCGCACATCCGGCAGTGGTGCTGGAACAACATGGGAACTACTTCAAGTGCCGATAATCGCCGTAAACACTAAACTCCATGTTCTGCAGTAAAACTTCCTTCCTACAACCAATACAAGTTCATGAGCAAATTTATGTAAGTACACATTGTATCACAGCTGCTCGTGATAAATTCCAATAGTTTGAGAAAGCAGGTATAAATGGCAGATTTCACTTTAAATTATGAAAGCAAACTAATGAATGTTGGCAGGTTCGAAAACTGCGCATTTAGTATTCACAAGACGTCGTATTATGCTTACACTGTCGTATTTAATTGCACAGACGTAAAGAAAAACAATCTACAAAAGGGAATGTGACAAGAGCGGACAAGCAGCAGAAGCAAGAACATGCCAGCCACATGACGTTCCACTATAATCATCATGGTTTGGCGTTTTAACTGCCTTTATTGGCATTGCGTCATGCAGATTCATGCGTTCAAGCTCAATGCACGTGCAGAAGACACGTTCTTATGAGGGGCTGCCCTGCTGTGAAGACGTTGAATGTCCTGGTGGGTGGTTACTGCCCCGTTCACATGTACTCACCTTTCGCAATGTGAAGGTAAATGCGGCCGAACACTGCAGGCAACAACTAGTTTCATCGTTATCCATCCACTTGTCAGTTGCTTGAAGCTTTTGCAAGAACTGCAAGTTGTCATTTTGCTTCCACAGCGTGTCTTTTTCCCTGTGGACCGAAACAGAAGCACATTAGGAATGGAATGGCGCACTTCTTTGGTAGATGTTTGACTGATTTGATTGTGGGGTTTAAATGCGCCGACTCTTCACAGGCGATGAGGCGCGCCATAGTGGAGGGCTTCGGATTAATTTTGACCACCTGGGGATTTTAATGTGCACCGATATCGAAAACAGGCGTTTTCGCTTTTCGTCTCCATCAAAAAAGTGCCTGCCACGTATGGGAATCGACCCCGCGTCCTCATGCTCAGCATCAGAACGCCTTAGCTTTTTGTAGACAAATGGATCATTATGCAGTGTGGTGAAGAAATTTGTAGACATCTTAAGGCGAGGTTCACATTGATGCAGTTATCATGAATTCCTGCTACCGCAATTCGGAAAGCACGAGAATTGGCTGAATATTGTTGGTGCACATTAACACGCGACATTCAGAAAAGCTTGCTTCGCTTGTTAACTAGAGATTATTGCATTTAAAAATACAAAAATAAATGAAGATGAATGAATACAAGAAAAAGCAAACTAAGCTTGAAAGAAATGAGTGGCAAAAACATCAGCTTTCTCCAGGAAAAACACGAGCCATTTATTTTATGGTTTTTACGGCATTTGAAATGAACAAAACAGAACGCATTCATACTTTGTACATAAAGCTAACTTATAGCGATGAAAACAAAATTTCGAACAGGGCGTTGGCGGAATTTAACAATTTTCGCCGATTGGGTCACACCGGAGCACTGTCACCGTAGCTGATGAATCCGCCGACGTAGTGTGCAAATGGATGCGTGCAATGAAAAATAAATACCACTGCACTCGGCACGGCAGTGAATCTTCTATATGTTGGGGTTTCCTAACTAGCATCGAGAAGGGGGGGGGGGGGGGGGGGGGGCTTACTTCACAAGCTTAACTATCTTCTTCTTGAGCTCAACGGTGTCCATCTTTAGCTGGCTGAGCTGTTCCTCGAATGATGCGATGAGCACGGCGCTCTGGTCAAGTTGAACTTTCAGCTGCTCGCCATATTCCTTGTCGACATCGGCTTGCACACGAAGCTGGAATACACGAGAAAAACAGTAATGCCACTTCTTGAAACAGGTTTTCTTGTTTATGTTTGCACTGTTTAATCCTTCAAAATGCCAAAAAAGTTGAGCTAGAAATTCGACAACTTCCGAGAGAGAAACTAGAGGTGTTCAATAGGCCATAGGCTGCACTTCAATTAAGTTTAAATTTAAGTTTAATCGTGCAATGTGCGATCATGTAAATTTACAAGAAATTGGCTGCTTGCATAAGGGGCCACCAGTGAGCCGCCAGCTATATCCTATAAAATTAGCAGACCTTGTGTAGCTTACCACTCAGACATGTGGCGAAATATTAGTTTGAACCGAATGCACGAGAGTCACTGTTTAGCATAGACAAGAGGTGGAATTATATGGACAGGGTGATAGGTAACAGATGACATGACCACGGCTGTTCCTGGATATCCCTATACGGACAGTGACACTTCCGAAGAGGACATCTCAGCAGTGCACACAATACGGGCATACTCACTCTTTTAAGTTCGTCGCTAAGAATGGAACACTCCTCTTCTCGCGAAGCAAGTACCAGTTGAAGCTTTTCAATCTGAAGAGAGGAAACATCGTAATGCATTGTTTAGCCAAACCTTTTAACACCTGCCAATATTTAAATATACTACTGGATGTATGTATGGATGTATGAATTTCGGGAGGAGGAGGAGGAAAAGAGTACTAGGTCATAGCTGCTCCCCTTACCTCTTGGATGAACTTGGTTTGCTCCGACACTTGGTCTACTCTGAGACCCTCGACGCAGTGCTCCAGTTCACCGATCATACGCTCTTGGTCTTCCAGTCGCTCCCGCATTTCCTGGATGACAGCTTGCTGAGTCACGTAATTCTAGGGAGGGGTGTAGAAAGTTAGTAGTGGAGATTAGTAAAGCGGGATCAGGCATCAATTAGTTGCCGTGCCTTAATTGCAATTGGTAGCGCATTCCTAGTAGCGCAGATTGTTGGAAAGCTGTGTGTCAAAGTGCAATATTCTCTGTATAAAACCATGCTGAGAATACAAGGGCATTTTGCAGTGAGCTGAACTGCATTGTGTGTGCAGCAAACGTATGGGTAAATCAAAATATTTCGGTGTGTTAAATGAATTAGCGATGAAGTTGCTACGAAATTCATCACATAAGCTACACAAGTCGTTTAGACTGACATCAGTGAATGTTGTTCGTTACATGTGGCTTAAATTTATAAACAAGACTCGCCGAGGCTCAGTGGCTGAGGCGTTACGGTGCAGAGCACAAGTACACGGGTTCCTCATTGCAGCAGCCTTTTGATAATGGAAGCGAAATACGGAAATGCCTGTGTGTTGAGGTTTTGGCGCACATTTAAGACCCCAAGTGGTATAAATCCATAGCCCTCCACTATAGCCCACCTCGTAGCTGGATGCAGCTTCGGTGTGCAGCAAAATTTGAATTGAAATAACTAAACTCATGGGAGCTATAGGGATGAACGAGATTCATGAGCTGACTATAGATGAATGAGATCAAACAACGCATTGTGGTCTTAAGGCAACAACTAGTTTGGAAAGGAGGAAAACCTGCTGCAACAACCGATCTTTTAGTCTTTCTCAACACAGTTTTCTTGAACGACTTATAACAGCCATGTTTCGGCTGGGTGGAACGCTCATAAAATACTGCAGCATGAAATAAACGCCAACGTATTAAGCTTCCAGTCACAAGACTCACAACCCACTTTCATGCATTCACCCTCTCGTGATTATTTTATGCGCTATCAACAAAGTATACTTGACAACACGACCACTATACCCCTGATGTTATCCATAAATTGCAGACCCTTAATTGCTGACTAGAGAAAGAGCATCGACACCACCGCCCCTGACATACGCACATTTTGTTCTACGTGTTTGTGAGCTAACATGCAGCATAGATCTTAATCTGCACTGCTCGCTTTGGCGACACATCCAGAGTGTCTCGACGTTCTGATATTGAAGCCGTGCATGAGGACATGCCTGAACACCCTCGACAGAGTCGCATTGAACCATTTCGACGTTGCTAGCGGCCTGGCACGCGTTTAATGGGTGTCTGTCCTTTTCTATCCCCCTCTTCCCGCAACGGCGACCTCCAGTCCTCCTCTTCCAAATAAAAGAGTTTTTTTTGAATTCAGTACTCCTCTCAAGTGCCAAAGTATTTGTTATCTGCAGCTGAATGATTTTCTGTTGTCATCGATGCGAGGTGCAATTACAATTACAAGAGGTACAATAACCCAGCTCAAGGAGGGCATTTACCGGAGACCATTTCACGCATTACGCCCGCGCAGAGAAATGTGAATGCTGTCGCATAAGAACTCGTTAGCTAAACTGGCTTCAGTGATATCGCAGTTAGCAGTGTTCGGTCTGCTTTAGCGTAGCAGTCATGCAAGCCATGTCCTTTTCTGGCTGCATAACGCGAGCGGTGGTTTTCAACGCGCCGTAAGAATTTAATTCACACGTGATACGACAAAATGATTATTGTGCATTCATAGCGTGCAGCGAGTGACCTCCGTGCGCATGCGCGAGCACACTTGTTTGTAGCGCGTGAGCCTACCTGGTAGAGGTGACTGTTCGAGGTGGTCTGCACCCGCAGCCTGTCGGTGAGCGTGCCGAGTTCCTGCTCGAGCTGCTGCTGCCTCTCGACGCTCTGGCGGCGGCTGGCGTCCATCTGCGTGATCTGGAGGTCCCGCTGCTCGAGCTGCTCCTCGAGCTCCTTGTTGCGCAGCATCAGCTCCCCGCGCTCCCGCGAAATCTCTCGCATCTGAACGCTCTTGAGACTGCGCTCGGTGCGGAGCATGCCGGTCGCCCGCAGCCTGCGATCAATGCCAGGTTCGTTGTACATTTGCCGCAGGACGGTTACAGTTATTTCATTAAAGGTCAAACGAAAAAAAAATGTCTGCGCATTTGGGTGTACCAATGGAGTATACCGTCAAGGGGATGGTAGACTGCGCACTGGAGAACTGTTTGCAGCTAATAAATGTAAATCCGTTCCACTCAGTGTGAACGCTGACGAAAGTGCGGAGCAGTGATTCGCCATATTCGGCTGTAGCGCCGTCATCCGCTCACTCTTGCCACCCATCACGCTCTTTCGCCGCCCTGTCTCATTCCCCTCCTGATTTTAACGGAGGTTTGTCCAACGCATTTCAAATTTCCCGCCTTCAAAGTGCTCGCGCGCGCCCCCTGCCCGAAACTGCGCCAGCGGGAGTTGTGTTCTTTTTGTTCTTGCTTTTCCTCCCGGCGTTGCACTGACACTTTTTTTTCGCTTATAAAAATCAACCCAACGTGCGGTCGATCCCTAGTAAAACGCAGACGCTGGCGGTTAATTACGTATATTTTGCCTCAAATGTACCTGCAGTTTTATTTGCGCTAAAAAACGGGGAGGTGTAGGCGCCAGTGATTCGCGAGTTTCGAACATAAGGTGTCTTCGATTTTACTGCACTCGCTGCACTCATTCAGGTAGTGCAGCACTCGTCTCTTCGATTTTCGAGTGCAGCGCGCGGCGCCTGCACTTTTCTCTTCGATTTACCGACGGTGCAGAGAGTGCAAGATGAGTTCACGCTTTCCCTGCACCTCCCAGGGAGGAGGTGCAGAAGCAGACGACAAAAGTGCAGGACCGGTTCTGCAGTGGCGGCGCCTGCGCTGAACTGGCTGAACTCATCCTGAACTCATGCAGAAAGTGCAGGCCAAATCGAAGAGACCTATAAACAGCTTGGCCGGCTTGGCGCTTGGCTTAAGTATTCTAGTTCACTCTACTTTGTGGGGCGCCGCGACGACAGCCGCTACGACGGAACGCCGCGTGGCCACCGTAGTGTGGCTCTGCTTGGGTCCAGCGAGCGAGCTACGACGACAAGGCGAAAACATGTAGGAGTGATCCCAGTGAATATGATCGCAGCCCTCATTGATTTGACGAGTGCGGAGTGCCCCATGGCGACCACAAACATCCCAACCACCGAATAAACGCGTATGCCATTGCGCATTACGCGCTACGCTCCATCAGCCCACGATCCCCGTGTCCCTTACTGGATTAATTTTCTCATTCACTCCCGCCTTAAAAAAAAAAGCTAATACGGGCGCAGCACATGCAGGCGGACCGGGAGCTGGCTCACTGACCTCAGGCAAGGGCGCAATTTTCAAAGTGAAAGCAAGTCAAGTTGAAACTGATTCAAGTTGAAACAGTCAAGTTGACTGTTTCCACCGACATAACCAAAATCATGGCCACGCAGTCCAACCATGAACAGCTGCTTACCACTTTAACAAACCGTATTTCTGTGCTCGAATCACCTCAGACCGAGCAACGCACACTCACCGAAACTAACGAGGCACTTAGCATAAAACACGACATCGAAATCCTTAAAGCCGCCCACACTGATGCTAACAACCGAATGCGCCGTAACAACCTTTTTTTCGGACTTGACGATTCGGCGGACGAAACCTGGGAAGGTTCGGAGGAATCGATTATCACGTTTTGCAACAACCATCTTCACGTCAAACTTGAACCAAACAGCATCGAGCGTGCACATCGCCTGGGAACATTTGCAGAACTCAAAAAACGTCCCATTGTAGTAAAACTAAGCCATTTCAAAACTAAAGAGAAAATACTAAGTAACGGACCAAAATTGAAAAACACTACCTTCGCAATCAGAGAAGACTTCGCCCCATCCACGCGCCTTGCACGCTCGAAGCTGTTGAAATTCATCCGGCCCCAAAACTGCGCTTTCAAACTTAGTGTCGACAAGTTACACGTAGGTAAAAAAACTTACTTCTACGACGCACTATCTGACAGCATTAAGGAACGCAACTGGTCTAATGACACGTTAGAATCCATGCCCAAGCACCGCCAGCAAACACAACCACTAGCGCCCCGTGACAATCCCCGAATCGCCCATTCCAGAGTACCACGAGCCACCGTCCTGCATCTGTCTTAAATCTTAACGTTGCATTTACAAACATTAGAAGTGTAATCCCTAAACGCGACCAGATTCAGAGCCTCATCGAAGATATCAGTGCTGACATCATAATACTGACAGAAACTTGGCTACACGTAAACATAAGCGATAATGAAGTGCTTCCCTCTAACCTAAATTTTTCTCTTTATCGCCGCGATCGTAACGACCGTAGAGGCGGTGGCGTTCTCATAGCTATCAAAAATACCTTTTCATCTTCGATCATATGCGCCGACGAAAATATCGAACTAACATGGGTTTGCGTATCCGATCCTCCCCGGAAACTAATATTCGGCATTTGCTACAGGCCACCGGACAGCCCCCCTAATTTTTGTAACATGTTCCGCAACTCTTTAACATTAGTTCAAAATAAATATCCCGATACACCCATCTTCATATTTGGCGACTTCAACTACCCACAAATCAGCTGGCCTTTACTTTCTATCCCTGACAGATCTTCTAAAGAAGCAGAGCAATTCCTAGACGTAACATTAGATTTCAACCTTCATCAGTCAATAACATGCCCTACCAGAGGCAACAACACACTCGACTTGCTGCTAACATCCTGCCCTGATGACATCAAATCAGTAACCGCACTTCCTGGGCTTAGCGATCATAGTTTACTTCATATTTGCATCGCTTCCCCACTAAAAAGGAGATCACCAACAACGCAACTTATCACAGATTATAAGCGGGGAAACTTTGATGCCATTAACAATGAACTTGCTCTTTTCTTCGATAGCTTCCGAGATACTTACTTAACCAGATCTGTTAATGCCAACTGGGAACTTTACAAGACTACGTTACTTAATCTTAAAAACGGACACATTCCAACAATAGTTATCAAATCCGACTCTAACAATGAATGGTTTACAAAACGCCTAAAAAGCCTCCGTAACCGCAAAAAGCGCCTTTACAGAACAGCACATTCAAACAACAGCTCTTTAGCATGGGAACGTTACCACTCATGCGCTAAACAATATATTCAAGAACTAACTACAGCAAAAGAAAAATTCTTCTCCGAAGATCTGTTATCCATTCTTCAGACTAACCCAAACAAATTCTGGCGCATTCTATCACCAAAGTCCCGATTCAGCCGCATAGCACTTACAAACTCGGAAGGAGTAACTATCGACACTAACCAATGCGCCACTGCCCTGAACGATCACTTTTCCTCTGTGTTTTCCTCCGCCAGTAACAATGTTGCCGTCACACCACTGGACCCTCCCCCAATCGAAATGCCTGATATTGTAATCTGCCCTGAGGGAATAGCTAACCTTATAAAAGCTCTTAAACTTTCATCTTCAGCCGGCTGCGATCAGATTAACAGTAAACTACTGAAAAATACCCTACTGCTCTCTAGTCAAATCTTACACCTAATATTTACCCAGTCACTTGACACCGGGCA
This sequence comes from Haemaphysalis longicornis, assembly GCF_048455015.1. NCBI lineage: Eukaryota > Metazoa > Arthropoda > Arachnida > Ixodida > Ixodidae > Haemaphysalis > Haemaphysalis longicornis. The sequence continues at coordinate 39,019,353 of NW_027526361.1, read as the reverse complement.
CGTCCCGGATGATTTGAAAAAAGCCCAGATCGTACCAATTTTTAAATCCGGTAACCCTGCAATCCCAACTAACTATCGTCCTATCCAGGCGCGTAGCCAGGATTTTTGTTCGGGGGGGGCTAAGATTGTTCTCGTCCCCCCCCCCCCCCCCCCCCCCCCCGAACAAAAAAAGTGCGGTAGTTTGCAAGCGCCCTTAAAGGCTATGAAGATAAAATACATGTTTGGTTCATTCAAAAGTCTGCCTTGTCCCGATATCAATGATACCAGTTTTATCGCAATCTTCAAAGGAATAATCAAAATATTAAATTACACGTTTGAAGCAATGGCGAATCCCCGCCCACTTTCCGGCGGCGATTTCACTATGACAGTTCAGGATCTTGTTGGTACGATTGGCGCCCAACGACTTAAGTCACCGCCAAGGAACATGATTGCGCGATTGTAGACGGGCCTCCATTGATCTTATCATTTGAATTCTAACGTGCAGTTAACACATTCATAACTACGCGTTAGTGCTAGCCTATATATATACCACTCCTGCCGATGTCACTTCACTGCAGCGCTAAATTTTAAAAATTTTGACATTTGTTGCATTGCTTCGGTTTAAAAAACGCCTGTGATTGGAATGGAGCTGTGCGAGTTACCAAAGGCTAGTTGCTATTCAATTGAACAAGGTTATATTTTGTCTTTAAAAGGCTCTTTAAGGTTCTCTCATGATATTGGTGTTTATTATGATTGTATTTGTGCCAACTGAAGTTGTAAACTGGGCGGAAATCCGCAGACCACATGGTACAAATCTCTGGCCGTGATACGGGACGTACATTGCACGCACAGGAACCTTGTGCAGGCATTGCATTAAACGGCCATAGTTTCATTCAGTTACTTGCTTTATCTCAACGTGTGGAGTATGATAGGTGTGATAACCGCAATAAAATGACGTAGGCCGTAAGAATTAGATTTTTTTTATTTAGTTGTCCTTGTCCAAAATGCAAAATAAAATGTGTTGCGTACGCCTGCACAGTAGCGGCCAGTGTCAGGCCAATGGAGCTCATTCTGTGCAGTATACATCGATTCTATGCACTTGCGTTATCTGTAGCGCAGATCTTATCTTTAAAAAATGAGAGGCTATGAATTATACATACAAGAAGCGTTATATCTCTAGCAATAATTTTAACAAATATCAACCCTAAACACACAGACATCATGCGCAATAACAGCGCTGTTAAGCACGAAAATTACATGAACATGGCAAGATTAGTCCACACCAAAGCGTAATAATTCAGCCATTGGTATTTGTTAAGTCATGCCAGTTTAAATTTGCGCTTCTGTTTTGAGTCTCAACACAGTCCATTTCGTAGCTTCTATCAGGTCTCCGGGCGGACATGAGAAGCTTGTGCTTTGTAACATAATGGATCTGTTTTACATTTCGGCACAGCCTAAATGTAGAGTCTGCTGTAATGAGCATGGTGTTCTCAAATAGTTGCATTATTACCTGTCAAGTTTTCAATGCTTCGTGCATAAATGCCCTATAGTCTGCCTGAAGGCGTGTACTATCCAGTAAGTTTTCTGGAGCAGCCACCCCATTTAGCTACCACTCCTAGATGAGGTAGAGCAAGTCACTGCAAAGTTCACCATTCGATGCTGTATCGAACTTTATATTTAGCAAGAAAAAATAGTAACGCAAAGACGACGATGCCTGACCGTACTCTTGCGGTTAGGCATGTTCTGTGCAATCTGAGCAAAATATTGCTGTTTTGAATTTTGTCGTGAGATCTGAGGAAAGAGTTATAATGCGGTCCTACCATTTTGGTTTCAAACTTTAATGAAAGGACATACTTTTTTAGCTGACGCGTGCACTGCCATTTTTCAGCCGAGTACACACTGCCGGTTTTAAAGCTAAACGATAAAAAAATATCAGTGCATAAGCATGGGTGGCTCTGGAATGTATAGGGCGCACATGAGTTTTGTAGTTTTTGTTAGAGACGCGGGAAATGGAAATTATGTTGGGAATCTCCTTGGCCCACCCGAAAACGGAGGATTGGGCAGCTGTGCAGAGCCAGCATGACCTTCGGGCGTGCTGCGATGCGCGAAACAAGTCAGCATTTTGTTTTCCGGAGTGCACCAAGAAACCATGCGCATTGGCATGGCGCCGTATACAGAAAGACCAAAGACTACCATGCTTCAGCATGAAGCGGACAGTAATGACATAGTTAAACTATTTCCTTGGTTGACAGCGAGCGTGATGTTGAAACTCAAGCATGGTTTCAGGCTATACGACAGGATAGATTGGCTAAAAGTTGCAAAGTTGTTTACCGTGATAATTCCTCGGTCATTTCGGTTACTTAGGAAATGCTGACGATTGCTCAAAATGTCCTTCATGCAACATTTTAGAATGTATAAGTAGCAGCTGTGGATTCAGGAAGAAAGACAACAGTGCGCACCCGTATGTGTGTGTGCGGGGGGGGGGGGGGGGGGGGGGGAGCTGAGTGGAGGAGGAGGGCAGAGGTGTGCTGGTGCTCTTGAGGGGGCCTGCTGTCTGTAGCCCGTTTATTTAATTAGGAAATTATGTTGTCTTGCACGACCGATTGAGCCTTGAAAGAACGATACTCCTGCGTCCACAGAACTTCAAAGAAGGCCAGGAAGAGTTAAAGGAAAATTCTACCAGAAAGGCACGTTCGTTTCTTCGCCACCAGTACGAAGGTCCTTCACTTGCGCTGTGCACGTACGCTGCTATAGGTTTAAAATTTGGTGTAGCAGTCAACGCACGCGTAGATAATAAACGCGGTAACAAAAGTCCCGATAACGCGCACACAATGCAACAGCGGCTACATCACATAGAGTTTCGTTCCAGTAAAAGCAAACTATTAAAACTGCAGCCAGAACAAATATATTTTTCACTCTTCATGTACTGATACTCACGCTGTCCCGATACACTCTGAGTAACCCTCTCCAACTTCGTGCATAATAAAATATTTAGGCGTTACAGGAGTTGAATTTACGTTTTCCCTCATTAAAAATCACCTATCCGCTCCACCGTGGGCGCTTTTAACAACCAATTCAAACGCAAATACTGCATTCGGAATAAAAAGAAATACACAATTTTAGCTCGCAGACGCAAGGTACTGGGGCATCGTATAAATATAAAGAAATTATTATTTAAATATCAGAGAATGCATAACTGATCTGCACTGCACAACTTAACGTACAATGCAACCTCCATCGTCAAAAGACATCAGTGATCATGGAAGGATTAATCACTGGAAGGAAATGACTTACAATTCGAGGCCTCTTTTGGGTGTTGGCACTTGGAACATGAGCTTCTCAAAACCAGGGGTGCTTCTATCCTCGCGACATATTGCCGTTGTGTTTCAGGCCCTTAATATACACTGCTCTGGGCAGCCGCTGTCCAGAGAAAAAGCGGCCGTGGACACAATGGAGGGGCTTTAGTTGTGATCGAGGTAGAATATGGCCACCTGATCGTTGTTACTCTCGCGACGTCGTCTGCCTGTGGCAGGGCTGGTGACCGCGGTGCCTTCACATTTAGGATAAACTCTGGGACTGACTCGGGGAGCTGCAGCGCGCCTTTTTTGTCGAACCGCTGTTCTCCAGTTTCCTAGGTTAGGGGAGAATACCGCCGAACAAAGCTGCCTAATCTCAGGGGTGAAATTGATTGTCGCAACATCGCCGTCGGAAGGGGACACTCGGTGCGCGCAGTCTGAGCCCACTCCAACAAAACCCTCCCGGTCTCGCAGAAACGTGAAAAAGGAAGAATGAAGGGCTGACGCGAGGAAGAGGGGCGTACAGTCAGGATCAATTTGAAGGTTATCGCCGGAGCACCGACCAAGCAAGACGACAGCGCCGTTCCGTGGCACTTTTTTTCATTTGCGAAGATGAGATTATGCTACCCTCCCTCACTCCTTGGCTGTTGCACAGAATTCACTCACCCCCTTCTGCAAGGGCCGACTGCACATTCTTTTTCGTCATTCCTTTACGGACGGCGTTCCGCGTTTCGTTTCTCGGCGATTTGATAACACCGAAGATACCCCGACATGGTGGCATTCCGGCAGCAAATTACTATTTTTTATACTACAATGCTCCGCATGCTGACATAGTTGCCCTGGTTGCCCTGAGAAGGCTGCGTATCAGTGGGAAGCATATCGATGACGGGAGAAAGGAATAAATAAAAAAGAAATGAGCGTGGCCGTTATCGTTTCTGGCGGTAGTGCGCGCACTGCATGGAACAGCCAAGGGAGTAGCAAACCTAGCATAATCTCGTTGTGGCTAATTCTAAAAAGTGTCACGTAACGTCACTGTCGTCGCGGTCGGTCGGCGCTCCCGCGATAACCTTCAAATTGATCCCGACTGTACCTTGCTGTGTGTCTCATTCGCAAAGGCCCTTTGCCCGCGCACGACATTCATCCAGCTAAACTGCATGTTTCGTCCATTACGTAGCCCCATCGCATTCTTCAGTTACCTTGCACGAGTCTTGAATGTGCACGTGCCCACGGCCGCTTGATCTCCCCTTTTCTAGGAGATGGAGCGGCCGTGGTCAGCCACCGCCGCGTGCACGTTGTTCTGCTTAACATACAAAGATCGTCTGTTCCCTTACGGGCCTGCATCGTACCAGTCTTAAACCATCAATAAACGGCGGTCCCTCTTTTTTTTTCCCGCGAGTTAGTGCGGACCACTCCTTGCTTCCCCGGCCGAGTCAATCTCCTCTGCTGAGAAGTACTCCGCCGGCCTATTATTCTCTGTGTTGCCACATGTCTCGCACAAAGGGACACAACGCATGCCTGTGTCGTCCCGTGCGCTGAGCTTACCTGAAGGCGCCGTGGCTTTCAGGGCTGCCCCCCTCCGCAATGAATGAATGAAACTTTATTAACGATACGGGGGGGGCTTGAAAGCCTAGTTGGGGAAGAGGGGAGAAGGGAAAGGGAGTGGGGCGGCCGTCAGAGTCGTCCGGTCAGGTCTGCCGCTCGCACGAACTCCCACAAAGAAAGGATCGTGCTCGCGGCGTCCAAGTGAGGGGGCGGGGTTGTCCATTCTTCCAATGATGTAACGCCGGCGCCCTTGTGCCTGTTCCTCAGCGGCGAAAGGCCGGGGCAGTCCCACAGTAGGTGCCTTAACGTTGGAGAGGCACCGGTACTGCACGTGCAGCACGTCGCAGTGGCTGCCTGGTCGCCCTCCTCGTTCTGATCGGTGATGTCCACTTGTGGGTCACCGCCACGAGCTCTTTTGGATGCAGTGTGTGCTCGCCACTTGGCCAGAACATCTTCCGTAAGTGCAGCACCTGTCCTAGCCTTGTATATTAGCACTTCCGCACCGCGCGGAAGCCCGTTGGGAAGTGGGTGGGGATTGTGCGGCACCTTCGCCCTCAGTTCTCGTTTGGCTTGCACCTTCATCCGCTCGCGTTCCTCGTCCGGGTCAAAGAGCAGCGAAGCCTGAGGGACTGTGTCAAGGGGGGACGAGCGGAAACGTAACAGCTCGCTCGCCGCGTCATGGGCGGCGCCGTTTCCGATGCTGCCCGCATGCCCCGGGACCCAGTCCACCCGCACCATCACGCCGTAGAGCTCGTGAAGGGTTGCGCAAGCGACTTTCACGTTGTGCGCCAAAGTGCCGGCTCTAGGTGTCTTCGTCAGATTTTTGAGGGCGTCCAAAGAGTCGGTAAAAATTGTGAAGGTTTGTCCTCGCACAGAAAGTGGGCTGGTCCTTGCACATTCAGTCAACTTCTCTAGTGCATAAAGGATGGCCTGCAGTTCAAGTGACCTCACAGGTTGCTCTTGGCAGTATTGAAACGCCTGCGCATCCCGCTGCTGTCCTCGGACGGCAGCGACCGCTCCCCGGAAGGTGTCTGGGTCCCAGGCGGCGTCCGTGAAGATGGCGTTGTCCTGGAAGTCAGCCCTCTCAGCAAGGGCGGTTCGTTGGGCCGTGTGATCCCCTTTCGTGCGTCGGCGCGTGACTGGCTTCGTGACACGAACCTGGACGTCGTCCCAGGGAGCGATCGCGCGGAGCACTTCTATCTGTTCACCCAGCTGCTCCCCGTCCAGCTCTAGGAGCGACTGGCCCGCTGGCGTGTAGAGACGGCGGCGATCGTGTCCTGCCTTGCGTTCTGCGATGATGTCTCTGAGCGGCGGGATGCGAGAGTAGCGGTGCAGCTCCTCGACCCGGGCATGGCGGGGCAGGCCCGTTATCACCCGAAGACACTCCCGGTGTAGTATTTCCAGCTTGTCGTATTGCGATTTTGTCAGGTCAAAACACACAGCTCCGTAGCAAGCTTTGGACGTTAGTATTGCCATTGTGAGGGTACGAGCTGTGCGTGTGCTGGCTCCTCCGGATTTGTGGGCTATGCGTCTTACAAGATGCAGAAGCTGTTTCCACTTAGGCTCTAGCTGCCGTAGCCACGTTGCCGCACCTCCGCTTTCATGTATCGGGATGCCAAGAATCTTGATGTGCCGGTCTGGAGCTCTCTCGAGTGTCTGGCCGGCGAGGCAGAGCTTGACCTTTTCGTTTTCAACCGTGGAGCCGCCCAGGAGAATATATTTTGTTTTTTCCGGAGACACTTCCATTCCCGTAGTCTTCAAGTAGTCGGCTAAAGTATTGAGGGCGTCTTGTATAGCGTTGGCTGCGTCTTCTGTTGTTCTGAGAGGGTCACCAGGCTCCGTCCACAGCGTCACATCGTCGGCGTACATGGTGAGGCGCACACCATGAATTCGCCGCAGGCGTGTAGCTAGCCCTCGCATCACCAGGTTAAATAGCGTGGGCGACAGTATGGCCCCCTGGGGAACGCCAATGCTGCTGCTGTAAATCCTAGGGTTCCTAATGTCACTCCGAATCTCAAAGGTGCGTCCCTCCAGGAATGACCTGACGATGTTGAGGATGCGGGCTCCTGGCTTCGTGTCTTCGAGTGCGGAGATTACTGCCTCGTGCGCTACGGTATCGAACGCCTTCCGCAGGTCGACGGCTACCAGTATGCCAGGAACCCTCCGCAATCATCCCTCAGCGGTTCGCACCCTTCAGGGGCTTCATTTTGTCACGGCCGGACTCGACTCCCTTTCCGCAGCGCGGAAAAAGAGTCGAGTCCGGCCGTGGTTTTGTGTAAACACCCTTGCGTAGGGAAGACATTGAGTCGTGAATGCTTCTACTAGTGGCACTTTCAAAGGATATGCAGCTTTGTTCGCAGGCGACGTACCAGGCATACAGGCAGACCAGCGACGGCCGGAAGAATTTCGGGGGGGGGCTGAAGCCCGGTCAGCCCCCCCCTGGCTACGCCACTGGTCCTATCTCAATGACCAGCATCCCATCCAAACTACTTGAGCACATTCTATTCTCCAACATAATGACCCATCTAGAGTCGATCAACTTTTTTTACCCACAACAACATGGCTTTCGAAAATCCTACTCGTGCGAATCACAATTATCAGACTTCACAAACGACTTACTACAATATATGGACGCCAACCTTCAGATTGATGCCGTCTTCTTAGATTTCTCGAAGGCATTTGACCGGGTTCCCCACAACCGACTGCTCGCTAAACTTTCTAACCTTGGAATTCCTTCTAACATAATTTCCTGGCTTAAAAATTTCCTCACCAATCGTAAGCAATTCACAACTGTCAATGACCATCATTCGTCCCTCACTGATGTGACGTCCGGGGTCCCACAGGGTGCGTGCCTCTCACCACTGCTTTTCCTAATTTACATTAACGACCTACCGAATAATATTGCTAACCAGTTAAGACTATTCGCCGATGACTGCGTCATTTACACTACCATCCGCAACCCTGGAGACAGTATTGCTCTTCAACATGATCTCAACCATATCGCAGCATGGTGTGATCAATCATTAATGCCACTAAACACAGAAAAATGTAAACTGGTATCATTCACCCGTAAAAAAACCGTATCACAGTTCTCCTACAAAATTAACTCGTTCCCGATTTCCGCTGTAACATCCTACAAATACCTCGGAGTTCATCTCTCACCATCCCTATCATGGACATTTCACATTCAAACCATTTGCTCAGACGCCGCGCGCACGCTCGGCTACCTACGCCGGAATCTAAAACTTGCATCTCCGGACATAAAAAAACTAGCCTACCTAACGTTCGTACGACCAAAACTGGAATATGCATCATCGATTTGGCATCCCTCACAGGCATACCTCACCCACAAATTAGAAGCCATACAGAATCGTGCCGCCCGCTTTATCTGCTCACAGTACTCCACTAACACAAGCGTAACCGCCCTAAAGCAATCTTTGAACCTGCATTCGCTTGAGTCACGCCGGATCATTTCACGCCTCTGCCTTCTTCATGCCTTTTATTATCACCCGAAATCCAGACACCCTCTCTTAAAACCGCCTCACCGAACCTCGTCCCGTATCAGCCACAGCAACGCCATAGCACGACTACCCAGCCGTACTTCATCAATGCTCAACTCATTCTTCCCTCAAGCAATAACCCTCTGGAACCATTTGCCCGATACAATAGCCTCGTGCGCAGACCGCAAATTATTCCGCGAAAAATTGCTCATCCATGTTTCATAATACCTGCGTATCAAATGTGCTTTATGTGTTTCCTTTCCTTAGTGCTGTATCTTTTGTACATTTGAACTGTATTTTTGTACTGTAATTTTGTATTTGCTGCTAATATTGCTGTACCTTTGTCACTAGTTCTTTTTTTCTTTTGTTGCCTGTAATTTTTTTTAGCGCTGTGTCATACCTTTGTGCACGCCCCCCCTTATGTAATGCCCTCAGGGCCCTTAAGGTGGAAATAAATGAAATAAATGAAATGAAATGAAACTACAGCTCGGCGAAAAATCAAGCGATTCCCTCGCTAAATCAAAAAAAAAAAAAAAAGGGGGGGCTACAAGAATTGTGTGTTTAAAACAGAGAAGATTTGGATTATTTATCAGAAACATTACGAAACAGTAGTAGACACGTTCCGGAACTCGATTTTACACAGCCCGGCTCTCACGATTGTGGCATTTCCACCTCTTAATTTCAAGGCCCCTTTATGAATTGTTGCATTGTAGACAAAGTTCATACAAGAAAGATAGCGTGGAGTAATGCAAGCACGTAGAAAAAATGTTCTTTTCCCAAGAATGCGACTTCACCCGGCGGCTAAATTCGCTAAGCTGAAACAGAGCTTAAAATACGGCAATAAGCGAAAGAAAAACTTCACGATGCCTTCTGCTGGAGTTTTATTTGCAATTACAGCTTTTAGGTTGTCGCAGTTTACGTGTTCATGCGAACAAGCCCATATGGGCTAATTGTTCGCACAAACTCGTATCTTCAACGTGTGCAGAGGACTTGGGACATTGGTTGTTTTCGGCAGCCCAGAAACTATGTCGCGCTAATGATGACGATAATAGAAAAAAAAAATCCATTTCCCTCAAAGTGAAAGCTGTCGGAAGTGCAGAGCAGTGATTCGCCACAATGGGCTGTAGCGCCGTTGTCCGATCACTGCTAACACCCAACGCATTTCAAATTTCCCGCCTGCGCAGTGTTCGCGCGCCCCTTGCCTGAAACTGCGCCAGCGGGAGTTTTTTTCTTTTTTTTGTGTGTGCGTGTGCTTTTCCCCCGCACGTGCCGGTGTTGCACTGCCACTTTTTATCGCTTACCATCGTAAAAAGCAACCCAACGAGCGTTCCTAACTAAATGAACGCGGGCGCTGCCGGTTAATTACGTATATTTTGCCTCAAATGTACCTACAGTTTTCTTTTGAGCTAAACAACGTGGAGATGTATGACAAGCTCTGGCGGTTCACGAGTTTAGAACGCTTATGACTATAAACCGCTTGGCTTTCGAAGCCTGTGGGGTACGCCGCGAACAACAGCGTTACCCCGGGACGCCGCCTTGGTGCCCTATATACTTGGGTCGAGCAAGCGAGCTAGGACAAGGCGAGCGCCTAAAGTGCTCTGCACTTAAAAAAAGAGCCTCATGTCGAATGCTTAACCACAGCTTACTGAACTACAAGTTGGCTGCCTCGAGTTTCTCTTCGCAAGTTCCACAGTTCACTTCTCGTCGCGATAAATGTGTAAGTGTGCACACGTACCTCATGTCTCTTTCCCGTTGCGCCTTTTCCTCCACCAAGCTTGACACCTGCTTGCGCAGCCGCTCGTTTGCGGTCTGCAACTCTGCGATGGTGGACCGCAGGTTGGAGATGACTTCTTCGCTCTGGGACCTCTCGAGCTTCACCCTGTCCACTATGGTGTCCAGAGTCTTCTTCCTGATCTCTGGCAGAGCACCGTCACTTTCACCGACCTCGTCACCGTCCTCGCAGAAGGAGGCCACATCGTCACTCGCGGCATCACAGACATCCAACACACCCTCACACGGCACGGACGGTTCCGGGCCAGCTGGAATGGTCGACGCGTCGCCCATGACAACAGGCTGAACAGCGGCCGCCTGGCTGCTGCTGCTGCCTTCGAGTAGGCTGTGCAGCCGGCGCTGCAGGGTGTTGCTTCGCTCGCTGCTCCGCACCAGACTGTTGTACAGGATCTGGCACTGCTTTTCCAGGTACTCGAGTCGCTGAGAGCGCGCGCGGTATTTGTCCTCGAAGTCTGCCACCGGTTCTGGAATGCACTGGGCTGACCCTTCCTCGGGTATGTCGTCCACGTTGAGAGAGTCGGAGCGGTCGTCTTCCTCAACGAACTCCGGGTCGTCCCTCTCCGAAGCGTCCTCGCTGCTCGAGGGCGTCTGCTCGCGCGTGCTCTGGCCGTTTTCGGAGACGCCGCTGTCCTGGCTGTCCTGCTTCTTCCTGCTCTGGAACTCCTCCCGGAGGCTCTTCCACTCGATCTCGGACTCTGCGTTGGAACGCATCACCCTCACGCAGTTCTCCCGCGTGCTTTCGAGCTGCTGGCGGAGGTTGAGCAGCAGGCGCTTTTTCTCCTGGAGCTCGTACTTCATGACGGCCTTGGCGGTCTGGAGCTTGTGGTGAGTCTCTTCCATGCCCGCAAGCAGAATCCTGGTGCGGTCAAGCTCCTGCACGAAGCCGCATAGCTTGCGCTCTTGCTCGTGCACCTTGTTCGAGAGGAGTCTGTTGAGCTCCCTGCAGTCGGCGAGCTCCTTCTCGAGCTGAGATTCGGACTGCATGAGAGCTTGCATCTTGGAGTGGTTCCTGCACATGGTCTCGAACAGCGACGTCACGAAATCACATCCTTCTATCCGCGGGGGCACCAACTCTTCCGAGGGGCCCGCGACCTCTTTGGCGACGGACGACTCCTTTTCGACGGTGGCGCCCTCTTTGGAGTGTTGCATGCTAAGGACTTCCTGCATAACGTGCAGCTGGAGGTTAATACTGTGACTTGTGGAAACGATGTCCCTAACTTTTGCGGTTGCTTTGTCGATTAGGGACTCGTGGTGCAACATGGCGGAACCAAGGTACCTCAGGCAGTGCTCGAACAGCTCGCAGTTGCTGTCTGTCTTTGCTGCCCGTTTCGCTGGAACGGCTGACTCTTCAATCTCTTCAGACGACAGCACCTTCAGCAATGCTTCGTCTGCCATGTTAGACTGTGCAAAGGCGTCTGGAGACTTTTCGGACGAGGTGTCACTCTGTAGCGCTGACGGAGGCTTGGAGAATAGCCTTCTCCTTGCGATGCGAACTAGAGAGGCGAGCCGTTCAATTTCCCGATCCTTGATGGCGCTGGCGTTTATGCTTTCGCAACACTTGGACCTAAGCTTGACGAGCTGGTCCTCCAGGCACTTGCACTGAATCTTTTTTTGTTCGAGCAGTTCATGGCTGCTCTTAACTTCCTTGTCCATGATGAGCACTTGCTGGCGAAGAATCGTCGTTTCTTCCCTAACGGCGTCGACCAGATTTTTGAGCCCTTCGTTGACGAAGCTCAACTTCTCCGCTCTCGTTTGGAGGTCCGCCTCCGAGCGCTTCAAGGAGGCGATTGTTTCCTCAGAGTCCTCGAGTTTCTCTAAGACTTCGTTAAGCTTCCGGCCCAGGAAATTGTTTTGTACAGTCAGATCATTTTTCTCACCGGTTAGCCGTTGCACAGTTTCTTTCAGATCAGCGCACATTTTACAGGCGTCATTTTGAACACAGTCGGTTTGGATGGGCTGAGATGCCCTTAGCGATTCCAGCTCACTCTGCATTTGAGCTTCCTTCTCCTGCCAGGCCTTTTCTTTGAGGGACCACTCTTCGCTCAGTTTCGACAGTTCCTCGGAACTCGAGGCCGCCCTCGCTTCTGCTTCAGCCAGTTTTTCGGACAGGCGAGCCTCCGCCGGTGGAGACGCTGTTCTCTCGGCAACTGAAGGCGTCCCGGCAGGAGCTCCTGGGGGCGTTATCTTGAACACTACTGGTGATAAAGATCTGCTCTTCATCTGCAACACCACAAAACAGAACCCGACATATGCTGTGAGCAGAGGGGTTGGGCTGCTGATATCGCTACTCCAGATATAATTTTATAAACAAAATCATTTTATTCTGGTATAAACACGCTGCGCTTAATGTATATGCACATTGAATCAATAGAGGTTCCAGCTAGATTGTGTTCAAAGCGTGATAATTTACGTATTGGCACTAAGCGCGTAAAAAGACATTGGTCCAAAGTGGTCGAAAAATCTTTACAGCAAAGCTTAAATGACCATTTAAAATAATTTCCTAACCTTTTTTCACCTTTGGGGACGAACGATTACTACATTTTAAAGATCGCAATGATGCACAACTGCTCATAATGCACAAAGCTCTCATGCGTTCTGAGCAGGTCGTTTTATTTGTGGTAACCCTCGCGTGCGTATCACAAGCATAAAACATCCAGGGCTCCTCCCCATTGCTTTTCGCAATAAACATGTTTACTCTTTCTCTCCTCCAGGGAAGAAGGGAATAAATTTTACGAACCATTCTGATCACGGGGAGAGGGCTGAGCTGAGGAGATCTGGCGGCGTCCCTGATGCGCTGTTCAGCGACTGCCGGTGTTGGCACAGTGCGAGCTTGACCTTCGTCCGTGCAACTCCCTTGCTCCTCAGTCGTGGCTGAGCACGCCATGTCCAACTTCGGGGAAAAAGAAGATCACGCTCAACAAACACTGTCTACAATGTGATTAAAGCGCCCGTGTATATGAAGCGCAAGTTACCTGTGTGCTGCTAATACTGGACAGGCTTGAGATGCTCGAACACCTGCTTAGAGTGGGCCAGGTGTCGCCGAAGACTTTCCTGCGAGTAAGAGGTATCGCGTGTCCTTAAATCGCTACGTTTGCGCAACAGAAGCACTATATCAAACCCAAGGCCTTAGTAACCTCATTGGAAGACTTCATTGGCAGCGAAGAGCGGAGGTGAAACGAAAGCCCTTTCAGCAAAAGGTGTCATGAGTGTTCCAGAGCTTGTACAATTTCTGGATACCTGCTCCAAATAAAGTACATGTAACATTTTGAAAGTGAGATTCGGAGATCTTTTTAGAACAATTTAACCCGAATCTTATTGCAAGATTCATGTAGTTTGTGCGTCGATGGCAGTGACACAAGTTCCGACATCGAAAGAGGAAAAAAAAGTGCAAACCTTGCAAACAACGGCCAGGAGCTATCCAGGTCATTTCCGCTGGAAGCAAGGTCGAAAGGCACGGCGTTCAGCTCGTAAAGGGAGGACAGGAGACCCTGCACCGCCTCGGGCTGTCGCAGAACAGACCACGCTTGGTAGTGGTCGCTGGAAGAAGGAAAGAAAAGTGATTGATTGATTGATTGATTGATTGATTGATTGATTGATTGATTGATTGATTGATTGATTGATTGATTGATTGATTGATTGATTGTATACGGTTTAACGCGCCAACGCTACGCAGGCGACGAGGCGTGCCGTGTTGGAAGACTCCGGATTAATTTTGACCAGCTGGGTATCTAACGTGTGCCGAAATATCGAACACACGGGCGTTTCTGCTTTTCGCCTCCATCAGAAAAGCGGGCACCGCGGCAGGGAATCGAACCCGCGACCTCGTGCTCAGCAGCGCAACGCCCTAGCCACTGAGCCACCGCGGCGGGTAAGGCAAAAAAAAAAAAAAAAAAAAGGGAGTCATGTGTATCTACAGGGCAGCCTGCTGCGCCGCATGCCTCCGCTCTGCGAAATTCGGCCCGCAAGGAAATTTGCATTAAGTGTTTAAGGAGGCGTACATGGAAGAAATATCTGCTCTCAATGGGGACACGTGGTGTATTTGCTTAATCCGCAAACGAGAACTGTACCCCCATTTAGCTGTAACTCCATGGGCCTAAGAGCGCTCTTCTCATGATGACTGCTCGCAAGCAGTCTACTCTGCTTCTGCCCTTCACACGTGGCGCCGAGAGCAGAGCTCTAGCGAACGCTCCAGCGTGAAGGCCTTGCCTGCTCCGGCATGGAGGACCTATTCCCAAAGGGGCCTCCGGCAACCCAACTGATCCTCGCCCATCTGATCTGAGACGTCCGGCCTCACACAGCGGCTTTATACGGACTGCCGTTGTAATGACTGATGTACCCTGAATGACTTGTCCTTATCTTTGATTCTTTCTTCTCGGCTTTCTCCATCTCCAAATGCTGTATTCTTTCGAAAACTCCCCTCTGCTTTCCCTCTTCCGCACTGGGTTGTTTGTATGCAGGTGAGCTCCCTGCCGACCTCAAAGATATCCCCAGTGCACTTCCTTTCCTCTTTCCCTAAACCACAAACCAAGCCGCGATAACAAAGGACCCACGCCAGCTTACCTCGTCGCCTTTTCGTCGATCGTGCAAGCTTGCAGCGTTTCCGCGAGGCACTGGTGCACGAGGCAGTAACGGACCACGGCCCTTCCTCTCCCCACGTGAGTCTTGAGCTGCGGCGAGAACGCCATGGTTAGTCGGGTTCGCCGGTCTCGTGGCGCTAGGCGCGCGTATACCTCGGGCAACGACTTCGCGTATTTGAGAGCGTTGTAGCCCTTCAGGTTCTTCTCGGCCGCCAGGCACCGACGGAAGTAGCCCCAGTAGCCCCTGCTGACGTCCAGGCTGAACGCCTTGTCTGCAGCGGTAACAAGGCGGCGGGGAATAAATGAGCGATCCTTAAGGAAGCCCAGGTGAAGCGAAACAATAAGAAGAGATGGCAAAGTTTGGAAGGAGGTGCAATACCTTTCTGGCCATGCTGCAGTACGAGCTCAAGTTCGGTGCAGAACTGGTGCAGCGTGGTACTGTCGTCGTTGATCGCTTCGTCGGACTCCTTGAACTGTTCACATAGTTCCAGAATGCGCTCTGTTCAGGGATCACAAAGGGAAAAAAAATATCTTGAGCGTGATTCCACGTTCTACATGCACATACACGCGTTACGGGTAGTAAGAATCTGGCGCGGGAAAGCTTTTTCCTTATTTGGCTACCAAGCAGGCCATTTTTTGTGGACTTAACGTGTGCCGATGTGTAGTAGTCATTTTTTGTGCACTTTGCATCCAAAATAAATAGGACAGCCATGATCGGGGGATGGAACTCCCAATTCAATCTACAACTTCATAGCGCAGAGTCATTGCCACGACCACATGGTCGTGGCAATGACGCTGCGCTGTGACAAATGGCTACCTTGGAGGAATCCAATTGTCACTCCAACAATTAACGACCATGCGCAAAATTGCTGAAATTTAAAGAATGTGCCAAAACTCACCCCTGCATTAATAATGACATTTAATTTCGATAAAACACGAGCGTCTAATCGAAGCACTAAGACAACTACTCCACTTAGAATATCAATGAAGGACGTAAATGTAAACACAAAGAACGCAAATTGCGCCTGTGTTGACGCGCGTGTTAAAATTTATTAAACACATTTGTTTTGTACTGCTGCGGTGCATGCGCACTGCCAGGCAGCAGTATTATATGCGGTCAACAGCTTTGCACTCGTTGAGCAAATAGGTTAAGATCGGTCACGCTTTCCTTGCCAAACAGCTGCACGCGCTCTGGGGTATCTCTCCAAGACCATTATCGTGTTTCTTCGAAGAGCATAGGTCGCGTTAGCTCGAGTTTACAAACACGGCGCGGCATGAGAAAGCGATAGTCGGTATCGTGCTTATTGTGATCTGTTTGCAACTGCCCCTTCCAACGTCTCCTTGGCCTTTACAAATACGCCGTGTTCTTGAGGGTGATATTGTTACGGCTGGGTGGTAGAGGAATTGCGAGAGCTGGACTCCGGCCTCAGACATCTGGTTATATTTATCCTTTGGTCGTTACGACGCTGGCGTTCCGGACCGTTGGCAACATTGATTCTCGCGCCGGAAGGTACCCCACAACACCCCCCGACACCTCATCCCACTCGCCACTTCTTTCCCACCGAACCCAGAAGTCACGGGACATTACGCGTACGTGATCCTGAAAATAACGTAACTTGTCCAGCCATCATGCATCCAGGGATACATACTGCAAGACAACGAAAGAGCTATTTGTACTACCGAAGGCGATGGTTCCATTTTCAGCGGCTGTTCCAGGCTAAGTATATAGGTCGCTTGGTGCACGCTGAAGAACCCTAAATTGCCTAAATCTGAGCAATTATCACAGCAGCGCGCTTCGTAGCTGAGGTAAATTTGTTCTCTTCGGGTCTTTTCTATTTTGGTCTCTTTCAGCCACCGCATGGGTCTATAGGAAATTGAGTAACACAGATGGGAATTTTATCTGGAAAAGGCATACTTTGGGGCGACTCGTAGAAGCTTCAAATTATTGTTTCCCTTTGTAATATCTTGCTGTCTGCATGAGATCTTCAACCCATACGTTCTCTCTCTCTCTCTCTCTCTCTCTCTCTCTCTCTCTCTCTCTCTCTCTCTCTCTCTCTCTCTCTCTCTCTCTCTCTCTCTCTCTCTCTCTCTCTCTCTCTCTCTCTCTCTCTCTCTCTCTCTCTCTCTCTCTCTCTCTCTCTCTCTCTCTCTCTCTCTCTCTCTCTCTCTCATGTTGCAAAAAGGGCGAATTAAAAAACGATCATCGCAGCGCGAAACAGACAGGACATGTGAAGGAGGAACACAGGACAAGCGTTGGTCTGGGGAATCAGCGCTTGTCCTGTCTTCCTTATCTGCGAAGATGAACTCGCCCATGATTTTGGGTGCTAGACCACATGTACGCAAGATCCAAGGTCTAAATAAACTACACTCGTCGCACACTTCGGCTCCAGACCCGGCATGCGGGCCGTGCGCTAAGCTTGATTCAGACACGTGATAAGCGCTAAAACGCGCGCGACCCGACCAGCAGCAGCGACGATAAGGTCGGAAGGGAGCCAAGCTTTCCTTTAACAGCGGTCGCGTGCTCCCCAAGAATCCCGCTAAGAAAGTTATGCCGTTGTCTTCTCTATCTCAGAGGACTAAGGTCTGTGGATAACTATCGCGGCGCCAGGCTGGCTCGCGAGACGGTCGGCGCATGCTTGAGGAAGCGTGTTTGCCTCTCCCCCCCCCCCACTCCCTCCCACAATCACATGCATACAATGCTGACTGAGCTGCCGACTGCGCACCCGTCACCCAAATGACCGGGGCCGCACAATCGCGGGAGAACGTAGACTCGTGGTGCGTTCGGCGATGTTTGGGTACGCGGACAGGGGTGAAAGCTGACTCTTGTAGGGAGCGAAGGCATGTTTGTCTTATCCTACATCGTTCATACGTACACTCTTAGTCAAATTTTTCTAGGCCACGTCAAAAGCGCAAAGGCCACAAAAAAGTGAGAGTACAAGCTTACGTCTTGGGCGAGGCTAACACGTGTTATTCCAGAAAGCCAAGACACCACGCGTCTTTCTTACTCTCATGAAATAATTGGGTCAAGGTTCGGCGGGCGTTATGCTTTCGCTTTGAATTCTTTGTTCCCAGATGGCTTTATCATGGCCTAGAAAATTGACAAAGGCTGTACGTTGCGCCAGTGCGTTGCACATGAAGCGCTATATTCTGAGCACTTATTCCATAGCAGGGACGGTGTCCATTTCAATGCGCCCATTTCGAGCGAGCCCTGATTGGCTGAAAGCAGACGATCAGGTGTGTCGCGGCACAAGCAAGGTGGGGCGTCGGCTTCCGTGCATGTCATTGGTCAGAAGCCTCTCAACTATGTCACCACTGAAATGGGCGCGAAATGAACATTTTTGAAGCGGGCAAACCTCAGAGTTCCGCCCCAGGTCTCGCTCACGAGGTGCGGGCGCGAGGACAGCAAGAAGTGCGTTTGGTTGCAGCGGTTTTACTTTGCTGAAGCAACTTTAACCGTCGGAAAGACGAATAGTTGACATACATATCAACCGTATAGGCCAAAGCAGCGTGTGATCCCAGTGCGCACTTACCGACGTTCCAGCTGAAGGAATTAAAGCTAGTTAACTTGAAGCAACATTTATTTTTCCGTGGCAGCATTTTGCGTGGCACCGAGTTCTCTCAGTAAAATTTGCCTACTTTTTTACTAACTCTGAAAAACACTACCGTGAAGACCGAAAGGCTAACCCAGTCCTTATATCGTTGAGTGAACCACCACTACCTTAGAATGTTAATTACAACACTTAGACGTCAAGTCCCTCGTAGCTTTCCTTCACTCAGCTTTATCCCATCGCAATAAGGACATCACTTAGCAACGAAATGGCGCGTATCATCGCGCGGAACAAAGCCCCGAGTCCATGTTGTAAGTCCTTTGGGAAATTCGCGGAAACCGCCTCGCGACAAAGGCCTCTGCACGCGTCACACACGCGATATGCAGAACAATTGTTTCTATGGCGGCTGAATGGGCTCCGCGGGAACGCATTTGAGCGTGCCTTTTGGGAGTTTCAGTTTAAGGCGGCTTTTATCAAAACCATTGCTTCGTGATTAGGGGAATTTTTTTTTTCGGTTTCGTACTATAAACAGTGCGCGGTCTATGCTACGAATAGTGGTATTTGTACCTGTGTACCGATAACTAACATGGTAAGTTCAACTGAATGAGCTCACCTTGCACTCAGTCTTGGTCAATAAAGATGCGAAAACAACCGACAGCACACATTTACAAGGTTTGCTTAGCACACAATTGCTCGATGAGGACCGGTTCTTTCGGCATTGTTGAAAAATCTGTCCCCGGTATACCCCCGTTTAGAACTGACATCGCGCAGTGAAAATGAACAGGGCTTAATAGATAAATAGGACGAGAGAAATGTCTAGACCATGCAGAGCACACGTTAGCAATGACAAAAAATAATGTTAGCGAGTTCGCTTAATGATTCCAATCCTGGCAACGCCTCCTTTAAGTTCATGCGTTCTTCACGGATGCACGTTCGTGGTCTTGGAGCGAAGTTAACTGACCTTGCTTATACCGCCAGTGACACAAGGTCAGGGTTTTGGCGTTTACGAAAGGCTACTTGAATTTTGTTTCAGGTTACGTCCCCGCACAAGCGTACAAGCTCGTACTCGTTTCTTCGACATAAGCGAAGAGTCCAGTAGTTGTGGCAACACGTGCGAGCGAACTGCTGACATGCCGCGGTGACCGCGCGACCGAAAAAAAAAAAACTGAAGATCAGGAGGAGACTTACGCTTGATCTGGGCCAAGGCCTGGTCTACGTGTACTCCAGATGCCATAGGAGAAAACGTAGCGTAGCACACATTGGAGTCTTCCTGCAAGGCGGGGCACGAGAGCATGGGTCAGGGAACCAGCGAAGGAAGTTTTGGTCGCGTCTCAGAAGAAGATCAATCGAATAGCTCGGCTTGCCCCCGACTGACTGCCAGCGGCAGCGCGCCGGCCTAAGACAATGGGCCGAGCTATACAACAAAGAAGCAAAACAAAACAGAAGACCGCTGCGCTCCCTACAGAGACCGGCATCATCCGGAACTTATCGCGGCGAGGGGGGAGATAACATTCCCCGGGAGCAGGCGCGATAACGGTAATCGCCGATACTGGTTATCAATGACTCCGGGCATGCCCTCAGGCCCAGCGTGACCGATCAGCTGGCCTGGCTGACAGGGTGACTCACCGATGGAGCGAGTGCTTCGGCGCGCGCACTCTGGTTTAGAATCGATAGTTTTCGGCAGTCGACCTTGTTGCGGTCAACTATCGAATGGCATGAACAGAAAGAAACAATAGTTGCGAATAATTATTTTTTTATGGCATACCCGGCTCTTGAATGGCGCCTCTCTTCGCGCGTCGAAGTGAACGCCGGCTGTGTGATAGCGTATAATAATTGAGGACATTGTATTATGTAAGGGGCGGTGTTGTGGCCCCGCGGGCACTAATGCCTAAAAAGTCCTTGCGTTTCTGGTGCCAACTGAACGCTGCTGCGTTGCGCTCGTTTCCCGCCAATTTGATGCTTTGCGCATGTGCAGTGACGCCCACGCTCCCCCAGCACGGGAGAAGCACAGTACCAAGCTAAAGTTGTTTGCTATCTAGAAAAGAGTGCCGCATTTCACTTTTAAAGTGCTTTCAAGAAACGCTCCCACTAAAGAAAAAGTATTGTGACGCTTTTTGCGGAGGAACATTTAAAACGTGGAATCATGCAATGGTCCATTGAGCGAAAAAGTCCGAGCCTGACAGCGAAGCGGCGTCGGTGTCTGTAGCAGGCTCAAATTCCCACTGGCTGCGCCACTTTCCACACCGCGTGCTTCCGAAATAAAGCAAAGAAAAGGAACGCACCGGTTGGTTACAACGCGTTTGATAGTTCGTTTGAAAATAAAACAATAACTAGCGCTCGTGCAAGCGCAGGGCCACGTGGAAGGGTGGAGGCGGCCTCTGGTTAAAGCGGCTTGATTTCGGCGCGTACAGCTTTGCACCTCGGCTGTCTGCTCCTCTCGCTTCGCTGCGCAGTAGTCACCAGCGATTCAGGGCGCTCAGGCTGCGCGGTGCAAAGCGGCCTGCGCCTAACCAGAACTAAAGTGGACCGAAATGAAGCCGCTCGCCACTCTAAGTCAAACCGAACCGGCATTTTTTTAACACTAAAGTGTTTTATTCCGGGATACAGAAAGATTTCCGTGACGTCATATCCGTCATGGTCATATCTGTCACTTCCGTCACGGAAGTGACGCCAGTGCAACAAAGCAAGTGGCGTGTAAAGGGTGCACCCCTGCACACATGGTCTTCTGGTGGGGAAGCAACCCTTAGCACTAAAGAGTACGTTATACTCAGGGTTGTTCGTTTTAAGGTTTTATATTTTAACACGAAAGTGTTTTATGCCGGGATACACCAAGATTTCACTGACGTCATATCCGTCACGGAAATGACGCCAGTACACCTTTTCCGAAGCGACCCGCCAGCAGGACGTCGCTCGCCAATCACAACCACAAGACAGCCGCCGACCCCCAAATCATGCTCATTTCGCTGCAGATTTCGCTACACATTTCATTTTCGTGTTTTACCGATTCCTATGACAGAGGAATCAACCAGTTTTTTTTTTTTTTTTTTGGTTCGACACCTTGGTTCTGACAAGCAGAACCGACTGTAGCAAAACTGACGTCATTGTGGCAGCACTACTAAGGCAGTGTTAGGTCTATTTAACGCTACCAATTCTTCGCCGTAAACGATTTCCGAGCTTCGTAGCTCTCAACAAAAGTGATGCGCCATGTAAAGATGGAGGATAGGGCCACAGGCACAAAACCTACGTCCTACTTAAACGGGATATGGGATGCGAGGCAAGTTACGAACGAGCCCAGGGTAGGCGCGGTACCCGCGTTTGCCGCTATCTTGTCGGAGGTAGTGACCGCTACCATGGTAACGCGCCCACATGCATGGTTGTGGCACGCGCAATGGTGTATTATCCCGATACCATGCGTTAAATATTGTGGCCATAATGAAACGAGACGATCCACTAACCTCAGTGCAGGCACACAGTTATTGACACTCACATCCGCCTGCAACTCCAGCGAGAAAGGTCGAGAGCTGCCGATTATAAACTGCACCTATAGATAAAATGCAGTGGGGCAGCTGGTTACATGGCGTCTCCCGCGTCCATATTATTCATGTTTAAGTGGAAGCTTGCAAACTTTCTACGAAGCAGGAAACAATAGAACATTGGTTTGTTTGAAACCAGCATATGAACGGAAGGGAATGTTACAGACTATACGATAGGCAGTTTGTAAAGCAGATTGTTGTGACGGAGTGGTTGTTGCTGTCGAGGCTTGACTCCACCTCCCCCTACGCTGACAAGGGCGTTTTTGCTTTAGGAACTGTACTGAAGGTGTCTGCGCACAGGTGCAAATCTTGAGGATTAGTTTGGTATAGTGCTACGCTTAAAACACTATGGTAAGTGGGCACTTAACCGATGTTATCACAAGGCAGCTTGGCAAGCGCGAAGTTATCTTGCGGTATATGCCTATCTTGGTCCAATGGGACGAGTCGTTATTCCTCTTTTTCCCCCCCGACAGTGGAAAGTCACAAAAGAATGCGACCGCTCAGAGTGCAGGAAGTTTTCTCAGGACAATATCCAGAGCGACTTTCACGAGTGCACTCGGCGGATCCTCGGCACAAAAGGGGGGGCGCGTTACTCGGCCAACAAACACGCTTGCGAGCCGAAGCCAGGTGTGCACCGTAGATTGGCGGGTAAAAAAAGGCAGGTCGATTAGCACTCGCCGGTTGACGTGATTGCATAGAGCTGTCAGTGGGCTTGCTTCCATTCACTAAGAGGATATAGGTGCTCAAGATCGCGCGGTCAACTTGCGACAGTCGTTTAGGAAAACACCGTCGCGTGTAGTGCAGGCGCTTGTCTTTGCAGCGCTGACAGCAAATACGCATAACAATCTCCACCAAAAGTACTTAGTTCCTTCTCAAAGTACGTATTGCTCGAATGTCATCTTGATGTCAAAAAAGGACTGTTCCCGCTTTCTTCCCCCCCCCCTCCCCCCTCCTACGTCTGCGTTCACGCCCTTGGCGCTTGTTAATACACCCAGCATAATTTTTCACCGATCTTTTCTTGCGCCTTCGGTGTACTCATGCTGACGGTTCGAAGCTTTCACAATTATAGCGTGTGCCATTTGAATGAATTGATGAAGCTAGCTAGAGTTCGGCGTCAACGTGGTTGGTTCAACATAGTCCAGCTAAGCTCACTTCTAAAGCACAAACTCCAGCTGGCTCAGGCGAAACCTTTATTACCAATATATTGCAAATGCAGCCTACACACCACGTCGCAACACGTCGCAAGTGGTATACCCCTCACTGCCCTCCCGATGTCCTGACTGCCATACCACCACTCCACCAGACCTCACACACCTGGTGCGGTGGTGCCCAGCCCTCGCCAGCCACCGTACATTCAAATCACCCCAACCACATCCCGGTCCACAACAAACTTATGCACACTTGCAGTTTATTCAATTAAAAGCGGTCTAGCGCGGGTTGTTTGGGTGGGTCCTCCCCCGAACGAATTGGCAAACCTGTGCAAACTCACGACGGTTGCGATCACCACGAACTGGCCCATTAACTGCAGATTCCAAGGACTGTCCCAGTTATTCACTCTACTACGGACGACAAGAATGTTTATTTTCTCTTACCCTCCCCATTCCTTTCGTCCATCGTGACCAGTGGTAATCCTTTTCTTATAAAGGTTCTCTCTCTGTATTGCTCTACAATCATCGTCATCACCTATGCCCACTGCAGGACGAGGGCGCAACGCGTAAGCTTAATTCGAACCGTTCCTGTCTAGCGATGCCCGAGCCTATTCTTTGCTCCCGAATTTTCTAATTTCATCACTGCGTCGAGTTAATTGTCTTCCCCCGCACTTTTAGACCCGTCTTACGGTAGCCCTTCTCTTACCCAGGTGGTGTCCACCGGTTGCCACTTTCCACTTGCTCTTAGTTTTCTGGCTGAAGCACAAACTCTGATGCCGCAGAACCTTGTCAGAGATGTTTCCCTATGTATTTTTTAATGCGTAGCATTCTTTGCCGAATACCCCCACAGCCAGGACCGTGTAACGCCGTGCATTTCCACAAAAATGCAGGTATCGCGGAAGTTGCACCTGTATTCGCTATAAAGGCGCAAATAGAGATAATTGACCGAACAAAATTTTGAAAACAAAAAAAATATATATATTACGAAAAGTGGCGAGCGGTGAACACCCTGAATTTACACAATGCAAATTTCGGGAAAGTTCCACCTGTAGTCGTTATAATAGCATAAATGGGGATAATTGGTCGGACAGGATTTAAGAAAACAAATTGTTGACTATACACTAACACTCAAGACAACCGGGATAAGATTGCTACGCATTAGTAAATAATTCTCTGAATTTATGCAGAATTTTTTTTTGTGAAAGGCTATCCATCCACGCATGGGAACAGAAGTGAATAATGGCGTTTAGCGTTACATAATGCAGTGTACACGAATGCACGTACAGTCCTTAGTTATCGAAACGTAATTTCAGCATAAAGGCACCGCAACTTCGCTTAGCGCCAGTTGGCCAATAGCGAAAGCACAAGCTGCTGCCGCTGGCAACGGGCGCGGGAGGCTTTGTATAGTTGCCTCCACACCACCGACAAGCCCGGAGGATGCAGTGGCCAAGCGCATTCTTCACTGTCGCCGATAGCGATCAACCGCCAATGGCGCACCTGCCCATCCCCCTCCACGCCGCCTCTTTCGCGGGGTTTCCTCGTGACAAAATTTGAGCCGAAGCTAACGACCGAGCTGCTGGTGGTGGGCGCGCGCCTATTTCGAGAATGTAGAACAGGAATCGGAGGAGGAGGAGCCAAAGGATGGCTGAGCTCATGACACACTGCGTCCGCTGCGAAGCCCGAAAGTGTTCCAACGAATGGTTGTGTTTGTCCGCAGAGTGATAGCTCTCTTTGCAACACTATAAATACTCGCGTCGGCGTGGGCAGGACGCTAGACGCGCCGTCAATCAGCTGCAGCCGTGAACGGCAGAGAAGCTCACGGTAGAAACATCTGTCGTCGCGCAAACGTGACGCACTGTCATCTGAACCTTGTTTCATAAGCCTCTTAGACGACGGTGGTGTGTGGGCAGCGTTTGTCGATAATTTCCCGCCGCCTCCTGTCACACCACAAATATTCTCATAGCGAGGTTGGTTAAAACGCAATAGCTCGAAATAACGAAATAAACAAGTATTTGGAGACGGTTACTGTTGATGTGGATACCATTTTGCTGCAATCCCTACCGTGGGGATTGGCATTACCAATAAGCAATAAAACAAAAAATAAGTTTTATTACAAGTAATAAAACTATCTTACCCCGATGACTCCGCTGACGTCAGCGGAATCATGGTGCAGATTACTAGCGAAGGGCTCTGACTCAGATCATGTTGCGACGTAATGCTGCATCTGAACAGTCAGTGCTCGAAAATGCTGCAAGACTGCCTCGAGACGAGAAAGAGCCCTGCCGCTTGGCAGCCGCCCAACGAGCAATACTACAAGAGGCAAGGCTAGGAAACAAAGGATCGCCTGCGCTCACGTGAACTTTGTGCCGAGTTGACGACAGCAGGGCCAAAATCGTTTTAGCTGTTGCCAGAAATAAACAACGCACTCCGTTTGAAAATGCTTCACGTTTCCTTTAAATCAACTCGGGATAGTTACTATGAAGCTAGGGAAGCGTCTGAAGGATGCGGGAAGGTGATCTCTCAGAGGAAAGCTCAGAATCATGCACGGAACACCGAACCTCTTCGAGGTTGTGAA
Organism: Haemaphysalis longicornis; assembly: GCF_048455015.1. Lineage (NCBI taxonomy): Eukaryota > Metazoa > Arthropoda > Arachnida > Ixodida > Ixodidae > Haemaphysalis > Haemaphysalis longicornis. The sequence goes on along the minus strand of NW_027526361.1, from coordinate 38,993,864 downwards.
GTATACGCAGCGAAGAAAAGGGGGGGGGGGGAAGGGGGGGGGGGGAGTAGAGAAAAAAAGTTACCTGAAAACGGATGCGTAAGCGATATCATAGCCCGCTGAAATGACGATATTTTTTTTAATGCTATAGCATTTTTTACCGAGTACCCCCACATGCCAGGACAATGCAGATTTAAATTCCACCTGTAATCGTTATAATAGCGTAAATGGAGAGAATTGGTCGAGGGAAATCTTGAACTAAAAATATAAAAATATATATAGTAGATAATTCGCTGGATTTCTGTAGAATTTGTTTTTTTTTCACGAAATCAAACATCTACTCGTCCTGTGAGTAAAACTCAAAATGTAGGCTTGTTGAGCAACGAATGCCGAAAAGCGAAACTCAAGGTGGAAGAAAACTATTTATCGGTGACGCGGCCAGCTTCCGAACGACGCCCTGCCTGATTCGATGCACGAGCTCCCGTTTCTCACTAAAGCCTAGTAGTCTTTGTGGTCGGAGGAGGAAGCGGGCCGAGAGATTGAACAGGCTGGCACAGTTTGTAAATGCCACTACGAAGCACAGATTCCCGGAAAAGAGGGAAATTTGAAAAGGTTCAGAGAATAGGAAATCTCCAGGACACCTTAGCAATTGGGAGTTGTAAATGCGAAAACATTGATGTCCAACGGAACGCCGCATGACGTCATGTGCCGTGCGGAGAACACTGGTTTGCTGGAGACTACTGCGCCGCCGGGCAAGAGGAGCGATGCGGCGGGAGTGCGAAGCGGAAGTTTTGCGCGAGGAGCATTTTCTTTCCCACGTGGCTCTGCCTTTCCAGTTTTCTCCCCTCCACGTGACTCATTCGTCACGACCCTATCGACCAGTCAGGACTTTCGCTTCATGCCACCTATAGAGTTTCATACTAATATATACTAGAGGGAAATCTGGCGCTGCATTTCCGAGCCGCCGTGGGCGGCGCCATTGCAGCTAGCGACGTTCCTCGCCTACTTGACTTGGTTAGGCGCATGGCTTCTTTTTTGTCTCGAAGCCAAAATCAACAAAAACCGGTAACATTGTTTTCATGTTCATCTTGCGTGAAGCTTGTAAACAATCCCTTTAATTTTATAATAACAAAACAAATTTGATTAATCTTCTGCGGTAAAATTGTTGCTTTCTTGCAGCCAGACGCAACTTTCCAGCCTGTTCGTGAGCCCTGCCAGGGACAAGTGGAACGGGCCTGCCCGGTACATGACGGAACGCTCGCTGAAGCGCGGCTCTCCTAGAAAGTGGCGCCAGACTCCCCTCTAATATAGACTAGTATGAAACTATGACGCCACCGACACTGGCTTTTCTGCGACACTAGCCCCTTAACGCTATCGCGTTAAATAAAGACGTACAGCCACGACAAAAAGTTTACGGACCAGGAAATTGGCAATTTTAGGTTTTCTCTTCCGGTAGCAGCCCGACAAACTGCCGTGTGCATGCGAGATGTCGCATAGTTACCGAAGTAATGGAAAATACCGCCATAGTACCCCGGGCTGCCTTGCGGCAGAGAAATAACCCAAAGTTGCTGCTTTCATGGTCCGCAAACTTTTGGTCTTGGGTGTACATTATTCAAGTGGTTGTACAAGGAAAAAAAAACAAAAACGGAAGTACTGAATTCACAGAACCTACGTAGGTTCAAGATCAGAACAATTAAACTTGACTTAATCATCGTGACCTAAAGCCGGCTTGTTAAATAAAGACGTACATTGTTCAACGTACGGAGGTTCAAGATCAGAACAATTAACCTTGGCTTATAATCATTGTGACTTAAAGCCGGCTCGACACCGTCCCTGAAAAAAAAAAAAACGTTCCTCGGGGTGACGTGATAGTTCATTATCTTGTCGAACGCGAAAAACGGCAAGCGTGCAGCGTCAACCAAACCGGCATATGAATACTGAAACTAAGGGTCGGGGCAATCTCTAGCTCCAATAACTAAATTTGATTTTTAAATGTCCTCTCACGTAGAGAAAGGTCGCAAGGAGAGTCAATTAACAAGCGAACAGATAACGCATACAAATATACACGACTCTCTTCACAAGCTTTTCCGTCGGCTATTTCTATCGCCGGTCACGCCAAACAGCATTATTCTGCACGCAGAAAGCTCGCATCAACACGAAACAGCGCGACGCCCTTCAGCAATGTTTGCAAACTGTTTGCACACGCAGGGATTTCATTTCCCTTGACAACCGTGCGCTATCACTAATGCTGAACGCTTTAAAGCGGACATGCACTCAGTTGTGCGCGAGTGCACGACTTGCGCAACCTGTCAACGTCAGAGGGCCGACTTCCAGGAAATCTACGAGGGGAGAAGCATTGTTTCATCAAGAGTAAGCACATTGTTCCTTGTGCCGATAAACCATTGTCATTGCGCCTCCCTTGATCTAGTTAGAATTCACGATAATTTCAGATACTGCGCGTTGAAGAGTAATGGCTCCGGGGCACAATACAAAGACAGATCGCAATATTTTTAACTTCGAGGGCTCTTGAAGCTTCTGATGCGCGGTAACGTCGAGCAAGCATATATCAAACCACAGTCAGATTCAGGAAGAACAACATTCGGATGAAGGTGTCTTCCGACGTCACACCTGATCCAAGGTTCCAAAAGAGTCACTCTAAAAAAATTGTCTTTTCAGGGCACAGCGATAGGTGCAGCGTACACGAGCGGCACTTTCACTAATTTTCGTCTTAAGTGGTGTAGATTAGCACTTTACCATAGCGAATGCAGACCGCATTGCCAAGATTTCAGTCAATGCAGCTATTTAGCTCCAATTGCGCCAATTACGCCAAATGTCCGAAAACGCAAAAATTGGGGTACTAATAACACCACGTTCACACTGGCCGTTGGCCAATTCAATCCAGTCTTTACAATCCAATTCTTTAGGTCGGCTTTCCAAGCTCCAAAACATGCTACCATTTGAAGTGCCAGATCTGGAATATATAGATAACCCAAGACAGTATCTCGAAAATGTGTCCACAGCCCTCGGTTTCTACGCGCTCTGCTATTATCTTGGCGGCGTTCTGGCGGGCGCGGACCTCGTCGACAGCGCGTCTCGCGTGGTACGCTGTATCAGCGTCACTGTGCAAGAATCGCGCGCGCGTGACTCCGGCGATTAGTGGCATCGAACGCCTCATCGATAGCGATACAATGCTGGAGAATAGCCACGCGAATGTGCCTGCGGAAGAGATATCGCTGTGGGGCGTACAGCGTCGTCATGTGACCGGGGCGCGTCCGATTTGGGGGCGTGCGCTCTTTGCAATGCGTTCACGGCGCCGGCACTGTCAGCCCTGGTTTCTCTGAGAAGGCGCGGGCCTGATTTATCGACGATAGTGTGTGTGCTTGTGCGTTGAAACGGAAACACTAGCTTGATAGATGCTCCTTACTTCGAACGTATATTAAATGGTCAGATCAGCTCGAACGAGACAGAATTGGGCACATGGGATGCTGGTACTGCGGAAACATGCCATGGATGCTTCCAGGTCGTTGGCAGAACGAGGACGGCTTTATGCGTACAGCTTAGCTCCTAGTTGCAACGCTCATTCATAACAGTGGGCACAAAATGCGTGTTTCCTTTCATTTTTTTCAGCCACGTGTGCATGTTTCCTCGCCTTTGTCGAAGTTGCTCAAACATACGTAAGGGGGATTCAGTGCTCCGACAAGTACAGGGAGTAGCTATTTCGAAACAAACTTGCTGCCATCCTCGAAACGCGGCACCGCCGTCTCCCCAAAACATGAGCTAAATCCCCATTGGCTACGACACAAAGCATGTCTCAGAAATAAAATAGAAAAGAAGCGCACGTCCTGTGGCTACAAACACGGGCTTCAAATAAAACAATTGAGTATTTCCGATGCCGCACCCAGCGGCGCCACAGTCACCAGCGAACCGAAACGCGCACTGGCACAGTCCCTACATGACGGTGCTGCGGGAAGTAATCAATAGCGCATTCTCATTTCGCATTCACATTCACATTCCTTACTTCATAAAAAGTGCTTACTTGGCCTCGTAGTTTTATGTTTGTGACCCAGACATAAAAATGTAACGACGATTCCCTACACTGTCGTGGCATACCTCTTCAGCGGTGGCAGCAACGAACGAACAGCACGTGCGGATACATTCAAAGCTACGTCAGTCTCAGTACAATGTATGAGTGCGCCAACTTACCAAGTTATCGCCAACTTACGCTGCGGTGTGGAACACGATAATTAGAGTATGCACATTAAAACGCAATACTGTGAATTCGCCTTTTCTGTCCGTAATATATATTCTGGACAAATAGAATTTTACGCTCGAATGGACCGCAGAGCTACGGAACCGGCGGATCTTCAGGACTCAACATAATAACAAGCAAAACTATCCTCTTTAGTGAACAGCTATGCGGTATGGCAGATTGGTTCTAGATGTCCCTGTCATGGTGTGAAGCGCTAATATACACACATTTTTAACTTCGTCCTGGGAGCTGCCATTTTATCAGTGGGCTGTGCTAGCGGCCCCATCGTTGGCGCAGTCGACAGGAAGACGTGACTGCGCATGCTCAGCACATCCCAGAACGTGTTCTGAACGTATTAGAGATTAACGGATGAAAACTTTTATACGCATTTCCACTGGAAGTGGCGCTCCCGTCCTCCTCGACCAAATTGCATCTAGACAGAACTTTAAAAATGGACTTCAGCGGTGCTGGCTGCTTTGAAGATGGCGAGAGGGTCCGGGCATACCTATTTACTCGTTCTTATAAACTAAAATGTATACATTTTGGAGTTTATCGCCGTGATTGATAAATTGCTCACATAACGCACGCCACACCGCCTATGTCATCGCACTCATCCGCTCCCACGTGGTTGTAAAGGTGCAATGTGTTCTTTCTGGACACAGAGACAAGGTGGAGAGACGCGCATGCGTCCTGCCGTCTCATGATAAAAGGGCGGTTAAGACGCAAGAGAGTAAACGCTAGGATTAAGGTTCGTAGGCAACCCTGGGGCCACACACACACACTGTCCTCGTTAAGCTGGGCGGACTCGCCATTGTGCTCTGTGTGCAGTGTGCAAGAAGACATGCGGCATGTCTTGTGTTGCTTCCCGCAGCATACAACTAAACGCGAAACAGCGAAAAGAACTCTTAGGCGACTGTTACGCGGAAACTTTAGAACTGCACCACTTCCATGGTCCGTGGCAAAATCACGCTGATGCGCCCCGAACCTTTTTGTTTCATTCGGGATTAACTGAGGTTTTTTACCCTCGAGATCCTCAATTTTTTTTCCTAGTGCTTTATATTTTTCTGCGCTCCGAACTGATTTCATTTTATTCCTCTTATTCACTGTTTCTGCTGACTTCTTCCCCCTTTTCCTTTATTTCGCCTCACTATGTTCATTCCATCTGAAGTAGCAAGCCCCGCCGTCTGTGGGGCTAACCGCTTCAGCATTCAATAATGCTTTCTCTCTCGTTCACTCGTCCTTGTCTTAACTGTAGCACTCGCACCGTGGAGTCACATCTCAACCCAAAAATATGTCATAGTTGCTATAGATGCATCATGTTATATTATTAGGTTCTATTGCCGAGAAGTTAAACTGGCAAACAAATATATGCGGATGAGAATACTATTGAATTTTTTTCCACATATGAATAGTAGTGCGCGCGCAAATGCGAATTAACGCACCAATAAAAGACCATTACGCTTTGAACTTCGCGAATGGGCTGGTAGACAAAATGGCGGCTGGTGTCGCCATTGAACGAACTCTAAAGCGCGCTATATTTTATCAGTGGTAGCGTGGATCTAATTTAAATCCGGACAGACTAATCCTAGATCCCACTACATTTTTGCGCACTAATTTCTTGCCTGTGGTGTCCCAGTACACTCACCAACACGACAAGAAAGTCAAATAACTGATGCGAACAGCCTCATAGCCAAGGCCACGGACTCCCCGATTACGGACAGCGACACCGCATACTGGCGGCTTTCAGTGCATGCATAGACTTTCTTACTAAGAAACTGCGTTCAGTATGAAGCGCTCTTTTCTGTCTGTCTACCTCTTTACCGTTTAAGTTTCTATCCATAATAGCCTGGGTTTTTAAGCATAAATGATTGTGATTGAAGGGTTAACTTTAACGCGCCGACGCAACGCATGCAGGCGATGAGGCGCGACTTAGTGGAGGTCTCCGGATTAATTTTGACCAGCTGGGGACCTTTAATGTGCGCCGAAATCTCGTACACAACGGCGTTCTTGCTTTTCGCCTCCATCAGAAAAGCATAACACTTTTAAGCATAAGTGTTGATGTAACAAATCCGAAGTACAGGGGGGATTAAAAGAAATGCGAACAACGGAGCGCACAGCCTCCGGCGCACGTTGCACCATCTGGCTGCAAATTCAGTAAACTGCGCGCATGCGCACTTCTTCGAGAACGTTTAAGAGTGTGGCCTACATTTATGGGAAGTGCTTGATCAAGAAGCGACGCCGGCCGTTAATTTCGAGGCGCCTTGCTACGTCGCCACTGAGCAGGATGATATCGTTAAAGGGCATCATGCTAGCTGCAATCAGCCTGCTGCGCGCTTGGCTCCCGAATGTAGTAGATAACAGGATGCTCAGTGGCGACAGAGCATAAAGACGTCTCAAAATAACTGACTGGCGTCGCTTCTTTATCAAGCATTTCCCCTAAGAGGAGGTCATAATCTCGCACGCGCTGAAAGAACTACGCATGCGCGCAGATTACTGACAGTGCAGTCGGAGCGCAGTGCAGTCGGAGGCTGTGTGCCCCGTTGTTTGTATTTCTTTTAATCCCCCCTGTATATAGGCGCGCATGTTTCCCGCCTGCAGCTAGCATGGAGGTAGGGGAACGGGGGCTCATACGTGTCATACGTACGAGCCCCCTTAACGGCTCATACGTGTCAAAATTCAGTGCAGGAAACTGCGCACACCGAGGCAAAACGCAACTACACAACCGATGCTAACACTGCTCTCCATTTGAAATATAGATTGAATTGGTTATAGAAATAAATTTACCGCATCTGGGTTAAAAAAGTTGCAGGGGACACCTACGCTTAGGTCTTAAGATGTAAGACGCGATAGCGTTACCTCGTCGTCAAGGGAGAGCTTCGAACGGAGGTGCTTGGAATCGCCATTCATGCTCTCTGAGCGCTGAAGTTTAGCCTGCTGAAGATTAACCTGACGAAACTAGCAACAACGGCTTTGTTTGGGAGAAGCCGCTTCACTGCGCAGAAGCGGCAATTGACGAAACCACGTATTCTTTCTGTCTTCTGCGCAGCAGTAGGGAGTTTTAGTACAGCGTTTTAGCAGCGACGTTAACGTTTGCGCGCCGCAATCGCAAACAAATAGCGCCTCGTTACGCGACGGTGAGCGTGCCCGCTAACGCTATGGGCGCGCTAAAGTGGTGCTTTCCGCTATACTAAAACTCTCTAATATTGTCAGCAAGCCTACGGGCCTGCCTCCTTTCCACGTTCCAACTACACCCGATTACAGCTTCAGGCGCGAGCCCTCTTTTGGGTGCGCAGACGTACTTCCCGGTTAACGGAAACCCTTTTCCGTGGTCGCTTCATGAGCACGGCTGATACCACACAGCTCCTTTACGGAAAGTCGCCGAATGAGCCCAGTAACGGTATCTAGTCAACAGTGGCTCATCGGCGCATGCACCAACGGCGGGAGAATGAACTCACTGCGCAGACGCGATGCTTAATGAATCCCCACGCACCATTTCTGTCATACCATACGCCGTAGCATCATTGCCCTGCTTCCCACCCTCCAGTTAACCTTTGCATCTGGCTGCCTCATTCGTAGTTTCCGGTTGGCAGTGGTGGCGTATTTCCGTGGACACTTGACGGGCACGGCTGATAGCGGACGGATAGCGGGCACGGAAAAATCGAGAAATGAGCTCAATAACGCTATCGCGTTAAAACGGGCAGGACAGAGGCATAAAAGAAAAATAGGGCTGTCGTAGGCTGGAGTGGCGCTGCTGCGCTGCTGATACGGTTTAGGCTGATGAAGGGATTTGAGTTCAGGGCCAAGGTACAGCTGCGCCTGCCTCGTGCTCGTAAGGTAGGTTAGGTGGAGAGAAACTTGTACGGACGCCTTTAAGGGTGTGATTTAATTGCCTACAATACCGCGATGATCACTTGTGAGCTATCGTGCTTATCTGGCTTCTGCTGAAATCGGCAGAAAGTCTTATAATTTGTCCGATTCGGTTCATCACGCACACGAGGTCGCTCGAGCCTTTATCAGAAAGCAGGGTAGCTGAAGGGGTTAGTTGTTGGGCGAAAATAACAAGCGAAAATAATCTAGGGCTGCGCCTCATCATTGAATGGACCGCGTTTAGCGTGTTCGTTGAACGGCCACAGAAAACAAGATGCTTGCGACGTCACAGCATGTTCCGCAATAGACGGCTGTGGCCTGCTGGCGTCGCTAAGTTTTGGAGACAAGAAGACGCCGAGCACAAAAAGGGAAAAAAAAAAACAAAAAAAAACTGTAGAGTGAACAAGGCTCCGTTTGCGGACCCGAAACGTCATATTTTCTCATGATAACTCCCGGCCAGACCGGCGTCTGTCGAAGCCCTAACTTCACCGCTGTTTTCCTGCCAGTGCACACAGCTGAATGCTTCGATTCCAATCCCAGTTACGCCTGGTCAACAGTCCTCTGCTTGTCCGCTGCTTCTACAAGTAGAGTTCAACCGAATTCGTTGCTCACCGAATTCGTTGTGGGAAATATAGCGCATACTACCTCGACCTCTGAGTGGTAACACGGAAGCGCTTGGCATCGAATACTGCCAGAACAGCGAGGCGAGCGCCTGCGCGACAAATTGCCTTACTGGCTTCAAAAAAAAAAAAAAAAAAAATCGACCCACATGATTCTCTTCACTTCAGCCTGGGCTGAAGTGAACCCATACATAGTCCTGTATGGGTGAACCCATACATAGTCCTGTACCCATTCAACCCATACATAGTCCTGTATGGACTATGTGGATACATTTGTACAGTCGAAAGCTTTATGACAGTAAACGCGGGAGCACGTGTCGCTCAGTACATGCAGAGCGGTCTAGCGATGGGTTGGCGAACTGTCGTAGTTCGTACATTTTGCGGATCCACCCCCTGACAACGGTTGATTGCGCTGTTGTCTGCTGCGGTAGCTACGTTAGATATCTGGAAAAGATTGCAGAGAATACATGTACCGATTAGGGGCTTTTTAACAAGCGCGAAACGGAATGAACGCATTAAAATGTTTGCTTTTCGCTTCTCGATTGGGTGATGAAAAATGCTTCATCCTCCATGAAGTAGCTAATGAAGCAGGCAGCCGCGCGATAAAGCGCTATCAGGGAGTGCGCCCGCCAACCGCACAAACTGCGAGAGCATGCTAGCCGCTCACCAGAGCACTATGTATACTTAGCGGCACGCGCTCCCGTGTTTACTGTCACAGGTTTCGACTGTACAACTTAGCTTCATTAAAAAGGACTACAACAAGCGCCCACATGCACTGCGCTGAAGTTCTTCAGGACTCCTGGGCGTCGCTTTGGCGGTGCGTAATGCCGCGCGCTCTTTTCTGTGCCCAATTGGTCGACAGTGCGGTGGTAATGCAACGAACGAAAGAATTCCAAGGATTTTGACTCATCGTGGAGTTCTGTACGGATTAGTTGAACCACGGCTTGCAATTGAGTGTTGTGTATACGGGGGTGGTATACTTCCCGTCGCTGTCGCCACAGTTACCGTGCTTTGAGCGGAAAGGGAAACCGGATCTCGTGCTTCGGAACACTACGACACAATTCCTCAGCCTTGGCAGCCGGAAACCAGCATATGCGTCATGCAGGCGCGGTATAAAGAGTCATCTCTAAATGCAGAATACCACTCGTGACTGCGAGCGTGGGATGTCAGCAAAGCAGATCTGGCCTAGAACCCACAAATACGTAAAGACAACGTGTTTAGAATTTTTTTTTTAAATTCGGCTTGAGAAATTCGACATAATCGAGATGTTAGATTCTGTTCGCGTGATGGCGGACCGCCGTAAAAAGAATCGTCCAGTAAATACGAGCGCTGCGTTAGAAAGGATGCCAGCAAAACATGGCGGCAACAAATTTCCTGCCATGTCGGGGACATAGAACGGGATAATCCAACGAGAATGTTCAATGTAAATTCTTAAAGGATTTTTGCTTTTAAGTAATAGCCGCCAGGAAAAAAAACTGAACAAAGGCCGGATATTGCGGCACTTGGGTAACTTTCCCCCAAGAAATCCTCGCCAAGAAGCTTGCGTAAGAATAAAGACAACGAACTAGGGACTATAAGGTCGACTTGCAAAGTATACTGACCATATTTCCAGGACAACCATCCTGCAGCTGTGTTGTAAAACGCAATCAAGACTTAGCGGGGCGTTTCCGCAGTTCACAACCCGGCGAACTTCGTGGCAAGGCTTAGTCCATGTGACCCGAATGCTTCCGATAAAAATGGACGACGCCCTACACCGCGACATCGCGCACGCAGCACGAAAGATCACGCAAGGTATACGACAACAAGCAACGCTGAAGCACGTCAACGGAATAGCTTACCCAATAATAAATTAAGAGTATCCGCAGCCAGCGAGCAGCACGCGGATTCAGCCAAGGCACGTGTCTTGTGAGCGCAGTGGCCCGCGGAGGAAGACCTGCGACTTGGCCCTGGGTCACCAATATCAACGCACTCGCGCAAGTGTTTGTAACGGAACGGTGCCTACTTCCTCAACAGGCACTGAGGGCCTCACTGGCCTACGGCAAACTGCAGACTGCCGCCAGCGATGCCATGGGATGTACCGCTTCTGAGCGGTGCGCCACACCGCGGTCGAGTCACACAGGCGGCGGCAGGCTGCGTCATGCGCCGCACACCGTCGCAGTTCGGCCCGGGCCAAGAACCCACACGAAATCTATCCAGGAATAGATCCGTAGCCCCCCGCTCCCGGGCAGCCCTGGCGGCCCCCCTTCCTTGCTTGCTCGTTTTGTTCGCACCGCCGAATTTGTTTTTATTTTGTTTCCGCAACCCTTCGTTTCGTCATTTGACTTCTATGTTGCATTGTTTTTTCTTTCCTTCGTCTCTTCATTCGCTTCGGCCGGGGTGGCTTGTGTGTGCGCGTTTTGTTTTGCTGCGGTCGTCGAGACGTGACGTCAGGCTCGAGCAGCTGTCTTTCGTCGGTGTAGCTCTCCGCGCTCCCATAAGCCCGCCAGCTTCGTTCCCTGAAGTTGTATTGTTGGCGAAGGCGGTAGCAACGGCGACGATCTTGTGACTGATCTGAAAGGGAACCTGCCGCGAACGCCGAGCAATTGATTCTGAACTGTGTAAACATAGCGGTATTTGCGAAGGCTCTGGTTAGTGACGCCTTTGGCAGCTTCGGAGCCTGTAGCTACGGGTTGGAATTTACTAAGCATAGACAATTTTTTGAAGCAAGCAACCGATATTTGGGTGCACAAGTTTGGCGAGGCATGTTCGTTATCGATAGTTTGAATTGCTTCCCGTTTGCGTTTCTTTCGCAAATAAAAATAAGCAAATTCCCGGGTGAATTTAGATTGTTTGGTATCAAGCGCTTACTTTGTGGCGCGCATTATTACAATAAATAAAATAATGCAGAATATAGGAAGGAAATTTGGCGAAAAAAAGCTGTCTATTATTTGTAGGTGGTGTCCTCGCGTGAATTACTGGGCCTAATTCTCTTGCAGGGTCTGCCAATTTCTAAGCAATTGCCCTATACGATTGCGCGTATTGAAGCCTATATATGTGTATATATATTTTTTTTTCTGACAGAAATGTGCAAGACAAGCTTGCACCGGTAGAGTTGCTATATAGATCGTGGTGACGCGCAGAAAATGCACGTTTAGGCGCCGCCATTTCTCTTTAAAGGAGCCACGAAGACAAAATATAAGTTGGGTTTATTAGAAAGACTGCTTAGTCCCGATAACAATGATACCAATATCTTCGCAATCTTCGAACAAATAACGGAGATATTAAAGAAAACGTGTGAAGCAGTTGCGACCCCCTAGCCAATTTCCCGCAACTTTTTAATGACGTCACGGAACCTTGTTTGTGCGATGGGCGGCCGCCTAACTGACCTGTCGCGACGACACATGACTGGACGTCTGTAATGGGGCCTCTAGTTCCATTTGACCGCATCACTTGAATGCTAACGTGCAGTTTACGCACTGAAAATTATGTTTTATTGTTGGCCCGTATGACGTCATTATTGCTCATAACACGCCACTGTGGCGCAAAATTTGAAAGTTTTAAATGCTTCTGGATTTTTTTTTTCGTTAAAAACATATTTTGTGGCTGTAATGGGGCTGAGTGAGATACTGAATCCTAGTTCTTTCAAATTAAACGAAGTTGTATTTTCTCTTCATGGCTCCTTTAAAGTTGCATTTGCCAGCACGCACATTTCGCAATTAAGTCCTCTGAGCACGCAGATAAAAGTTACATTCGTCTTAATTTTTGATCCTGCATCCGGGGGACACGCGAATGAATAAAATTAAGACCTCTTGGGAGAAAATTTTCGGAGCGAGTGAAATGCGTTCAACCCGCCGCGGTGGCTCATTGTCTAAGGCATTGCGCTGCTGAGCACAAGGTCGCGGGTTCGATTCCAGGCCGCGGCGGCCGCTTTTCTGACGGAGGCGAAAAGCAAAAACTCCCGTGTGTACGAGATTTCGGCGCACGTTAAATATCCCCAGGTGTTCAACATTAATTCGGAGCCCTCCACTGCGGCGTGCCTCATCGCCTTCGTTGCGTCGGCGCGTTAAACCCTACAATCAATCAAATGCGTTCACTTGTTAGGCAGCAATTATTGTCAGAGTTGCACTGAAAAATCATTGCTCTTTGTATTGCTATGATGCGATACCCCTAACAATAAACCCCTGCAGTGTTGCTCTATCTGGGTGGACCAATGCCCAGTGATCGGTGTACGAAAAAGTATGCAACTGAAGGAATTCAGTTAGTAATCGCAGGCGGTTAGCATACTTACCGTACACTTGCGCGGTGGAGTAAAGCCCCGATTAGATACAAACTTGTCCATTGTTTTCATTACTGCGTACTTAAACGAAAACACTTACTTTACGAAGACACATTGTTTGTCGGGAGGAGTGTGGTGTTATCAATTACCAGGTCTTGTCGGTTGTTTACGGCAAGCGTTAAAATCGGTGATAGGAGGACCGGTACATTGTGCCCGTAAACGAATCAGTTTAAAAGCACTTATATTACCCGTATACTCACTGTAAAGTCCAAAAAATTTAAGTACACCGAAACACATCTTACGAGTCGTGAATGTTAAAGCGTTAATGTCTAAATCGACGCCGTTGAATCCTCCCAGATTTGCACTGCCTGTATAGTGTTTTCGAGTTTTGCAGATTAACGCGCACACTTGAGTAAATTATTCTTTCTTTGTTTTTGACGCATGCGCTGTTGTGGTACACTGTAATGCATGTCTAGTAGAAATCAATTGATGTGCAGCATTCATCCTATGTATTTATCCTGTGTCTCATATATTAGGGGCGAAGCCCCTTAGGGGCTGGGGCTGTTGGCGTCTCCTGTCGTCGTCGTTGTAATCGTCGTCTCATGTGGTCACGGTGCTAAACACCGGGGAACTCGTTTACGCCTCGCGCTAGAACGTAACACGTACTAAAAAAAAAACACCGGAACACTCGTTTACGTCTCGCGCTAGAAAGCTTCGTGCTTCAAAGACAAGAGACTTTCACAGCAAAGCTATATACCTCTACTCACCAATGGTTTCATCTCCGTTGGCAAAAACGCCAAGGCGCCAAGAATGAATTTGTACGCTTCATGCTTCACCCCTTCCCAGGTTTAACGTTAGTGGAGGTGGTTCGGGATTTTTTATTAATTTTCTTTTTTTAGAAATGGTCATTTTGGAAGCATTTGTGTTGGTGGACAAGGACACTGGACACTTTTCGCGTTTGATGGCGCATTTAAGGCTTTCGCCTAATAAGGCAGAGCTCGAGCTGAGAGTAGCCTTGATCAGCAAAATAGCGCGCAATACAAACATCAGATATGCGTGCGCAATGACGTGGGCCTTAATGCACTATGGCTGCGCGATGTCAACAATTACGGGCCTGTTGGCAAATATGTTGGGCACAATGGGCAATCTGAGATTGGAACTGCGCTCGAGTGCGCACTTAGCGACTACGAGTGGCGGTCCCTCGGAAGTGCCGATTGCGGAAAGGACACGCTGATATCCGAAGATTAGCCTGTAACTTTGGCCTTGGGCTTGCACAACATAATGTCTACGCGATCGGGAAATCTTGCTTGGATTCGCCGTAGCGCCTTTTTAATTTAATTTTATTTTTTGGGGGGGCGGGAACTAAACTTTGCGAATACATGTCATTTTGCCGGGATAAGTATGCCATTTCGATTTATCTGTCCGTTCTAATTATGCGACTTCGGATTTGAAAGGGTTGACGGTATGCTGAATTTCGTCTTATGCCGGAACCATCCGCCGCAGCGGGTCACAGTGGCTAAGGCGTTGCGCGGCTGAGAGCGCAAGGACGCAGGTTCGATTTCCGGCCGTGGCGGCCGCTTTTCTGATGGAGGCGAAAAGCAAAAAAATCGTGCCAATCCACCCCGTGAATGTGGTTGGAAAGCAAAGCTGTAAACGGCACCCATAACGATTACCCATGCGACGTCACTTAAATTCACTCACATCGCTCTACAAATAGCAAAACCAGAGAGAAGCGAAATGCACTTAACCACACCATTTATTACTTCAAAGAGATATTCTTGTTAAGGTTAAATCAATGCATGAAGCATGAGCGGTATTTGGTTGAGTTGTATTGGTGTAGCACAAGAGTGGAAACTTTTTTTATAAAATTAAAGTAAGCTCCGACCCAGTGTTAGACGATCTGTCTTCTCCGTCTCTGCGCCGCGGACGGAGGCGACGAGATTTGCGGCAGAAAAGGAGGAGGAGGAAGAAATACTTCTGTTCAGATTTCTGAACGGCCCAGAGTGCAGCCCTGGGGAGTGATTCCTTCTTCTGTGGGTCCCATATGCAGTCCGCGCGGCCGGAGTTCTGTCCACCCGCTGAATCTGGGTAGCTAGAGATGGCCTGAACAGCAGGATCTCCCATTGCTCTTGTTGGGTAGTTGACGGAAAGAGAGGAGGGTGCTCAGGGCTAAAGTCGCACACCCCGTTTACGGGGTGGAGTGTTCCTACTTTTAAACAAAATTTATTCAGCGTCGTAGCGATTCGGATACATTAAGTGAATTCGCGTAGGCTGTGGGAAGGAGCCCGGATTGTAGGAGCCGTAGGGTAGTTTATTGTTCTCTGGAAAGGTCAGGGTAAGGCGAAGGTACCGTCTGTCTCAGAAGGCGATAATGCTGGGTTATCTCCCTGAACGTGACAAGCGGGTGACTGTCCTCGTGCAGCTACATAGCACAGGAGGTAAAAGCCCAGGCTTGTTGGGTGGGCGTATTTGTTGCCATCCATTGAGGCGTGAGGGGTTTCCAGATGAGCTAAATGGAACCGTTTGGGGAGTGGTTTGTTAGCACGCGCCGTGCAGGTCAGGACACCCAACCCTACTGGTAATTCCAGTAGGCTTGCTGGGAATCAATGACTACCCTCCGAAACCCTGGTTGAGCGAGAGCCAAGGTGATGGCTGCCTCTTCTGCTGCCGTCATTTCTTGGGTCCTAAGCGAGGTACACGCAAGAAGGTTGGTTCTGGAGGTAGCCACGATGATGGCGTATTGCTGCCCTCGATGTTTGGAGGCGTCTGTGTAGATAACTGCATGAGTGTAGATAACTAAAACACCACTGAGGGTGGTGTTTAGCGCTTGAGCTCGTGCTTTTCGGTGACCCTCGTCATGTGAGGGGTTCATATTTCTAAGCAAAGGGAGCATCTTTAGTTTTAGTCGACAAGTGTCTGGGAGTACGTCAAGCGGAGTGACATTCTGGCCTGCCTAGCCAATCTGATAAAGCATGTGGTTACCCATCGCAGTTCTGAGTCGGAACTTCTGGTTAGAAAGATGGCCTTCTATCAGCTCTTTCATTGTGTTGTGGAGCCCCGTGCTAAGCAGCCTCTGTGTGAACGCACTCATGAGAAGACCAATGGCGTGCTAGACCGCCTTTCTAATCATTATATAAAGCATCTCTATGTCTTCCTTGTCGAGAAGAAGCCAGGGGGTTGACGTAAGTAACTCTCGAGAGGATAAAAGCTTCAATTAATCGAAAGGTACCGGATTCCTTTAGGCCTCGCGTCTTGGTGGCAACTCGCCTGATCATGTGTATGATTTGATTAATGCTGTTTTTAGGCGCTGCAAGGAGACGTCACTATTCGTGTTAGCCTCGAGATGTAGGCCCAGGATCTTGATGCTGGGGCTTGTAGTGATAGCCTGGTCATCAAGGAGTATTTGAATGTATTCCTTGGTTTGGCGTGAGGGCGGACGACAAGGAGCTGCGATTGTTTACGTGAACACTGGAGACCAGAGGCTTTAGCACATTGGCGTACTAGAAGTGAGATGCCATGCATTGGTGTGAGCTTCCTTTAATTTTTGTAACTCTTAGCACATGAGCAATGTGCGCACAGGGCCGCTAGACGGGCGTGAGTGGTCGCGTGACGCTTTCACGTGGCATTCAGCGAGAACGCGAGGGGTAAACCCATAGATGTGCTTAGTGAGTACACCACCTGTCTTCCCAGTCTTCGCGTGCGCTCGTAGCTAAATCGGTAAGACAACGGGCTCTCGCTTTGTTAGTCCATTAGTTCCAGGTTCGATTCCCGGCGGTGCCAGTAAATTATTTTATTTGTTCATTGGAGTTTTCTGGTGACACCAACGGTCGCAAAAGAACCCTTGGGGGGTAGAGGTAAAAAGCTTTGCTTTAAAACGCCCGTGTGTTCGTGATTTCGGCGCACGTTAAAGATCCCCAGGTGGTCGAAATTAATCCGGAGACCTCCCCTGAGGCTCGCCTCATAGCCCGTGTAGTTTCGGCGCGTTAAACCCATAATTATCGTCTCATATAGAGACTGATTTTGAAGCTAGCGGTATCAGTATAAAACTGGGGCTCATATAAGTATTTTTGATTATGGGTGAATGCGAAAGCATTTTGTCCATTTGAACGCCGCTGGGAGGTAAATTGAACGCTGAAGGACGCTTTGGGTATAGTGCAAGGCTCTGCGCAGAAGTACTCCTTGCTTTTCCGCGTGGCTCTGCGCACGCTCACGCGGTGATTTTTGCGTTTTATTCTATAGCACGGGCTATAGAAGGCGCTGTAGCTTCGTGTTTTCACAGCAAAGCTGTTGTAGCTGGCCGTAATATGTTGCGCGTTACGCGTAGGAGAAGTGGAACGCGGGAAACTTAAAATGATTTAAACAAACCTTCGGCGTCTTTACTTTGGGGAGAGCGCGACGCAACAGGAACAACATGAGAGGTGAGCGGGAAAGCGAAGGGCGGCATTTACTTCGCAAAAGCCGATAAAGACTATCGTCTTTTGACGGCATCTGCAACGAAAGGAGCAGATACGCGGCCAATTTTTTTGTACGCAAGCGCTACGGAACGCGACTCAATCGCACTTTAAGAGCCGGCTTTCGGCTTCCGACGCCAGATTTTTCGCTCAGTAAGCCATTTAATAAAATATTAAAAAAACAATAAAATTTTCAGCCACGCTGAGCAAAAACATAGAGAAAAAAATGTAAATGTGTCGTGAATGACGTGCTGTTTGCGGCGGCTGCAGTTTTTTCCAACTTTGTGGCTTTGCGAACGGCAAGGTGTAAGAGTTCTGTCTAAAATATCTTCGAAAATAAGAACTACACTACAGTGATAGCAAGCACAAAGTAAACGCAATAGCCAGCATTTTTTTAAATAATTTCGAAATTGGTCCACTCGCTCTATTGCTCACTTTGGGAGCCCCATATATCCGTGTTGGGTCCACTTGTGAGTGATAGGCTATTTCGCCCAGGTACTTCTAAACACATTTGTAAAAGATGGCGGGTAAGGAAGACCTGTAAAACTGGCAGTACGCCTAGGTGCGTCTAAAAAGATCTGTAAGATCTAAAACATATGAAAAAGCAAGTGTTGTGCTTTTTTAATGTGTAAATTAAAAGAAAAGTCCGCTTTCGATTTTCTTGAAAATGTGAGGAAGACGAGTTACATACGAAAGTCAGATAAAGGTAGCGTGAGCGGGCGCTGAAAATGGCGGGCTTTTGAATAAAAATGCTCACAAGCCGAATATTAACATAAAGGGGAACTGGGTATAACCACCGCGTTTCTTACTAAATACACTAGAGAGGAATCTGGCGCTAGCGTCTATGCGGCTCCCATCAAGGCCGTCTATGTCGTCATGGGCCACCATTTTCCCGTGCACTTGTCTTAATTTCATCATTGGCTTGGATAGAAACGTTATTGTGGCCGTAAATTTAATTATATCTGTGCCACCAAAACGCTAGGAAGAGTGTGTAATTATATTGATTGATTAAATAATTAATTAATTAATTAATTAATTAATTATTAGTGGGGTAATTATTATATTAATGAATTAATTAATTAATGTATTTAATTAAGTAATTAATTAATTAATCAATTACTTAATTAATTACATTAATTGATGCCACACAGGTGGTGAGGCGTAGTGGAGGGCTCCGGATTAATTTTTACGACCTGGGGATCTTTATCTTGCGCCGAAATCTAGAGCACAAGGGCGTTTTTGCGTTTCGCGTCCATCAGAAAACCTGCCTCCGTGGCCGGGAATCGAACCCGCGTCCTCGGGCTCAACAGCACAACTCCATAGCCACTAAGCCACCGCTGTGGTTGTATAATTATAGAATTATAAAATAAAACACGCCGCTTTAAAGGTAAAAAAAATTAAAACATAAAGCGTGCTCTTTGTTTGTACTGACAGTATGCCAGTTAGGGAAACTATTGTGCAGACCAAGCTGGTCGTTAACAATAATGTAAAATTGTGGGAGAAACTCATTAAAGACTCTTATTTTGCCAATATTTCGAATAATAAATTGTTTGAAAAGCTCGGTAATTTTTATGCGCGTACCTACGAAAATGAGCACCTCGCATTCGTGGTGTTTTCGTTCGTGCTTTCGTAACAGACGCGTCTGCTACAACTTTCGCAGCGGCACATATCCGCTCAGTCAAGACTGCGAAAAAGAATCGCCAAGCGCGCTCTCCTTACCACAAACTAGCGTGTCTACACTGTGGGCCTGTACCTATGCAAATATGTACTGATGGTCGCTCAGCGGCGCTAGTCCCCCCACTTGCTTATAATGAAGCACAGCTGTCTCAGCGTGAACTAATGGAGCAAATTTCAAATTTCCAAGCGAAGCGAGTTTCGGCCATTTCGACCGGAGTGGCTACCTGGTAGATATAGCACTGCATAGTGAAGAATTAGAAAACCAAAGAAGACGCTTAAGAATCCTATAGACATGCCAAGCCATCAGTTGTGGCCTTCCCTTAAAGCTATAATTCCCCACGCCAACATTGATTCCCATGCGCAGTTTCCTCTCTAGTATCGACCTTTTTTTATTTTTTTATTTCTGGGAGCTTCCATTTTATCAGTGGGCTGTGCTAGCGGCCCTTTGACGCAGTCGACAGGGAGATGTAACTGCGCATGCGCAACACAGTCCAAGAAACTCTATGGGTATAGCATCACGGCTTTTGATTTTCGCCGACTTCGTGGTAACCTGACCCAAAGCGCTCCGCTTCCCCAAACTTGGCGCTCGCTGCGATCCTTTTCCTGTGAAGGAGCGTGAGAAGGACCGTAACAATGGCGCTAATTCTTTGCGATTAGATTAGATACGAGCTCAGAGGACGAGAGGCGGGCCTGGAGTGAGGCCAGGACGACATCACAGGCAACGACAAAATGGAACGGCATTCTTTACAAACAGATGAGATATGAGGTGTGAAAGCCCGGTCAGCAACGCGGTGCCAAGGCGATACGGAAAGAAGAAATCCCGGGCCATCTCCAGTAACGCGAAACCTGGGGAGGGACGAAGCACGCAGTGTATAACGTTCGAAATTTTGGCAAAATAAGAGTCTAATTGAGCTTCTCCCACAAATTTACATTATTGTTAACTACCAGCTTGGTCTGCACAATAGTGGCCCTAACTGGCAGACTGTCAGTACAAACAAACACGCTTTACGTTTTATTTTTTTAGCTTTAAAACAGCGTGTTTCTGGCGCCTTGGCGTTTTTGCCAACGGAGATGAAACCGTGAACGGTTTCATCTCCGTTGGCAAAAACTGTATACCTGGGGGGGGGGGGGGGTCGTTGGCTTTTGTGCGTGTACGTCATACGTCACGCCGGAAGTAGGTCACGATTGAGACCAACGTACGAAACGCACACAACTCAGAACTCTGACACTTAGGCAAATCATTATTTTTGGGCGAAGAAACCTGGCTGGGTTCGTGTTACAGGTATGACCTGCGCAGAATTGAAGAGGTGAAAACCGAACTCTAGAGGCCACTCAAAGGCCTTACCAACTAAGCCCAACAGGAAGCTAGCAGTTTGTACTGCGAGAGTAAATGAATTCGGGAAGTCGGGAATCATTGCCGGCTGCACGTGGGAAATCATCAAGGTGGCAGCAAGCTTCTTATGAAGAAGAAGTTATTATACATCCATATGCGACCTTGAGGAAAGCTGTACAGTTTTTGCACCCTGGCTTTACGGTAAAAAAAAAAAAAAAAAAGTCCTCGTATGGGAATGCCGTTCCCCAGAGCAGTGGGAGAGCTGGCTGACCTGCAGCTCACAGCTTCAGAACCAGGAATTCCTGTTCAATCGCGCTCGGGCAGAAGCGGTAGCCCGTGGCTTTCCGGACTATTAAATGAAGAAAGTGTGGCGCAAACTGGACGTGGACGAAGAAGACAAGGTACGACAGATACAGGCGTCAACTTCCAACTGTTTATTCAAAGAAAACCACACGAATTTACGCATAACTTAACTAAGCAGAAACAATAACAACAACAAAAAATAACGACCAAGGTATAATCATGCTAACAAGTGTAGAAGGTGGTGACAATGGATAGAATGAATAAGTACAACACTGCTGATAGTATGACAACATATCTACTGCTGCCTTAAGAGCTAAGATGCCGACCCCTTACCTTTCATTTTCTTTATTAACAGCTAGCGAAGCTGTTGAGCAAATCGTTTGTGTATGGTGTCCGCAGTTAAAAATACCGAGAAAATGCTGAGCGCTCGTGCACGCGTGTCTCGAGCGCAAGTTAGTAAAGCTAAGCAAACGCAGTTAGGGTGATTGACCAACGTTGGCCACAAAAAAACTCCAGCGTTCGCCGTATCGTGGCAACACTTGCTCGGAACGAAAAAGACACGTCATAGCGTGCGCCCCTCGTTTGTTCGTTCTCGTGTCGTCGTGCGCATGCACTATGTACCGTAGAAGGGCCGCGACTTGATTGTCGAAGCTGCTGCAGGTAATCAATGACTCCGCATGGCTCGGCCGTGGATAGTTCGCACGGCTGAGGAAGAGGCCGCGTTTTGAGAGGCTCGGCGTGCAAAGCATCTGCTAGAGGCAATAAGTCACGCTTGCAGAGTGGCGTGCGAAAACGTCGACCAAAACGACGAGCTCACTCTGGCCTTGCTCAGCATGAGGTCATTGAAGTGCCATGCCGCCGCCGTCAACCACGGCACCACAACGATGCTAAAACTCAACTGAAGTTGTGTCCGTCAGTGATCACCTGCAACAGCTTCGCCATTCAAGTCTTGCGCGTGAGTGCAAGCTTCAACAATTGTTTATCAGCCCAATAAACGTTTTTCGTCTTCTTCCCAATTATCGGCTCAATAAACATTTTTCCCTCCTCTTCCCAGTGCGAATGAATACCGGGGACCACAGCCACATTGGGGCAGCCACCCACTAAGCTGAACACTAAGCTAACAGTTTGTAGCCTTTTGGGCGAATCGACCGACGACTCAGAGGGAGCTAACACGGGTCCCCGTAACGAGAAAGTTACTCGCATTTTAAAGCGAAGCTTTAGTATCCTCACTGATGCCCTTGTACGCCAATATGCCCTGCAGGAAAGCCACCTTTCCCTGACGATGCTGATGAATGATCGTGGGTGAAGTAAAAGAAAAAAAAAAAAGTTTCCCGTGGTCGGAGTCGAACGTGGGTCCCTCGCGTGCTATAGTCAACATCTATACGATTGCTCCATTTCGGCATGGTCGAAGCGAATGAAAACTTTTTCTTATGCCGGAGAGCAACTTTCCGCAAAAAAAAAAAAAAGAAAAAGAAAAAAAAGAACGCCAAGTAGGAGGTGCCGATTCGCGCCGTACACCGCAAAACCCAAAGTTTGGGCCACGGATTGGATTGGATGATAGTGGATAAACTTTATGTAAGCCTGCAGAACGACGTTTTTACGCGTCGCGACGCGGGCCTCGGAGTGCACACCCGAAAGTTGGTGTGGATATTTTAGAAAAGTGGTGCGCACCTCCAAAGTAGCACATACTCGCAGTGTAGGATTGGCCAACCAAAGAATCATCACGAGAAAGCTTCGCGTTCAACCGTAGTCGTCGTTAGACGGAGGGGTGCATTATTTTTGGTTTGCTCTGTTTGTTGCGAGCGAATGGGAGAAGCCATGTGCCTGAGGTTCCAGAAATTCCTCGACAAAAAATTCTCAGTGAACTAATGCGCTTATACTTCACTGCACCGTCAGTCAACTGCATACGTGCTACGTAGGCGCGGTACCAAGTGGGGCATTGCTTCAATAGTGGCACATATAAGGGTTAGGTTGCATGGTATGTAATGGAAACGAGAACAGGTTGGAAAATTGGGGCAACTTCTCACTAATGGCACGAAGACGATAAAAATGGCGAGGCTACCGGCCCCACCTAGTTTATTCTTGGTTCGGCTAAGTTTATGCTAAGTTTATGCTTAAGTTTATGCTTGGAGACTCAGCCAAGTTTTCTGTTTGCTTGTGCTTTGATATTCGGTCAAGTTTTCGTTGGTGTCGCCGTTACACCCACTCGCCAGGTAGAAACTCCCTCCCCCAAATAAAAGGGAGAGAGAGAGAGCGAAAGCGAGAGAGAAAACTCTTACTGCCGCGAAAAAATAAGTAGGCAAATTAAGTAGTTGACAGCAAGCGTATTAGCAAAAAACGTACTTACGACGAGAGGGCACTTTCGGGTGCTCTATTTGAAAGCCACGTGGAACGCAAATGTTCCTTGTGTCGAACCGCACTGCCAGCTCTGCCAAACCCGCACTGCCGGCTTCGGCACCCCTGCGAAGGAGTGTTTGCTTAGAGTGGCCTCCATCAGCGGACGACAATGATTCATGACAAACGCAAGCCAACCGGCCAGGAAAAAAGCTATATCTGTACGCGACTGTTACTGCGTGTTGCTCTCAGCACAACACGGAACCACACTCCGCAAACACGAAACGGGAAACCGAAGGGTGTTACGGAGCTTTCCCCCTCCCCCACCCCCATCACTGCGATAAGGACTATTGCGAGATTGACGCTGCGTTTACCGTTCCTCTCTCGTTATTGCACCCGGTTTATTTCACTTCATCTCAGTTTTTAGAGCGACACAGATCAAATATTAGAATTTCGA
The DNA here is from genome assembly GCF_048455015.1 of Haemaphysalis longicornis. Classification (NCBI taxonomy): domain Eukaryota; kingdom Metazoa; phylum Arthropoda; class Arachnida; order Ixodida; family Ixodidae; genus Haemaphysalis; species Haemaphysalis longicornis. The sequence continues at coordinate 38,970,339 of NW_027526361.1, read as the reverse complement.
AAATGTTTACTCGTCCTCCTCACTTTCAGACGTCAGTTCCTCTGGAAAAGTGTTGCACAGAAGGGTATCGTCAACAGAGGGAAAACTTGTAAATCCTGGTAGATCTGGGTGCTAATGTTAAACTGCACTACACCAGCGAGATGTATTAATAAGGCCAGAAGGTTAATTGGTCTGCTCGCCTGCATAGCAGTTTTCATGTCCGCATTTTCACTCGTCCCCATTGGCCGTCAACTACTGGGGACTCAATATGTTAACTGCGAGTGGCCGTCTTTGCTCTGCGACAACCATGCGTTATCGCGATGACCGAGGACGACGACCTTAAACCATTATTCCAGTCTTTTCAACTTGTTTGCTCACCCAGATAGGCTAGCGGTGCCGTAATCATTACTCGCACTCATTTCGTGGTTACTCAGGTTGCTTTCATTCGTCACTGATACGCTGACTGCAAGCCGCTCGGCTCCCCTTTGGCAACCTGTGGTGCGAAAAACTGTCGCTCACTGAGAGATTACGCAGTTCTCCACAAGAGAGGCGGAGAAGCGTTGTTAAGATAATGAACAGGAACAATACTGTTACCCAGGCGCAAGTTCATGAAATGTTCCCGGTGAGTACAGTGATGGCGGTGAAAAAACAGGTATGGTAAGAAGACATCGTGAATATTGATTGATTGATTGATTGAAGGGTGAAACGTGCCGACGCAACGCCGGGTGATGAGGCGCGCCGTAGTGGAGGGCTCCCGATTAATTTTGACCACCTGGGGATCTTTAACGTGCGCCGAAATCTCGTACACACGGGCGTTTTTGCTTTTCGCCTCCATCAGAAAAGCGGCCGCCGCGGCCGGAAATCGAACCCGCGTCCTCGTGCTCAGCAGCACAACGCCTTAGCCAAGGACATCTTGAATATTGCATACGGGCATGTAGGTGTGGGTTCCTGGTAACTAGCGCGTTTAACTCCATTAAGCGGAAGATATTATCCATGCCATGGGCTATCTACTAAGCACCTTGTTATTACTCCTTGCTCTGTGTGCAGCCGTAATGGCGGTTCGCGTTCAGCAATTTTTCCTTCTCATTATGGAGACTTGTGCTGTCACGTGGAGGCCAGGGTTCGCTCGGTCGAGACTTAAAATGACAGAATGAATTACTTTAATGCCTAGAGGAGGCTAAAAAGTTTGTGGGTAGGAGAGGGGAAATGGATCTAGAAAGACGTCACAAATCAATGTAACGATGTTATGTTCAAGTGTTCTTATCAACGTAGTTGTCTTCCGAGGTCCCATTGAAATTTAAAAGGGAACCTTTTGTTTTGCTTCTTCCCGTTAGTAGGAAGTGTCGTTCCCTGCTTGGCTCCATCGCTTTCCAAAACTAGCTGGAACAGATCCTTGCCGAATCCATGGATCGTCATGCTTTCCAGTCCTGTCGCTTTTTCGTCAAAAATAAATACCCTGTAACTCCCTTTAGGATTATCAGACTTGAACTAGGGGCCACTGTTTTACTTTCGTCTTACACACCCACTCATACAATGACTTGTTCATCGACGGCCAGGCTTCCTTGTTAACGTACACTTTTTTTCGTTTCACAGAGAGAGGGACATATAGAGAGAGGGGGGTTGCTGGGCTGTAACCATTATTGTTTGCTAAGGTTACGACAACTCCAGGGCAGGTTCATCTTGTGGAAAACATTCCGGCTGTACAGTGCTGTCAGATATCGAGGGTTTTCGGGGAGGCGTCAGTAACTTTGTAAACACTTGTTAAATCACGGCTAACCCCGCGAAGCAGCATACGCACCGTGCAGCAAGGTATTATGCAGGGTTTTTTGAACAAGAAGCATACCTTGTATCTTTACGAATGCTGGCAGAAATTGCGGTTCGTATTTAACACTTTTTGGCGTCGGTTTTTATTACTAATATAGCATGCTTGGGATCGTTTGCCAGATTTTAGGGGCGAAGCACCTTAAGGGCTCAGGCTGTTGGCGTCTCATGTCGTCGTCGTCTCGTGTCGTCGTATATAGTAGTCACGGTACTAAAACACCGGGACACTCTTTTTCCAGCTCCTCGCTCTAGAGCGTAACGCGTATACAAAAGAACACGCCGGGACACTCGTTTTTCAATGCCTCGCCTCGCGATAGAACGTTTCATATACCTACGCGGGCAAAAGCGCGTACTAAAAGAACATACCGGGACACTCGTTTTTCGTTCGCGATTGGTTGCTTGCTTCTGTTCCGCTCTGTACTTGCTTTAACTTTGAAATTTGCAGTTCTCCGTTTCGAATTTCACTTCTCCTCCGTCGCCGTGATTGGGAAGTCACGTATATCAGCGCGCGCCATGTGGCAAGAGAGAGGCTTACAATTTGTTAATACACTTATACACTTTACAATCTTTGAATACACTTATACATTGCATGCTTCGTCCCTCTTTAGGTTTCACGGTACTGGAGTTGGCCGTTTTTTTTACTGGCGAAGCCCCTTAGGGGCTCGGCCTGTTGGCGTCTCACGTCGTCGTCGTAACCGCCGTCTCATTTAGTCACGGTACTAAAAGACCGGGACGCTCGTTTACGCCTCGCGCTGGAACGTAACGGGTACTAAACAAACACCGGGACACTCAGGACCCAATTTCACGCCCATACCGGGGAGGGTAAGGAGGTGCGGGGTGGTGAGAGGAACTGAAGGAAGGAACGGAGGAAAGGGAGGATAATTTGTCTCTTTTGGTCAGCCGCTATCGATTTAACTGGCCAACGGCGCCTTTTGAACTGGCTTTCGGCTCTAGGGCGCCAGCTTGACTCAGAACGACGAGAGTGGAGGAACTGGAGGGAAAGGGGTAAGAAAGATGAGGGGGAGGGTGAGAGGCAAGGCATGAATGGGAAGGAAGAGGAGGAAATAAGGGGAGGAGGGGACGGTTTTGTGAAAAGAATTCAATTCGTGAACATAAATCGGTCGCTCAACCGGAAGAAGGCTGATAGCTACATACACCGTACAATACCGAAGGGAAAAATGAAAGAAAGCCATCAGGATATTTCGGGGGGCTGTAAAGGCCTGCTTCGAGAAAATCTTGTGAGCGTTGAGTTCTGAAGCCGGTCACGAGCTCTGGGTTTTGGCTGAACGCGCTCAGGGCTCGGCCATGAGGAGTAATAAATGTCATCGCTTTTAAAGCCTGTTTATGCTTCCTGAAACAAACCAGCGGGGACCAACGTATGAACGTAAAGTTGACTTGGCCTGAACCAGCATTGTTAGGGTAGACTGTATGTGTGCTAAAAACTTTAGGGTTTAAAACAAAGTCCCAACGCAAACTCCCCTCTCGCGAGCACAGAGAAAAGAGAGTCGAGACGGGCTCGGCGCTGTTCTCTCGAGGCATAAGCCAATGTTTGGAAGCTGCGCCCGGAGATTTGATTGTGCTCGGGCTTTGTTCATGTGAACAGCAAACAGACAAACTGCCGTTAAGTGAAATTGGTAACCCGATTCCGTGTTTGCCTTTTCGCGGTAACATTTGCGAGAGTTCTGTACCGCAGAACCTGTCGGAGTCGCAGCACCCGTTCTAATATGTTCCGTTTATTCCCGCAGATGACACGTTTTTCACTGACGACAAAACTTTCTATACAAGCAGTTTTTTGCACTGTGTAGATATATGTTTCATATGTTACATCGGTCGGACTCTCGTAGTCCGTGTTTGGATACAGCCGGAAAGACGTTGAGTGTTTCCGCGTAAGTTAGGTGATGCCAGACATGTGCGCAACGCGTTACAAGGAACGAGTTACTTTTACCTAGTTACTATTTTCTGTAACGAGTAACTTATTTAGTTAGTTTTTTAAAAGAGGAACGGGTAACGTATTTGTTTCCTTTTATAGCCAGGTAACGAGTAAGGGTATCTCGTTACTCCTGAGGCGTAGCGTGTATGCAACACCGCTTAAACGGCCTGGTTTTTATTCTAACCTGTGCGTGCGTCTATATATGCACATTGCGCTGATATTTGCCTCGAAAACAGCAGCGCTGTTTTCTACATTCTGGTGGTTTGGGGCGTAATTTCTATGGTCAATGATGCCACGCTCATCACGGCCTCTTGTCGTAGCATTCAATTTACGCAAGTGTCGGCGCACTGCCCGAGATACCAACAGCCGGGATTATGACGAGTCGAGCACGGGCGCCCACGCAAAGAAGGCCGCATGGCCTTGTTCCGGATGGGTACCTGCTGACCTCAGCGGAAGGCGCAGTTCCCGAATATTCACCAGCTTTTCCTTAAGCATAACACAGCTGCCATTCCTTCGAGCGCCTCGGTAGAACGACTCTTCAGCATCGCCGGAGATGTATTTTCAAGGAAGCGGGGAAACATTACTGATGAAAACTTCAACAGGTAGCCACTGCCGCCAGAGTCCTTCAGTGCTCTAAATCATTGAAGGACTCTGCTACTGTTTAAGTGCAACGAATACCCAAAGAAAACAATGAACAATGAAACTAAACAGTTGTGCGTTTGGTCGTCACAAAAACGCGAAAAGTAACTCGTTACTTTTCGGGTAACTTACACGTTCCTTTTGAGAATCGGTAACGAGTAACGTATTTAGCTACTCTTAGAGCGAGTAACGATATTTATAGTTACCGTTTTTGGGTAACGTGTATATGTCTGGGTGATACGTTATTCCGCAAGGTATAGTGCGTATAACATGTCCTAGACCAGCGTTTGTTCCCCACCCCCTGTAATTATTATTCTTTCACTGATTATAAAAAAAAGGACATGGTTTTGAGTCATCGTGTTGCTTTTAGCGTGTGCGCAATGCTTTTCCCCCACAAACTCGGGCTTCCCTGTTACGGCCGTAACCCGCTATTCAGCACGAGTGTGTCTTGTTGAATTCTTCGAATAAAAACACGCCTAGCAATAGGAAAGCTATTTGAAAGCAGCTCGGGGTTCACGCGGAATGTGTTTTGGTGCGGGTGCATATGCGCCTGAGTCACCGGCTACGCCTGGCTGCGCACTCGACTTGGCTTGTGTTGGCACGTGTTCTGGCTCCAGAAAATGCGTCTTTTTGTTGCGTTTCAGTCTCGTAAGTAATCGTAAATACGACGTTTGAGAGAAACCGTGGTGCATGACCACAGGAAGCAACAGGGCGGGAAGGCAGAAACAAAGCTTTTCTTGTTCGGTTCTGTTGAAATACGACGTTTTATACTTTCTTACTGAGAAGCTGTCTGTGGCTAGAGAGAGAGAGAGAGAGAGAGAGAGAGAGAGAGAGAGAGAGAGAGAGAGAGAGAGAGAGAGAGAGAGAGAGAGAGAGATACTCTTTATTACAGAGAAAGCAGAGAGGTTTGCCAGCATGAATTCGCCGACATGCTATTTTTCGGGGAAGGGGGGAGAAGGAAACAAAGGAAGTAGATGGAAGAAGAAGAGTAGGAGACAAGAAGAAAAGAATAAAAATTAAAAAGAAAAGAATAAAAATTCAAAAGGAATAGAGTCCTGTTTAAGGGCGCTGAGTAAAAACTTGACTGTGCACGCTAGGGAGATGGCTACAATGTTGTAGCGACGCCAATGTCCTCGAGGTACTCAAATAATTTCAGCAGATCGTCTCCGACGACACACCGAGGGTAAACCAGCAACTGTCGCGTGTAGAAAAAAAAACATAAATATAAAAAAATCTGCATAAATTCAGAGAATTATCTACTAATGCGTAGCATTCTTATGCTGCTCGTCTTGAGTGAGTTTTTGCACCCAAATTTTTTTGTTGTTCTAAATCCTGTCCCACCAATTATCTCCATTTACGCTATTATAACGATTGGAAGTGGACCATTCGCGAAATGTGCATTATTGTGGAAATGCTTGCGTTATACGCTTTTGCCATTTTCCGTAATTGCTTAATTAGTTTATTTTCTAGCTTTTAAAAATTTTGTTAAAAATCTCCATTCGCACTGTTATAACGACTACGTTTGGAACTTTCGCGAAATCTGCATTATTGAGGAAATGCAGGGGGTCACATGGTTCGACGTGTTCTGTAATATGTTTTTATATTTTTTCTTACTTTTTAGTGTTTGAAAATTTATTTCTACGAAGTATCTCATTTACGATAACATAACGAGTATACGTGGAACTTCCGCGAAATATGCGTTATTGGGGAAATGCAGGTCGTTATGCGGTTTGCCATTCTCCGTAATTATTTTATATTTTTCTATTTTCTGGTTTTTCAAAATTTCGTTTGATAAATTATCTCCATTTACGCCATAATAGAGATTACAGGTGGAACTTGTGCGATATTTGCATTTTTGTGGGAATGCAGGGGGGTACACGGTCCTGGCTGTGGGGGGTACTCGGCAAAGAATGCGACGCATTAAAAGCGGCGCTATTTGCCTCCATATTTTGGCATAAAACAGCTTATATTGCCTTCGAGATTTGCCTTCCCAGCAATGCATTCCTGTTTGAAGGTGAAGGCGACTTTAAGGGGATCGGCTTGGCCTTTGTAAGCTGGCTTTCCGACATTGTGTTGCTCAGTGCATACCAACAGTACACCCACTCACAAACGCGTCAAGGGAGCAGTGGGAGGCCACCCTGCGCAGCGATGACCCTGCCTGCCAGCGATGGCTGGTAAAGAGAGCCATAGCGAGTCCGACTGGAGGCCAGTGGAATCCCGGAATTGGGATAGCCACCTTCTTTTCTCCCACTTCTTTTCTTTTCATTTGAATAAAGATATTTTCAATCAATCAATTGCTCAGTGAAGCATGACCATCTACGGAGGAAGTATGGTTACAGTTGCACTATCGCCGCCTCTTTCCCGGGTCGTGTATACTACTCGCCACGCGCGGCGTCTCTCCCCTCCTGTCATTGCGTAATGCCGCGCGCTCTTCGGCGGCCACCTGCGCGGCACACTGGAGACGTCATTGTCTTTACCCGCCAATCGTGCGTCCTTATTATGTGATGTGGAGGTCGCACAACTGTGCCTAAAAGGCAACGTAGCAAATACCCGATATACCGTATTTATTCGATTATAAGGCGAAGGTGCAGTTTGGAGAGAAAAAATAATCGCCCTATATACGTATATATATACTAAGCTTCGAATATAAGGCGGAGTATGACTTTGAGACTACGGATTGAAAAAAAAAAAAACTTGACTTTATATTCGAATAAATACGGCAGCTAAAAAACCACAACGTAGCAAATCCTACTAAAGCGCCAGTTTCGGAGGACCTCCCTCTTCACGGGGTGGGAAGTCTCTGATTTTTTCTGTGTGTGAACAGCCACTGTGGGAGAGGAGACAGCGTCGGAAAAATCCGACACTTTTTATACTGAATACGGGACTGATTAGAGTAGCTGGTTATGCGATTCTGTTTAACAATCTTTATCTGATGGTTTTAGTCTTTCTTCGGGCGCATAAGCCACCACTTCCGTTCCCGTAGTCGAGAATTAAAATGAAAACAGGAGAGACGTTTCGGCTTTCGTACGGCAGATTCGTTCCCTGAGATCGGTACAAGGATAGAGCTGCGCTTGAAAAAATGGGAGGCTAACACCATGTGTACAACGAGGGTATCGTTACTTCGGTTGAGTACACGCTGTGAGGTAACGTCTAAGAGAACCGTCACATTTCCCGAACTTTTTTCTACAAATTTTGAATGCGGAGTCGCACGTCGCAGGGGCCTATTGCCGCAAGAGTAACCAATAATTCACGCAAGCCGCATTTACATCCTTAATAGTGAACAATACAGGTCATGTCACATTGGTTTTAATTATCAGTCATCTCCCTTTCGTGTTTTTTACAGCGAGAATTTGTGTCTGTCGGGGCTCCATTCAATGGGCCCTTCTATTTTCAGTTTTCCTTCAAAGTTGTCTGCAGTGCGGTAGCCCTCGTTTCCTCTTTAGCTGATTACAACGAAACCTTTTGTTCGATTAGCCGTGCTCTCGAGTGGTCAGTCTTTCTGAAAGCTTCAGTATATATCTAGAGTTGAACTAACAAAGCATGTTTTTACTAAATTCGCCTAAAGAAGAGTGCATGATGCATTGACAGTCACAAAACCCGTCGATTACCGCTGGTACGGGCACAAAACGTTTGGTGGCTCGAATGGGCTAGGCGACTTCAAACCTTGTTTTGTTTTTCAAGTTCGGTGCATCACTTTGCGGATTCTTCGTGTGGCAGGCAAAAGAGAATGTAATTAGCGTGAGTCTTCTTTAAAGCATACGCACCAAGCTACCTCCTACAGAAGGGACACGTTCCTAACTGACGTCATCGCAAACATGTAGTGAAAGCTATTAGAGAGTTTTAGCAGTCCGTCTGTTCCGTTGCTTACGTTGTTACCGGGTTGCCTGGACCCGTCTGCGCCTGCGCGCGCGGAAGGGCGAGGAGGCGCGTACATGGTGAAGGCAGGCCCGCGGAACTAATCCCCCTACCGCGACGAATGCACAAGCCCTTTTTCTTCCTCCTGGCCTTCATCCGAGCGTCTACAGCCTGTTAGGAGCTGTCGGCTGGCGTGAAATAATCTGCTCCTTGTGGAAGCAAGGACAGCCAGGACTGAGGCCCTCGCTCACCTTCAATTTAAAGCGCAAGCTTTCTTAGTGGTACCCATAGCTTTCTGTCAAAAAAACTAATGCATTTCCCCATAGACCGGTTGGTCGAGCAAAAGCTCTGATAAGACCTCTGTATCCACGGCGCGTGAGTGAATACGGGTTTCCATTGTGTCACAGCGGTTACTTGAAAATCGCGAAAAGGAACGGTTCTAAGACAATACACGCATCGATCATGAAGGAGGAGTACAATAGTATACCTTTATTTCACGAACCACGTATCGGTACACATTTAAATCGTTTGTAGACGCGTTTACTTAGTGCGCGAAAAATAGTCGCATGGGTACGTTCTTCGTTTGCTATTTGGGTCTTTGAAGTTTCTGGGTCTTTGAAAGTTTGACGGCTGATTGGACGCATTCTCAGCGAAGATTTTGACACACTTTTGACGCAGTTTTGATGCGAAAAAGCCTTCGCACTTCTATCAATTTTCTTTAGGAAATGATGGTCAAGTTTTCTAATTGTCCATGAGTAGTCTCGTCGAACGAACACAGAGGGAACGCAAGAAGACCACGGGGAAAGTAGTAGTGTAGTAATAGTAGATCAAAACGCGCCTCGGGAGGTGTACGCAATTCGAAGTGGGAAGTGAAATGTCCCTTGCAGGGAACAGGAAAACCAGGCGTCCGTTGTACGTACAATGCTGTTTTCCGAAACTTTGGCCAACCCGTATTAGGAACTTGCAGTCATCTTAAACTGTGCCGGGCGGGAGCTTTAAACGAAAGTTTTTGTTCAACAAAGAAGTACCAACCAAGATTTTTTGTTTCAAAAGACTCAGTTTTTGGCTGTAATTTTTTGCAAGACCGATTCGCGAATCGAAGGCCATTCAGGAAATACACAAAAATTAGGTTCTCGCAAAAATCAAGTTCTAGGAATAGTATATATGCAATTGAAACAAAATAGTGAATGTTCCGACCGAATTATGACACCAGTGGCGCAGAGATAGCGATGGCCCCCTGCCATTAAGACTGGCAATAAGACTCCTTTTCTATCTTCGCATCTTTTGCATGCTTTACAAAAGTGCAGCGTACGCACAAGAGTGAGAGCGTGTGCTCCCTCGATCGTTGACATACGGCGGCCGTTCGACGCGGAGTCTCCGCCAGCGTTCGCCCCTCGGCGGAGGGAGCCAAGGACCCCCCTAGGGGTAGGGCTTCCAAATATAAACTTCCGGGACTGGGTGAACCTCCCGGTCGCGGCCTGAAACCCGTTCATGAGAAGACCGGACGTGTCGCTCCGCCCCGGCGGCTGTCGGCTGCGCGCCGCCTGGGCTGCCTCACGCCCTCATTCGCGCTGGCTTTATGCGAAATAGTACGAACCAGAGCGTGAGACTGGGACTGGGTGGGACTCATGGTAGCGGTTTCATCGCAACTGGACGCCAGAGGTTTACCGCTTATTGTCGAGGCTTGTTCTTGTTACCCGAAAAAAGTAACGAACCACTGTTACTGTGGCTTGACAAAAAATTATCAAATTATTGTTACAATGACCTGACAGTGAGTCTAAGCGACATTAAAAAGTAATGCGTTAGTTTTGGAGCTGTACTTCAGCTAAACTGTTTTTTGGCGTCAAACCTCCACAAAACGCGAAACTTTATTGCAATGTTTATTGTCAGTCAAGATCTCACTATATTTAGCATCAGTATAGCAGGTGGTTCCGAACATTTTAACTCGTCCTTCTGCCTCGCTTTCGCGCGAAAATATTGTGCGCCGCTGATGCACTGGATTACTGGATGACGGGGCTCTACTTTACTTACTGAGTACCCGTAGACTTTGAGGTTCCGACTTCTTGGAGCTCTCTGCGTCTAGCAGAAAGCGGTAATGATCGTCGCCGCCTGCGGGACCAAATGCTATCACATAGCCGAGCTTTAGATTGCTGGAAGTACACGATGCGGCAATCGCGTCGGCGTTAGCACGAGCGCGGCTTAGCTCTTCGGTTAGCGACTCCACAATAGCTTGGCGGCGTGTCCTAAACGCAGTTGGATTTTTGCTACATTAGCAGCAGCAGTGGTATTTCGCAGAAAATTGGCGTCGTAGTTTTTGTCTGTGTGAGGCTTTCCCCAAAGTGCATGCAGATTGACAGAGCGGCAGGAGGCTGGAGGGAGAGGAGGGGTGGTGGAAGGAGAGGAGGAAGGTGAGGGGAGTTGAAAACAGGGAGAATCAGGGATGGAAAAATGGGAGCACAGAGTGGCTGAAGGGATTGGGATGGGTAGGGGATAAGAAATAGGCTCGTCAGCACAAATTTGTCACACAGCCGGAATTGCACTCAACTGGAAAGGTCACCCGACATTTTTTTCTAGCCTGACGGATGGACACACCACAGAAGATGAGGACAGAAGTGAAAGCGGGAACAAACACAGCTTGTAACTGAAGGTCTGATTGTCTGAGTTGAAGGTCTGTTGCAGTGTAGATAGCGTTGTACTAAATAATAACAAAACGAAAACAACCATAGTAGATCATGATGCATCTTATTCTCTCTGTATCCAATAAGGTGTTAAAGTTTCCTCTTGGTAGTTTGTTTGTGTCTAATATGGAGGTCCGTGTAATGAATAAGCCCACCGTCGGTCATGAACTTAGTTGTATCCTCGGGTAAGCTGGAGGCATTCTTAATATAAAAAATTGGCCGCGTATCTGCTCCTTTCGTGCAAATGTTGACAAAAGACGATAGTCTTTCGCCGACATTTGTTAAGTAAATGCCACCCTTCGCTTTCCGCTCACCTTTCATCCTCTGCCTCTCCCATTGCGCTCCTGCCAAGGTAAACACGCTAGAGGTTTGCTCAAGTCGGAGACGACGACGAAGAACGAGGACGTGCTCCGCGATCGCTCCGTCTTTTCTTGCTAATTGTGCCGGTTATTAAGCCTGGATCTTCATGGTACTGCATCGCCTGGATGTATAAGCCTGCGAGGTCCACGCGGATACCCGAAACCGAGGTAGGGAGATCATATTTTGGAAATAAGGACCGATTTTGTGTACCACGCGGCGCGCCCGCAACTAAGCCTAGCGCGGAGCCGGCCTTGGCCGGGGAAGCGGCAGGCGTAGCCAAGACTCCACCTAGCTCGGAACTTAATTACTCCGGGCATTGACCCCGAGATGTCGACCGCCATGCGGATCGAAGTGGATGGGGAAGAAATTTTGCCAGAGGAAGTGTCCAGAGCGCAAGGCTGGAAAACGGCCGGCGAGAAATTGAATGTGAACGGCGGCAGGCAGCTACGCCTAACGCAAGGAAGCCATGGCGGCCAAGATTGCGCCAGCGCCGGAGCTGCACACAACACCTGTGGCCAGGACGGCGACCTCGGCGGCGCTTCTGAGACGATGCTGTGCCACAAGAAGGCGAAGCGAGTAAACAAGGGGAGACTTCTTAAGGGCGCGCGGATGCCAGACCTCCCGCGCGCCGACATAAAGATCATTCTGCGACCACGGGGCGGGCTTCACGTCAGCGAAGTCTCGCGAGTGGAAATTAGCCGAGCGATCGCAGCGGCGGCCCAAGTTGCCGCAAGTGACTTAAAAGAGGATGTAATTTGCCTCAATAACCAACAAAACATAATTGTCGCAAGCACGCCAAGCAGGGAAAACGCGGACAAGTACGCAGCTGTGACCAGCATCGACATCAGAGGGACGGCCCATGAAGTCAGTGCGTACGAGTCCGCCCCCCATGGAACAGTCAAAGGTGTCATTCGGGGCATCCCGTTAGAGGACACTGCCCAAGAGATCCAGGACTACGTAGTGCACAAACACAACCCCACGGCGCTCCAGGCCAACCGGATCGGCAAGACGCGGTCCGTGGTCATCGCTTTTGCGGGGACCAAGGTGCCAAACTACGTACGCTATGGGAACCTGCTCGTGGAGTGTACCCTACACCGCAAGCAGATAGATGTGTGCTACACGTGCGGGCGGCTCGGCCACAGGATGGACGTCTGCCCTAACCCCAAGGACCGCATCTGCCGGGGCTGTGGCGCAGCCAATCCGGACCCTGAGCACTCGTGCGTGCCGCAATGCAGCCTGTGCGGCGGAAAGCACCTCACCGCTGACCGAACCTGCAAGGCGCGCTTCAAGACGCCGTATGTGGTGCGCCGCCGGCGGTGGGAACGCCGACGAGCCGAAGACGGCGACACAAGTCAAGAGAAAAGAGGTCGTACAGGGCGACCCCGCCGTAGCACATCGTCGCGGAGCCGATCGAGAACGCCGGCCCGCAAGGGCGGCCACCAGAGCCGTCAACGTTCGAGATCCCTCTCCCGGGGCGGCCCCAAGGGGGCCGGCCGGACGCAATCGGCTGGCCCGAAGGGGAACCGCCGCTGGGAGACGGTCAAGAAGGGGAGCAGCGGCAAACGAGGCTCGAGCGGAAGACGCCAAAGGTCCCGGTCCCGGTCCCGAGCACCGAAGTCGAGGTCCCTGGTCCGTTCCAGTCAGCGGCACCGAGGGAAGAGCACCGACAAACAGGTGGGCTGGGCAAACGGGTCTCCCGTCGCTCTCGGGAACAACACAGAGTTCCCTCCCCTTACCCCCTCCCAACCTCCCGGTCAGGGCGCTGTAGCCAAGTCAGGCGACAGCCAATGCATAGAGCTCAAGAGAATAATCGAACGGCAACAAGCCCAAATCAAGGAGCAGAATGCACAAATACGCGCTCTCATGAAAAAGATAGAGGCGCTGACGAGCGCTAGCTCCGGCAACCGCGACGTGTCGGACGGCGCGAGCGAGAAGCGCCAAGTGCCGCGGCGAGATCTATCATCTGTCCGCCTAGAGCGGGTGGAGGCGGGTAACACCGAGCACGCGAGTAGCCAAGAAGCCATGGACGCGGAGAGCAACGCGGAGAGCGCAGCGGAGGCCAGCGCGTCGCAGCAACCACAGAAACAACCAGCCTCGCAGGGCAGCGAGACAAACGCTGTATTGGGAAACATACTGGAGGCAATTAAGCAAATTCAAGAGGGCTTTAGGCAAATGCAAGAGCGAGTGGAGGCGCTGTCGGTCCGGCACGAACGCCTGGCGGCCAAGGTCTCCACTCTCTCCCAACCGACCACGAGCAAGACAGCCGCGCTCCGACAGGAGCGGGCCAATCGAGTCAAGGAATCCATCGCGAAGGGGCGAGGACACGTGCAATCGGCAAACGACGATGGCTCAGAATCTGAACAAGAGTAAAAACAGGGCTCCTCGAGTACAGGAGAGCACACTCATTTACCAATGGAACTGCCGGGGTATCAAGCAAAAAGACGCCGAACTGTTTACACACATCGAAGGGCTCGATCAGAAGCCGGACGTGGTGGCGCTGCAGGAGACGCACGGACGACCCCGACTGCCGGGATACGTTACATACACGGACCCGACAGAGAAGGGCACGGCGATCCTGGTACGCAACAACATCGCGGCCACGCAGCACATAACGCCACAGCACGGCTGCGAGCACACGCTGATAGAAATTCACACACGGACAATTGGCAACGGGAAGAATCTATTCGTCATGAGCGCGTACTGCAGACCGTCGCAACGCCAGTACGACTTTGACAAAACGGTGGGGCAGGCGAAGAGGTTGGCGGGGAACAGGCCGCTCCTGATCCTTGGCGACTTCAACGCTCCCCACACGCTATGGGGATACAAATACGAATCCAAACGAGGGAAAGCTCTGGTCAGAACCATGGAAATGGCAGAATTCGAGTTACTGAACGAGTGCGGGGTGTCCACGAGAAGAGGGAACAGCGTCAACCGTGACACGACGCCCGATCTCACGTGGCTGTAGGGTAACCTGAACGCGACGTGGCGGGACGAAGGCACGGACCTCGGATCCGACCACACCATAATCGGCATAGAAATCAAAGGACCACGGTTTAGGGCTACGCTCGGCAGAGCCCGAATCACGGACTGGGACAAGCTCCGCAAGTACACAGACGAGGAACCCCTCGACGAGGAAAACGAAGGGGAGCACAAAGAAGATAAGCAGACGTACGCGGAATGGGCGCACGATCAGAAGATGGCACTCGCCAAATTTACACAAGAGGTCACAACGACGGTGCAGACGCCCTTCGTCGACGCGAGGCTGGCCCACATGTGGGAGGCTCGGCATTCGCTCACGAGGCGGTGGAAGCGCCAGCGGAGAAATAAGAAGCTAGCTCGGCGTATTGCAGTCCTCAACAGAGAGATTGCAGAGTACGCCACCAAGCTTAGCAGAGAGAACTGGTTGAGTATGTGCGACGGACTGCAGGGCAAGCTGTCTACGCACAAGACCTGGGGCCTCCTGAGGCACCTGATCGACCCGCTGGGCAGCAAGACGGCAACGCATCGCAACCTCACTAAGGTTCTGAATACCTATGAGGGAGACGGCCGCAAGCTCGTCGCAGACCTGACGGCGCGTTACCTCAAGACCGACAGGGGTAAGTTCCAGATCCCCGAGACGTACGACGGCCCGGCGAACGACAAACTCGACGAGCCGTTCACGCTGGCGGAACTCTGGAATGCCATCGATGATAGCAATAGACGCAGTGCTCCTGGCGGAGACACGATCACCTACACGTTGCTCGGCAATATGAGCGACGGGGCGGCCAAGAGGCTCCTGGGCCACATCAACAGGACCTGGGAGACCTCCCTGCTGCCCATGGAATGGAAAGAGGCGCAAGTGCGCTTCATCCCCAAGCCGGGCAAAGCCCTCACAATCGAGAACATGCGACCCATCTCCCTCACGTCGTGCGTAGGGAAGGTAATGGAGCGCATGGTGCTCCGTAGACTCCAAAACTACCTAGAAGAGACCAACCAAATGCCCGAAACGATGTACGGCTTCCGGCAGCACCTCGGCACGCATGACGTCCTGGTGCAACTGCAGGAGCTCGTGATGAAGAAAGCCACTCGGAGCTCGCCGCGCGGGATACTGGCCCTCGACTTAAAGGGGGCATTTGACAACGTGTCCCACGCGAGCGTTCTCGGTAACCTCAAGAAGACGGGATGTGGCCAACGCACGTTCGGCTACGTTAAGGATTTCCTGAGCAAGCGCATGGCGGTCATACAGATTGCAGGAGAGAAGTCGGACCCGATAGAACTGGGAGACTGCGGCACCCCACAAGGTTCCGTCCTGTCGCCCCTGCTATTCAACCTGGCCCTCCTCCCGCTGCCAAGTCTACTCAAACAGATCGACGGCGTGGACCACGCGTTCTACGCCGACGACATTACGGTGTGGACGAGTCGCGCTGGATCCGAAGCCTGGACGGAGGAGGTCCTGCAGAGGGCGGCAACGACGGTCCACGAATACGCCAAGACCTGCGGGTTGTGCTGCGCACCCCAGAAGTCGGAGCTCCTCATCGTGCAGCCCAGAAGACGCAAGAACGATGCCGAGCCAAATGTGGTCGTTACCATCGACGGCGTAGACGTCAAGCCCACGCAGCAGCTGCGCATCCTCGGTCTCTTGCTACAACGAGACGGCAAGGCGACAGCGGCCATTGCTAAGATCAAGATGGCCTCCGAACAGGTCACCGGAATGATCCGACGCGTTGCGAACCGGAACAGAGGACTTAAAGAAGACGACGCCTTCCGCCTGGTCAGAGCGTTCATCGTGTCTCGCATCACCTACTCGGCCCCGTACCTCCAACTAACGAAGGCGAACAGGAACACGCTAGACACGATCATAAGGAAAGCCACCAAGACGGCTATGGGCCTGCCCCAGTACTCGTCTACGCAGAAGCTGCTGGACATGGGGGCACATAATACGGTAGACGAGCTCATAGAGGCTCATCGTTCAAACCAGAGAGTGCGACTGAGCCAGACTGAGCACGGCCGAGCAGTCCTTCGGAAGATTGGTTGGCCCATCGAACCACAGATACCCAAGCACCCTCTACCTCCGCCGTGGAGGGAAGCGCTCAAGACCAAGCCCCTGCCGCGCAATATGCAGGCCGGCAGGAACGACGAGAGGCGTGCCGCGCGGGCACAGGCACTCGCCCGACAGCTGGAAGCAGACCCCCGGGTCCTCTACGTGGACGCCTCGCTTCCCCAGCACAGCAGCAAAGCAGTGGCCGCCGTCACGACCATCGACAAGCTGGTGACCAGCGCGTCGCTACGGACGACAGATGCCAGCCAAGCAGAAGAGATGGCCATCGCTCTCGCCCTCACGCACGGAGACGTGCATACGATCGTCACTGATTCCAAGACGGCTTACGGCAACTACCGCAAGGGGATCGTCTCCCACGCGGCCATGGCAATTCTCGCAAAGCGCAGCCCACCGGGACGAGACGTAGAGCTCGTGTGGGTTCCGGCACACTCGACAGTGGAAGGCAACGCCCTCGCCGACCACTACGCCCGCGAACTAGCAGACCGGGCCGAGGACGAGTCGGAGCTACCGCACCCAGTCACGAGCTACCGCGAGATTACCACGCTGTACAGGACCGCCAGGTGCAGGCTTCCCGTGCCGCACCAGCAACTCGACCGCAATCAACAAACAATAGTGCGCCGCGCACAAGCGGGGTCACTGGCGCACCCAGCTTTATTGAACAAGATGTTCCCGGCAGAACACGACCCCATCTGCCCGTTCTGCAAAAAGACGGAAGGCACCCTGCCGCACATACTGGCGGAGTGCACTGAGCTCAAGAATCCTCTACCTTCCCTCCCCCTTCCCCTTCCCCCCCTACCCGAGCGATGGGAGATCTTGATGTCCAGCCCCGACCTGTCGACGCAGCAAGAGCTCGCGTCCAGGGGCCAGGAGCTATTGGACTCATATGGGACTCGTGACTAGGGTTCCACCCCGTCTGACGCCTGCGAGCGTCACCTGCAATGGGCTCAGCGAAAGTTGTTTCTCTCTCTCTTGCTCAAGTCGATTTAAATTTACCGCGTTCCACTGCCCCAGGCCGGGTACCTCGATGCTGCAGCGCTGCCATACGGCGGAGACGCGCGGGAATCGAGACGCCCTACTTTAACGTTTATAGAACCTCACTGCCCTTCTCCGCGTGCCTTTCAAGCGGAGCGTAGAACCTGCCTAGTGGAACCTTTCGTAACTGCTGCATTTGATTTCTTAAAATTCCGCCAGAAGCTATTGTGGCCCGGGAGACAGCAAACGATGGAGTGATTTTTTTTCTCAACTGGATGTAGAATTTGCTATGGCAAAAGTCAAGCATCCATGAATTTTTTATAGAGGAACACTGCAAATATTACTTATATCTCCCTGCATATCTCCCACATCTCTCTGAACTGCCTTTGTTTTTCCATGCGCGCATAAGGCCAAACGGCCTACCATTCTCTGGTTCACTTCAAGGCCTGCTACTTGCCGCAGTGGCTCAGTGGCTATGGTGTGCGCTGCTGAGCACGAGGACGCGGGTTCGATTCCCGTCCGCGGCGGCCGCTTTTCTGATGGAGGCGAAAAGCAAAAACGCCCGTGTGCGAGATTTCGGCGCACGTTAAAGATTCCTAGGTGATCAAAATTAATCCGGAGCCCTCCACTACGGCGCGCCTCATCGCCTGTGAAGCAGCGGCGCGTTAAACCCCAGAATGAATCAATAAATTCAAGGCCTGCTAGAGAGTCTTATTTTAAGCAGAGTAGTGCATTCGCGTGAATCGAGTCACCCTACTACAACGTTTATAGAACCACGTTGCCCTGCTCCACTAGCGTGCCAAGCGAAATAATGGAACCTCTCGTTGCGTTTGCCGTTTTATTTCTTAAATGACGACAGGAGCTATTGTAGCGCTGGCAACAGCAGGCGACGGTTTTCTACTGTTGATGTAGTATTTCATTTGCTATCCCAAAAATCAAGCATTCGTGAATTTTTTTAATAAAGGAACACTGCAAATATAACTTATGTATTTATTTTCTCCCTTATATTTGCGTTGTGTCTTGTTCTTGTTCAACAGTGATGGCAAGTATGAACATTGACGCCGGACTTAGACGTTTAGATTTGGCTGTGGGTATATAAGACTATTGCGCAGCTCCTGTTTCACTTTGGCCGAGTGGCTGAATCGAGTCACAGACAGGTAGACTGACATACAAACAGACCAAAATTTATGCGTTTAAGTAACCCAAGAAAGACTATCATCTTTAAAAAAATTCACAGCATATCGACGGGGTGAATGATGATGAGTGGGCGAAGCTCCTGAGGGGAAATCATCGGTAAAACCGTGACTCTTCAGTGAAAGTTCGCCCACTACATCTGTGTCCGAACGTAACGTCTAGAAAGTCTCGCTTAAACCGCGCGTCGGCACCTTGGGGCTGAGCTCGCCTGATGCGTTTTGCAGACGCCTTACGAGCTCTCACTGCATCGGGGTCTGCCTGCCGATACGCGCGCTTTCTCGCCGCTTCCCGTTCTCTGACGTTTTGGAGATCCTCTTCGCGCCGCAGCCGTGCCGCTTCGCGTACGGCAGGGTCCTCGCGCCGTTGCCGTGACGCTTGGGCCTCTCGTTCTCGAACGCTGGGATCTTGGCGGCGTTGTCGCGCAGCCAGACGACACGCTTCGGCCTCCCGCTCTCGTACGGCAGGATCTTGGCGGCGGCGTCGCGCAGCTTCACGGAGCGCTTCTGCCTCGCGGGCTCGCACACCTGCAGCCTTATCCATCGGGCGACTCCGAGCGCGCGCCAACAGCGAACGGATTTTATTACAACGCTCCCCGCCATCTAGTAAACAATCCAAGAACTAAACTAGAGGTAGCCACGCCATCTAGTAAACAATCCAAGCGCATCTTTTCATCATATACAAGTACCGCCATCTAGTAAACAATCCAAGAACTAAACTAGAGGTGGCTACATACATACGTCGAGGATGCACAGACCCACGCCCTAAGGAGCTTCGCCACTAAAAAAAACTGCTCATATGCGCTAATTACGCCTGTCCGGGCCATGCATTGAAGTGAATGGGAACGGCAAGCTTGACATGCAGTATAAGCGAAGCATCGGACAATGTTTTGTGCAGGTTACATATCAAAGTGAACGAAATATGCAGTGCAGTGCCCCGCGTGTAATTCACCGCGCAGGATAGCAGCTATTGGTTACTCAAGCATTCGAGTGACACCTGCCCTCAAGAAAGCATGCGCATATGCTGGCATCGTTCCAATTGAAGAACGGTCACCGCCTGGCCGAAACTATTCTCGGTATTGAGTTCGGCTCTGAGGTCAGCGCCTTCGGGTGACGGGCAGGGTCATAGAGCTGTCAAAAAACTGTCGCTGCTTTGGGTTGCAATCGATGATGTGTGGTTGTTTTCTGCGGGGTTTGGGTCTCCGCGTGTTCTAGCGTAGCTTCGGTTGACGAAAGAATGACAGCACGCTCGCAGCCTTCAACCGACACCAAAAGTTTGACCTTTCTAACTCTTGCTCCGTCACAACCACGCTCTTGTAAGTTTGCAACTGCCTTGTTGAGACTAAGTAAGAGCTCTTGTACTTCAACATCGACTGTGTAATAACAAAACTAATATAACTCAACTAACCGGGAGAGCATAAAATCAGAAGAGTGCGAAAAGGCCTCACGTTGGACAGCCGTACGAAGGGAATCCCTTCCTTATTGCATTTTTTATTATTGCTACAGGTGATCAATGTTGCAGCTATATAATGCACTATTCTTCGGCTCCCTACGGTGTAGCCTGCTTGTACTTTCAGGTGCATGCCACACAAATATTCAGTAACTGCAAGGAATACAAGCGCAGGGCCCCCAAACTTGCCTTGGCCTACCACGGTGCACGTCAATAGCTGCAACCATTGCTGTGGCTCGTGATCACCCTTTGTCCACCTATGTGACAACTGATACACCCAGGGCGCATTTTAGGCTGCCTGATCATCATCTCGCGATTATAACATCGGAACGCCTCCATGCATCTATCGCAATGGTCGTAGCTGTCCACATCACTAGCATGCCATCCAACTGGCCGCTGCTCCCACTATGGTGCACGATGTAGTCTAGAGTATGCTTTACGGTCCCGGGCTTAACGAAGAAGCGAGATTGTCAACGCTAGCACACAGCAGCTAACTCTCATTTATGTGCATGAGAAATACAGTGACCGCACCCATTTTTACACCGATGGCTCGGTAACAACGTCTAGTTCTGCCGGCGCCGTTGTTATACCACGAATGTCCATGTCCACAGAATTCAAAATAGCCCATCTTACCACTTCCACGGCTGCAGAACTTACCGCCATTCGTTGCGCCCTTCACACCACTCAGCAATGCTCATGCCGAAGATGGGCGACCTTCTGTGACTCCAAGCCTGCGCTCCAATCGCTCCAGTCAGCCCCGTGCAGTGGACCTCACGAGCAACTGATGGCAGCGATAAGACTATTGTATGACCGTGCTGCCCAAGCTGGTCAAGACATTGCCTTCCAGTGGCTTCCCAGTCACTGCGGCATTGTCGGCAATGAAAGTGCGGACGCTGCAGCCCGCTTGGCACAGAAAAAAACGGAGATCACACCCATTCTATTATCCAGGACGGACGCCGTTAGGACTCTCCGCAAACTTTCCAGGGAGACCACGATAGCCAAATGGACTACCCAAGAGTTCACGAGCTCTCGTATTCATGCCATTGACCCGCATCTGCAGCTTCCTCTTTCATATGGCCTCCCACGGGCTGATGCAACCGACCGTTCTTTGCCGTCTCTGGCTGCGAATCGCCTCCACAAATGCTCACTCCTATTTGTTTGGAATGGCAGAAAGTGAGGCGTGTGAAGTCTGTCACACACCTAAGACCATACGCCATGTTCTATGCGAATGTCCACGTTTTTAATCGGCAATAAGGCAACTCTCCTCAACTTTACGGAAGCTCGATCCTCGGCGGCCGTTCTCTGAGGAGAAACTCCTGGGCCACTGGCCTCCTCCGTCATCTATGCACAAGGCGACAAAAGCGCTCCTGTGCTTACTAAAAACAACGAACTTGCACAGAAGACTGTAGCACAAAGGACTACACTGTACGAAGTCACTGAACTCTATCGCCTATGGTGTCGTCACGCTAGGCACACCTCTTCGCGCTCCGTCCTTACCTTCCCCTTCTTTTACTGTTTTCATCTTTTTCCCCGTGGTTCCCCTTCCCCACGTGTAGGATAGCAAACTAGGCCACAGCGTGGTTGACATTTATGTCTTTTTTTTATTTTTATTCCTTCCTTCTTGCTACAGACGATCGGTCCGCATGCTTCAGAATTACATGGCCGGTCAAAGCTCGCCACCTTTTTACGCTTTGGTTGTTGTAGTGGAGTGGCTCCGGTTTTATCCGTTCGTTCTAAGATGATATTTTAGCGCGAAAAACAACCTCCTTGGCGTCGTCAAATAAGGCGGTGTTAAATAGTTGTTTGGCCGTGTGATAAGTCTGCCTCAGAGGGTGTAGTCGTTGGGGTAAACAAACTCAAACACGCAAAAACAAAACACAACAGCAACAACAACAACAACAACGAAACACTAAAACCAGTCACGATGTGGTCCATCATGGCATGCGCTGGTGTCTCCGGACCCAGACTTCTCGAGAAAAACAAAATAATAATCCCAACGTCACCATGATTGTTTTCGAGCGTTGTCTTGTCTCTTGTGTTTCGTTTCGCGCGCGTGTGTCGCGTCGGAGAGGCTGTAGCAGAACTAATCTGTACGCGTGTCGACGGGCAAGACAAGCCGGCGTTTGTTTGACCTTCTTTTGCCCCCGTGCCCCTTCCTTTGCACTTTGAAACACCAGATTGCAAACCTGCCTGCCAACTGGCCCATGCTGCCGGCCTACGAAACAGTGAAACAAGATTTGCCGGGAGCTTCGGAAACTAGAAGAAACATGGTGCTACGGGGAGGTGGGAAGTTTTCAGAATAAAAACTTTTTCCTGGCAGAAGCATCCTCTGCGCAGCTGGACATCCAGCTGGAGGAGAGCTGTCGTCTTGACGCTGCCGCACGTCACCGTAAGTCGGGAAGCGCTTCGCAGGCAACTTTCGCGAAAAGGACGGGACAGCTGTCTACGAACCTGAGGCCAAATTCTTCAAGACTTTCCCTCTCTGGCATCCCACCTCATCCTTTCCAGCATTGAGTACCCAGTTGGCACTCCACTATGGCCCGACATCTCACATGTTTCTTCAGGACCTTCTTGCAAAAAGTTCTTGACAGACTTATTCGTGTACTTAAATTCGGATAACTATACTTTTAGTGTGTCCTCCTCTCCATATGTCTAACATTTACATTCTTGGAAAAATTTCATGACCATCTTATGTTTTAGAATGTGAGTATGGGCAGCGGCGATCAGGCTCGTGACGCTTTTGCAGCTGACTTCTGAACTATAAGTGTGCAAGAAAATTTCATAATTTTGCGAAATTATGAAATTATTAATGTTGTCATCTGACGTGCTTTGCTGCCAGTGCCCTTGCGTGGCGGCTTCAGCCTCTGCTTAGTCGGGTTAATCACGTGCTTGTGGGACCGACTGATGAACACATTACTATGTCCTACGTAGCCCCGACATCATGTGTTCAGCGAGAATGAAATGCTCACTGCGCCGAAAAAAGAACGTGAACAGTCAAACCCACCCGGTATGAAAAAGAAAATTCTGAGCCGCTGCAGTGCGCTTAATGGTGGCCCGTTTTCGTTTTGAGAAACGCTTCATCAGTTGCACTTGACAAAAAGACTTGGCGATCTGTGTGACTGTGGTGGCGTCTCTGCAATCAAGAATGTTTAATGTTTTCGGCGCCCACACAAAATATTAACCTTATCTTTGTGCTAAAGTTCAATGGCGCGTCTCATTAGCGTAAGGCCAGGCCATCGCATATCCGACTCCAGGTAAAGTTACCAGTGTCGCGTTCAGTTGCACTTGCTAAATGACTGCAGGTACATCACATAGCCTGTCGCAAAATCGATTTCCGCGAGAGCTCATTACAGCTACTGTTTGAGAAAGTGCTTACAAACACAGCGTATATCGGCCGGCGAGCGGACATATATTGTTGTCCCTTACAATAACCTCTTGCGCAACCATTCTCTCTGCAAGTGTGACCTACTCGGCACACGTTCCACTTGACAGAAACAGGTGGAGGATGCATGTCGACGCGCACTGTCACTACATACACAAGCCGCTCACTCGCCAACCGATTATTGTTTCCAGGAGCATTTAGGTTACATAATCACGTACCCTTCCCTAGCGCGGCATGCGCTGTGTGTGCGGCACGAATTCCACTATTTCTCGGTTAGTATATCCTACCCTGGAAGGACACGGAACTTTCACTCCTGCTGTACTACCACTCAGAAAACGAAGCCCTTTAAGGGCACGACGCAACAAGGCGGGTTATCACCAGCTCTCTTTTTCCAAATCGGTCTATACCAGGAATCGTCACAAACGGAAGTATGAGGTGTCGAATGGCTAGCACAAAGTCAGTCGGGCGAAAAGAAAAGGCATGTGTCTTGCCTCGGGCTGTTGAGATAACAAGGTACAAACACTACGTCACTTCAGGGCAAAATGCTCACGGGTAGGACGTGGGAACGGGGGCTGTGGTAATTCCCGTGACGTGCGCAGTTTCTTGCCCCCAAAAACAAAGATAAGAGGAACGCCTAACTAACACCAACAGCACCTAGAGCAAGCCCAGTTACAGTCCTCGCTCGCTGACGTATTTCCAAGCTTGGCCATTCTCAACACGGTGGCCGCCGCACGATGACGTGTTACACCGTCGTTGCGGTCAGCGTTGACGATAGCATGAAAGTGGCGAGGAGGACTGACCGCTGGCTAAGTTATTTAGGCGATATTGACGCGCGCTACCCAAGTGGCGTCGCCCGGCCTCTCGGTGCGATAGCAGTGAGATACCGTAGGGTACTATAGAGATACGCTGTGATGACATCAGCGATGCGAGAGTCCTGCCAGCGCTGACAGCTTAGCCGGGACCTCACGCGCATCAGGGCCGCGACCACAATTGTTTGCTGCGCGGCCGCGGAACCGTGCGCAAGAGGCGCGATACGCCACGAAGTGGGCATCCTGTCAATAAACACAGGGTCACGAGACCTGCCGACGGAACACGACGATTCCTCGACGTGCTTGCTTTGCGGCACCAGGACGCGAGAAATCCGCTATTTTCAGAAGCGCGCATTAGAGTTCACTGCCGTCCTCTCAAAAAGCAGTCTCGTATACGCAGCGAATGATCTAGCTGAAGTTTCGAACTATAAGCAGTTTTGTGGTAGAGAATATATTTGCACGCGCCCTCAAATGGAGAGAAACGAACAGGGGCAAAGTATAAGTTCTTATGAGCCTTATTTTCGAAACAACATTTTGTCAATTCAGAACTCTGTAAGTCGTTGTTTAGACTGTGCGCACCTTAGGACATGACGGTATTTCAGCCCAGTAAGGGCCGTAAAGGGCGAGGTTTTGTGTGCGTGGACTTAGATTTCGTTGATCATGAATTGTTCAAGGAGAATCTATCATGCCGTAAAAAACGGAGGCAGCCTGAAAGCAGGGAAGAGGCTTCTAGGTATGGAGAAAAATCAGATGTATGCACTTAAAGACAAGCAAGGCAATGTCATCACAAATAGGGATAAAATAGTCACAGTGGCCGAGGAGTTCTATAGGGATCTGTACAGTAGCCAGGACATACAGGATAATGCCGAACGAGACAGTAGTTCACAGGAGACAGACATACCACCAGTAACGACCGAAGAAGAAAGGAAGGCTTTGAAAGAAATGCAATGGGGCAAAGCACCTCGTGAGGATCAGAAAACAGTAGACCTCTTGAAGGATGGCGGGCAAATTCTAGTAGAAAACTGGCAAACCTGTATGCGCAATGCCTAATGACCGCGAGTGTACCGGAATCTTGTGATAACTCGAAGGTCATCCCAAGCCATAAGAAAGGTGACATGAAGGACTTGAAAAATCACAGGCCGATCAGCTTACTGTCAGTCGTCTACAAGGTACGTACCATAGTACCGTAAAAACCCGCGTATAATACGGACCCGCGTATAATACGAGGTGTAATTCGGGGACATCAAAATCAGAAAAAAAAAATTTCACCCACATATAATGCGAGGTAAAGAGCACAGAAAACATTTATTTGCACTGCAGGTACCGTTCAGTCATTGTCAGTTTTCGCTGGCACTTCCTCCCGACGTCTGTTCAGTCATCGTCAGGTTCGCTGCCGCTGTCTCCTGAAGTCGCCTTGTCAGAAATATCTTCCCACAGAAAGTGGTCCTCAGTGCCATCAAGGGCGTTCGAGATGCCGCATTTCTTAAAAGAGCGACTGACAAGCTCCTCTGGGATGCTGGCCCACGCATCCGCGATCCAGCCACAAAGCACCGCTGGAGAAGCCCGCGTCAGCCATCCGGTAGCTGTCACTTACGGGTCTCCTGACCTCATCCACTCTTGGTAGCAGGACCTGATGCAGTCTTTGAAAGACTTGTTGATGCAAACGTCTAGCGGTCGCAGCTGGGATGTCATTCCTCCTGGAATGACAATGAGTTCGGGGCGGGGTTCGCGCAACAACTTCTTCACGGAATCGGCCAGGTGGCAGTGAAAGGCGTCCAACACGAGCACTGACGGGAACCCCCAACAGTGCTCCAGGCCGCCGACACCATACAGATTTTATCCCGTCAAGCACCAGTTGCTTTCTCCACCCGCGAATGCTGCCTTCGGTGACGCCGAACTGCCGTACTGCGGCGCAATTCCTGATGGTCTCGGCACATAAAATAACTTTTCTTTTAATTCCAGCCGAATACTGCCTTCGTGCAGCCGACATCGTGATAGACTTGCGGTGAACGTTCCGATCCTTCGCGTGGTCAAAACAATCAAAATGGCGCCGGCTGAGAGAAGCAGCAGCCAGCTAACGCCACCGCAAGATGGCGCACCCTCCGCTGAAACCGAAAGTGCAAATGTTCGGCTGAGAACTTTGGGATCCACATATAATACGAGGCACAAATTTTACATAGTAAAATTTGGAAAAAAAAATATCGTATTATACGCGGGTTTTTACGGTAATCGCTAACAGAATTTCTGCCACCTTAGATTTCAGTCAACTTAATGAACAAGGGATTCGTAAAGGCTATTCATCAATGGACCATATTCACACGATTAATCAGGTGATAGAGAAACAGGTTATGAGAAAGCAGTTGACTCGGTCGAAATCTCAGCAGTTATGCAGGTATGGTGGAATCAGGGTGTAATCGAGCATTACGTAAGATTACTAGAGGAGTTCTACAATCGGTCCACAGCTACCATAGTCCTTCATTAAGGGGGGCAGTAAAATACTATAAGGAGGGGCGTCAGACAAGGCGACACAATATCGCCAATGTTATTCACAGCATGTTTACAGGAGGTATTCCGAGCATTGGATTACGAACACGTGGCGTAAGGGTTAATGAAGAACACCTCAGTAACCTCACGTTTGCTGATGACGTTGCCTTGCTAAGTAACTCGGGGGACGAATTGCAAAGCATGATTACCGAACTGGACAAGCAAAGTTGAATCGTGGGCCTGAAAATTAATATGCAAAAAACTAACTTAATGCTCCATAGCCTCGGGACAGCACAGCGGCTTGAGATAGGTGGCGAGGCAGTGGAAGTGGTAAGGCCAAGTAGTGACCCCGGATCACATCCAGGAGGCAGAGATAATTAGAAAGATTAGAAGGGGGTAGAGTGCATTCGGCAGGCCTTCTCAGATAATGAATGACAGCCTACCATTGTCCCTGAAGACGAAAGTGTATAACAGCTGCATCTTACCGGTACTAGTTAAATTTCGCCTCTCCATCTTCTTGGCGAACTGATGGAGGCGAAATAGGGATGTTCTTTTGATGCGCGAGCCGAGAGGACCATCTCGACTCGCTCCGATGACCGACGACCGATGCTTGGAGCGGGTGAGGGATGAGGACTGCCTTCCTTGCTGGATATTAGGTTTATTTACACTTATTTACATTACTCCAAGTTTACATCAGGTCAGAGTGACGGTTACATTGTCACTCTGACAGCAGCAGCCTGTTCGGCCGAGATCTATACTGAACTAGATCCCCTCTCGACCGACCTCCGAGTAAACCCAACACTCCGGTTTTGATAACAAAAACCCCGCCTCCAAAAAGGGGGCGTACAAGAAAGAGAGAAAAACCCTTTAAACAATTAATAGAAACCCATTGATTGGCCACAGGAACCAGCCAATCACACACATGTCCCCACCTGCGGTCACGTGACCTAACACTCTCTCTTACACACTCATAGTGCGTTTCCTACGCACGCTGTTGCACCCGGCCAGAAAATACAGGCCATCTGCGGCCTAAAGTGAACCATCCATTACGTTCAGCGGGCGGCATCTGCACAAACAACAGCCAAGCCGAGGGCCCGGAGCGGTCCTCGCGCGGCTGACCTCCCTCCGCGCGGCGCCTCCCGCGACGTCCGCGTCGCGGGACAACGAGGGTTGCTAATTCCCTCCCAGACGAAGGGGCGCCGCCGGCCACTTGAACAGACCACGGGGAGAGACGCTGCCAGCCGAGGCGACCATCGTCGAGGCGAACGACCCGTCGACGAAGAGCGCCCGCCGCCGGAGTCGAAGATATTCCAAACTTACACCGCGCGCGCTTTCAACATTAAGAGATACGATCATCTGGCCTCCCGTCAGCTTGTTATGCCGAATGACCCTGCCACCTTCGACGCGACAGAGGTACTCAGGCTAATCGCCCCTCTAATCGCCCCCATCCTTTGACACCCAAAAGGACGGGCACAACAGCTCTCCGCGGCTCCGAACTTGGCGTCCGTGCGGCTACATGAAAGGGACACGGGAAAGTAGCTACCAGCGGAGGCGACGCCAATACATGGGCCACCGGCGGCCTTCATTAATTACATGCGGAGCCCGAACTTAACAGTACTCACCTACGGGGCAGAAACGGGGCTCACTAAGAGGGTTCAACTTAAATTGAGAACGACTCAGCGTGCAATGGAGCGGAAAATGACAGGTGTAACATTAAGGGACAAGAAGAGAGCGGAGTGGGTCAGGGAACAAACGCGTGTTAGGGACATGTTAGTAAATGAAGAAGAAATGGGCGTAGGCAGGGCATGTAATGCGAAGGCAAGATACACCGTTGCTCGTTAAGGGCAACAGAGTGGATCCCTAGAGAGGGCAAGCGTGGCAGGGGGCGGCAGAAAATTAGGTGGGCAGAGGAGATCAAGAAGTTTGGGGGGAAGAAATAGGTCGCAGTAGTTAGCACAGGACCGGGATAATTGGAGACCTTGGAGATCTATGAGAGAGGCCTTTGCTGTGCATAATATATATATATATATATATATATATATATATATATATATATATATATATATATATATATATATATATATATATATATAGTCTGAAAAGATAAAAACTCGCACAGAGCGCGAAAAAAATAAGGTTAGTAGAGACAGAGACAAACGAGAAAGACGTAGAAAATAGAAATAAGTTTACTGACGTGTCAGGGAGAAGACTCCCTTTCTTCGTCAGTAAACTTATCTCTATTTCCTACATCTTTCTCGTTTGTCTCTGTCTCTACTAACGTTAATATATATATATATATATATATATATATATATATATATATATATATATATATATATATATATATATATATATATATATATATATAGCGAATTAGAATAGGAAATGAGGGGCTCGTCGAAAATAAGACAGAAATAAGAATTCCCAGTCAAG
The DNA here is from genome assembly GCF_048455015.1 of Haemaphysalis longicornis. NCBI lineage: Eukaryota > Metazoa > Arthropoda > Arachnida > Ixodida > Ixodidae > Haemaphysalis > Haemaphysalis longicornis. The sequence continues at coordinate 38,941,319 of NW_027526361.1, read as the reverse complement.
AAAACCTCAGAAAGCAAAGGGGAGGATGTAGTTTGTCAAGATAAAGAATTTGGAAAATAAGAAAGTGGAGAAAAAATGCCCGCCAGGTGGGATCCGAACCCACGACCCCCAGAATACCGGTCACACCAGACCGGTATTCTGGAGGTCGTGGGTTCGGATCCCACCTGGCGGGCATTTTTTTCTCCACTTTCTTATTTTCCAAATTCTTTATCTTGACCAACTACATCCTCCCCTTTGCTTTCTGAGGTTTTCTTGACTGCCAATTCTTATTTCTGTCTTATATATATATATATATATATAGGGGAGAAGAAGGAAATTTATATGTGTATATACTTATATAAGATGAAGCTGCCAAGAAAATAGAAAACAACAAAATATTCACCCTAGGACTGCAGCTGTGTCATGGCGAAGCGAAAGATCGAAGGAACAGGACGGAATCGCCACCAAAACGTTTGAACAGGGGGGTGGGCGGCCCTCACCCATAAAGCTTTGTTTGCTGTGCTGTGTACTGTTCCCAAATTCCTATCTTGTTGCGTGAAGAACCGAAACGTTTTCTTTCAACCTTTCTGTAGAAACAAAAGTGCCTCGTAAGCGCTTCTTTTTACTGAAGTGCACAAACGTCACGAGTTCTCCGGATGTGCAACATGCGGGCTATAGGGCAGGGAATGCGCTGCTGCCACAAGCCAACGGCACTCTTTCGGTGACTGGGCGAAGTGATTCCCGGCTTTAGAGTACTAGCGAAGAACCTGGCCAAGCTATTCGGGTCTTTCCCAGAGGTTCCTTTCAAAAAATCCCCCACCGGCCTTGACTGAGTCGTGTAGCGATGTGCAAGAGGAATTTCGGGGAGATATTCCGCGAGCGGCACTGACGCATTTGGCCGCGCTTCAAGATCCCTGTTGCTGCACGCTTCGGTCCGTCGCTTTAGAAAGAAAGGTTTTCCGACTCAAGCCGGAAGCAGTGGTAGAGCTTTTCGCGAGTTGATGAACACCCGTAAATGAAAGTGCCCTTCTCTATATATTATAACCGCCTCAGAGACTTTTCGTCGGGACGTGCCGGAACTTGCTTGCACATTGAACCTTTTTCAGGTAGCGTGGCCATCTTGCGGCAGCCGCCCGAACCACACTTGGGGGAATGTACAAGAACACATCCCATTTTTTCCTGCCTGCCCTGTGCAGTTGAGCCGTCCCAAGCACCATGCGTTGTTTTGGTGGCAGAGAAATTTTTCGATGGCAGCCGTAGCGCCTACATGTCGGCCACTTTCAGGGCTCGGAAAACGGGGCAGCACTTAGCGGGCCCGGTCGCAACTGGCTAATACAATATGGCGTCGTTTTCTTTACATTTTGACCCCCCCTTCCCCCTCAATAATGGCGGATCGGTCGCTGGGAGCGAGAGTAGCGCGTGCGCAGAGCGCTACTGAAAAAAGTTCTATTTTGCTTTTAACGCGGTCCCTCCTTGTCCGGCTTGCTATTGGTTAGGACTCTCCAGACAATCGGTAAGCACATTGGGAAAGAGCAGAAGCCATCGGTCTTACCTCGTCCACGCCAAACGTTACCCGTAAAGCAACCACATTGCGGCCTGGACTCGCTACAGTTTTTACAATTTGGGAAAGCATTTGGTCGAACTTTGGTGACTACCTGGTCAGCCGCTGGGCTTTTCGGCCAATTTATCGTTGAATGATGGTAAAGAAGCGAGCTGGGGGAAGAAAGGTAAGATGCTTTTATTAAACCATCACGTGGGGGGAGTCTTCGGGTGCAGCTTTCGGGTGAAGCTTTCAGTCCAGGGCCCCGTAGCTTTCATACACGCGTGCAGCGAACTGGGCAAGTTGGTGAATGTTCATGGTGAATACAGCGTCTAGAGAGAGAGATAGAGATAGAGATAGATAGATAGAGAGAGAGAGAGAGAGAGAGAGAGAGAGAGAGAGAGAGAGAGAGAGAGAGAGAGAGAGAGAATGCATTTAATGGTAAAAGCGAGGTTAGCCGAGCCATAGCGCTTAGCATGCTATATATGAATGAACGAAAACATGAGGGTCTGTGAACTAAAATAAATAAATAAATAAATAAATAAATAAATAAATAAATAAATAAATAAATAAATAAATAAATAAATAAATAAATAAATAAATAAATAAATAAAAAATAAATAAATAAATAAAAACGAGGTGTTGCGCACGAGTGTTCAACCGCATTTACAGAGTTTGGAAAGCCCATACACGGAGTTTCGAAGTTAAGTTGGTCACAGCACTTGTTCCAAGCCAGTACTACGCAAGAACACCAACAGAGCTTTGGTAGCCCGGACGGCTTGGCGTTGGTCCGACCAAGGGCCCAAAACTGCCCTTAGTTCAAGGCCTGCGTGGTGGGGTATACACAAAGATGTTAGGAGAGTCTGCCTTGGCACTGTGAAGTTTGGACAGGTACAGATGACATGTTCGATGTCTTCTGTTACATGGCATGTTGTACAGGGTGGGGAAGTGTCTTGCTGAACTTTGCAGAGGAAAAACGCCGTGTGTACGCCACGTTGAGACGTAGGCGGTGCAATACCGCTTCCTCCCGCTTGCTGAGCCCAGGAGGCATCTTGAAGCTGCATTGAGGGTCAATGATATGCATAGGCGTGTATACTGACAGCGTCTAAAAGACGAAGGGAAAAACACTAACACGGCGCTGACTCGCAACTGAAAATTTTAATGAAGAAAAACATCCACACTTATAGTGCATATCACCGAAAACACAAACAAGAAAGAAAAGAGATAAAACCAGTTAGAACTGACTACTACGCTAAGCGTTAGACACAGCGGTCACGTGCGATCAAGATATGCAAGTTGTCTTTTAGAAAGGGCGAGAGATGGACAACTGATACGTTTTTCGTGTTGCTTGGACATTGCATGCGCCTCAATAATCTTTCGCGTGAGGCTATCTCGGTGCTTGGCTAGAATTGTTGCGCCATCGAAACACGGCACACAACAACACGTGGGGTATGCGCGGCCAAGTGCGGCGAGGTGTCGTTTCCTATAGATCGTCGATGCTCTTTTAATCGAACGTTCACACACCTCCCTGTTTGGCCAACGTACGTCTTATTACAGGGCAAAGGCAAATTATACACCACATTTTTGGCGCACGGTACAAACTTCGACCCATGGTTGACACCGCAGTCATTTTGCGCTCTCTTCTTTGTAGATATCTCAGCTGCCTTCTGTACTGCCGGGAAAATGCTCCTAAGCTGTACAGGAGCACTGAATACAACCTTGACACCATGCCTCGATGCTACTTTTCGTATCCCGTGCGACAGTTTGTGGATATAAGGCATAACCACAGGCCTGTCTCGTTTTAAGATTTCGCAAACGTTGCGATGATTACCTTCTTTGACACACCGCAGCACTTTTTCACAGCCTCGGGACAGCCCATGTTCCGGATAACCGGCATTTTTTGATCTGCGTACCTGCTCACATAGACTGGACGACACGGTGTGGTGGCAAGATTTTGTTACAGCTGCTTTAATGCACGACACCGCTATACCATACTTAATAATCTTGGAGTGGCCTGACTCGTAATTTAACAGAGGCTTCAACGTTCGTGGTTTATACACCCAACAAATGTCATCACGGGAAAAAAGTAAGTTCCAGATCCAAAAACCATAACTTTTTAGATGCGACGCATCTCTTGCTCTGAGGCATGTCCCTCCTGCGTCGGCGTCAGCGTCGGCGGCGTCCGCACGCCGCCTGCGCATGCGCGCCTCTCCTCCACTCTTCTCTCCGACAGCTGTGCGCAAAACTCTCACTCCGTCTCATTATCATAAACGACAGCTGCGTGCGCGCGCTTCGTTCGCTTTGCGCGCATGCGCGACTCTTCTCCGCTGTCTCCTCTCCTGCAGGCGCTGTGAATATAAAGCGGGTAGCGCGCTGCGGCGGTTCAGTCAGCGCTCGCTCTCGTTCGACGCCGCGTGCCTTTGCTTGACGACTCCGTGCTTGACTTGATTCTTCTGATGAAGACGTGATGGAAGCGACGGTCCCTTCAGCGAGTGGGCTGACACAATCCAATACCAGCGTCAGCGCAAACGCTCAAGGCAACGTTACGACCCATTGAACCCCCCGATGCGTCGCATCACATCAGGGTTCCCTCGCGGGAAGATGGGCGTAATTTTATTTTCAGGAACTTCAAGCCCACAACCGTTTTCCCTGAAGGTCTCCATCACCTCATGCAGTTTATCTTCAAAATTTGTGGTTTTTACGAAGATGAGAACGTCATCCACATACCGACAGTTTTTTGTGGCGAGCCCCTCAAGAGCCGAGCCCATTTTGCAATCCCCCATGCCTAGAAAAAGAGGCTACTAAGCACAGGAGCCAGCGCAGAGCCCATACTGGCCTGCTTTTGCACAAAACACAGAATTTTTCCATACAATCACAGTACAAACAAGGTAGAAAGACAATATATTGAAAAACCTTTCCACAGAAGTCCCGCATTTGTTGATAAATGCCAGCTCATCGTTATGCTCAGTAATACATGTTCGAACACAGTTCATCAACGCAGAACGCGGTATAGAATAATTCGGGACAACCACATCTATGCTAAAGGCACGGCAACACCCCGGATTTGCCTCTCCTAAGTATTCGACTCAGTTGTTTGGATTTCGTTACTTGGAATTTGAGGCTCTAACCCTAATGGCCGCATTCTGAAAAAGAAATAATGTCTGCAAGTCTGCTTCCCCACAAAGCACAGAGAAGACGAATTTCTGTGGTCAAAGCGATAAACCAGGCCAATTACGACACCCAGCACAAGATTTGACTTAAAAATGTGGCATTCGCTGTGTCATGGCGCAATGCAAGCAGCACAATTTGCATTGTGTCCCGTCCCAGGTCACGTTTTTGAAACAAACGGTATAAATCGGTATCTTTATTTTGCAATTTTTTTCCTGCGAACGCCGGGTTGGTAATTCAGCTGCATTGTAGCAAAGCACATCCACGTACGCCTTTTTGGGGGTAAGCATGGTCCCAACAAAATAATTCTCATTTTTTGCGCGAATTAATCGCGAACGCTCTACGTATTAAGCACAACTTACAGATGTTTGAGGCTTTTATTCGGTGTGTAGGGATTGCGTTACCGAAACATCACCAATTTTTCAGCCATTAAAATACAAATCAGAGAACGCAGAAAAACAGCCGGGCAACACGTCCGACAGTTGAAGGCAGTGACCGGTAAAGACGAACCATTTCTCTTGACCAAGGCCTCTGCTGAACCCTGTGGGGAGCCGTAGCAGGCGGCACAAGAGCCCGGTGGGGTGCCGCCCAAGCACGCGAAAATACTTATAAATAAACGTTTTCCCTTTTCCCCGTTCAGTCCATCCGATCAACAATCATTTATAGTGCCAATCAATCAATCAATCAATCAATCAATCAATCAATCAATCAATCAATCAATCAATCAATCAATCAATCAATCAATCAATCAATTTTATTTGACGACTGCAATTCATACAGGTGTCAGGGCGCAGAAAAAAGCCTGCGATACGCGTCTTGCCAATGGTCTGCGCCCTCTTACTGGTAACGCATTGCTGCATCATGTAGAGAGATAGAAAGAGAGAGATAGAAATAGAGAGATAGAAAAAAAGAGTGATACAAAAGAGATAGATAGAAAAAACACTGATAGAAAAAAACACGCTTGGGCTGAAGCGGCTCATGGAATGGGCATCGAAAGATAACATTCTTCGAGGACTAAAACTCGCGAGTTGAGCCATATTAAGCTGGCAAGCAATTAGTGCGCGCATGCTATCAATTTGAGGGTAGACCTCCCCTCGGATGCTCGCGCGTTCTCGGTGGTGATAGGAGGCGCCATGCGCTTTTCCCCGGCCAAGTTGCCCAACGCAAAGGACGGCTAGTCCTTGATCACTTGCCAGGGTGTTCCCGCTGATTAAGGCGCCCTCGCGATGGTGACAGCCACTTTGTTACCGTCGCATGGCTCCTGGACATGCGGCACATTTCCCCATACTGCACGTCACGCTGAACTAACGCGCAATACACGACGACACGGAATCTAGTCGCACACTTTAGCTATTGCGCGGTCAGGGAATTCATGCGAGGACTGCATCAGATGTTGGAATAGTTAGGAAAACCATGTGCGTTGCGTTTCTGTAGCCGAAAGCAACCGACACTTGTTGTGGCTAGTACTTCGGCTTGAATCCCCAAAAAGAGTAATCGTGTAAATGGTAGGACAAATGGAGTCAAGTGATCACGGCATGAGGAACTCGTGCATGAGGAGCTCGTGCATGAGGAGCTCATGCATGAGCAGCTCATCCAGCCCCAGTGCCGCCAGGAGAACTTTGATGCGCATACACTGAAAAGAAACCAACGTTCACCAACATCAGGCACAGTCAGTGCCCGTGAAAGTCTCCAGTGAAACATGTGGCTGTGTGCTCCAGTTTCGAGAAGTTCCAGTTCCGAGTGCAGAATACTTTGTATCGACCGGATACAAAACTACCTGCCCATCTGTTTACTCGGCCGGCCTTTTATGATGCCGAATCGCAAGAGAAAATTATTCACTGTTCACTGCAACCTCTCGATATCTGCAGGATATCAACGATCACCTAAATATTTCACTGGGGCTCAGAGCAAGGGCGGTGATATCTTTCAGGAAGCATAGTCTGACGGGACCTTCGGAACAGGATGGAAGGAAGGCCGCTTCCGGCGACGCGAACACGGGGCCCCGCAACAGCGGGCTCGTCGTGTCAACACTCGGGGCGCATAAATAGAAGAAACGTTCCCCTCTCTGCCACAACAACCGCACGGGTATTTTTGAATCGACGCACTTAGGGGCACGTTTTCCCGTTTTTTGTGACTTCATGCCGTCGATTGCGGTGGAACGCTAGCGTGTTTTCTCTCCTCTCTCTCTCTCTCTCTCTCTCTCTCTCTCTCTCTCTACTTCAGGGCTGTCGAGGAGACTGACGGCGAGTGTCACCTGCCATACTTCCTGCTCGAGGCCCTGTCATGGCAGGCATAAAGCAGGGACGCTCTGCTCGTTCGGGGGAGTAAAAGAGTGTGATGACATGCAGTGAACAGGCATGGCTCTTTCAGAGCGATTGGCGTAAGTCTCGTGTTTTAACGGGCTATAGCGTTTTGAAAGCGATAAGCGCAGGCTCTATAAAGCTATCGACATAAGCCTCGTATTTTGAATCGAGCTAATTAGCAACGACTGAATTCAAATGACTCCAAATACAAGTAAACCGCGTTCAAACGTGCTGTAATGCTATATCCAGGGCAACGCTTGGGAAGATGGACCTAGGCAGAGCTGTAAAAGAATAGCAGGAAGGAGACACCGAAAGTTGAACTTGGTTCACTGGGGCAAGTGGTTTTCTTTATTTGTTCCTTTCACACACGTGACACCGTGGTGGGCGTGGTCAAAGCAACGAAACGCGACTCCTGGATCCCGTAAAAGTTAGTGCGCTCCGCCCATTGGGCGACTGCCACATGTGCATCCCAACGACCAGTGTACTCGCCTGCCTATACTTTGTTGAGCGCATCCCGACGTCATTAAAGCCGCTGATCACGGATGCTGCGTGCAAGCCGTGGCCGCAAGAGCATAAGGACTGATAAGGAGGCAACAGCGATAAGACGACTAACCATCGAAGGATCGCAGCTCTTAGTGGATTTGTCAGTGCAGCGCCGTTGAAGTGCCTGATATACGTGTTGCACATGAGTGAGTCTGTCTATGAGCGATGTCTCTGGGCTAACAGCTGCTAGAGAAGGTAACTTACATCGGCATTGGACATTTCTCCTGAAGAAGCACAACCCCTCCCCCTTCTTCTAGTGTTACCAAGTTTTAGGGCACATAGTTTGATGTTTGATCCAAAGCAAGCGTTCTGTTATGTTTTTTTACCAAACGACAAGCGCTGCATGCATGGGTCGATCGGCACCCTGTTAGTTTCGCTGCAGTGCCGCTTTATCTAATTTTTTTTTTTTGGGGGGGGGGGGGGGTGTTCAGCGAACCACGTGAGTGTACTTAATTCTGGTGGCGTGATTCACATTAAAACGTGACTTACACGAGTTCCGGTTTATATTACGGGGCCGGGTCCGTCGAAAACTTTGTGGCCCCCGCAATTTCGCCTGCATCGGAATTTGTAAACAGGACGCTGGTGGCTACGACACCAAATGATCGGTGAATGTTGTAGCAAGGCAGTTTGTTCCGCGCAGCTTTGAACAAAGAGAAGGATTCTTCAGTGCGACCTTGGGTGATGCAAGACGTCATCCGGCATCAGTCAGCGTCTAAAAATTTGGCAGCCTCCACCTCTACACGTCACGCTTCCTCCCGGGACCGCACGGATGAAGGTATAAAAATACAATGCAAGCTTAGATCGGTAGGGTACCCGGATAATGCCAGGGCTTAATTACAGCCGTGTTCTGCTCACCGGCTGATGATGTACGGGTTGGGTAATGAACCGCGACACCACTATTGCAATTATTTCACTGAAGACGTGGTACATTCCCCCCTTCCATGGAATCGCGGTGGAAGCCTGTAAATGCGGACGATTGGCTCGTTTGAGCAGCTATAATTGGATAGCTAACTTGGACAGCTTGGACCTTGTTCTAGCCTGGAAATGGCTAACAGTACTAAAATAGATAAAGATTCGAGAATACTAGTGCGAAAGTATTAGTGCCCAATAGAACGCCTGAGGCAATTCGCTTCCGCCCCGCGTTCTCGAAGGGCTTCGTCCTGTCGCCGCTTGAGACGATATTGCTTCGCGATCCGCTTCCGCCTTGCGCTTTCGAATGGCTTCGATCAGCCTCGTATGCGTTGTGTCGTTGTTCGTTCCTTACGCCATGTATTGGAAGAGTGGACGACGCTGGTGGATTTCGCTGCCCGTCTGTTCACTCGACGCCTTCTTGCGCTCCGTTACTTCATCCACGGTGTACTGGCATTGACGGCCTCCTTTCACTTCTGCTGAGTTGGAGTGCGTACTGTAGAACACCTCGCGCTATGGAACGGTTCCGCTGCTACAGGCATCGACGCCGGCGCCAACACCGGCTTTTCACTCCGTTAGCCATTTAAAGCTTTAAAACGTAAAATATCTCGCGAAATTTATTGGCCGTTGCATAAAGGAATTTTGCGCACTAGGTGTTGAAAGTCAAACATTTGTTTGAAAGTCAATACATTACTTACGTTTCCTAAAAGCTAAAAGCCCACCATGTAGCAGCTACAATCGATATGTAGTTATGGCGGTAGTGCACATCCAACATTTTTTGTATGAATTTCTCGCTCAGAGCTTCTGAGCAATATTTTTTGTTTAAACAATGGTCTGACTACGTTGTTGATAGAGGCAGTCAGCAAAATTGTTGAGCTCGATCGCATGATAATCTGGCGCGCAAATGAAATACAACTACGAGTCTAAAGGGATCGGTATACAGGGTGTCCCAGCTATCATGCACCAATATTCCAAAAAAGAGCAATTTCGTTACTCAAACAAAACCTAGTGCAAAATGTTTCCAGTACCATGGAGTAGCGGCCAGACATTTTTTTGTTGATGAGAATCAATTAATTATCTAATTCGAGAAGTACGGTCGTAATTAAAGTGTCAATGAAACCCACGAGAGGCAACTAAATGCGGTATTCTAAGCGACGAACTAATTGCGCACTCATTTATTCTGACTGGTAAAGAAAACCCGCGAAATATGAAAAATACCACGTGACGGCGCTCCCTCCCGCATCGTAAACCAGCGCCCTCAAATAAGCTGATGGAGAGCAAATGCTTTGCCTGTCACACGCCGGAAGAGACAGCGCATCACTTTGATAACGGCATGCTCGGAAGGAGCCCCAACAGTAATTTTCGCGGGGCGCGTGTGGCAGATAACACAAAACTCCGTAACGATTTCTTCTTTCTTTCTTCTCTTGATTTTATTCTGGATAACTGAGAGGCAACCTGTTTGAGGGCACTGCTTTATGGTGGAGGCGGAGCTACGTCACGCGGTATTTTTCATATTTCGCGGGTTTTTTTTATCAGTCAGAATAAATGAGCACGCAAAAGTGACACAATTAGTACATCTTCGAAAATACCGCCGTTAGATGCCTCTCTTGGGTTCCTACAAGTACCTCATTCACACTTTAATGATTAGCACAGTACTTTTCGAGTTAGATAATTAATTACAGGTAAGTAATCAAATCCCAATAATGGAGAAATTGCTGGCCGCTACTCGAACGCACTGGAGGCATTATGCACTAGGTTTTTTTAGAGTAACGCTATTGCTCTTTTTTAAATTCTTGGTGCATGATATCACACCCACCTTTTAAGTATCAATTGTAAGTTCGAAATTGAATTCACAGATCCCGCATTGATAACACATTGCCCCGAAATGCGAATGCAGAGTGTTTTTTCCTGCGTTCAATAGCGCGTTCAACTCCCCTGCGCCATTGGACACATGCGTATTAACGTGGCCTCCGCGATCGGCTACCGGCGGCGCGCCGCCGGCAGCCGATCGCGGAGGCCGTGTTAAGCTCGCAACTCGTGCAACGGCCACGGGGCCACGCTGGGAACGCTTCTCCGGTAACTAGACGGATGAGAGTTACGCTCATCTTTGTCGGTCTCTTTGTTCCGTTTAAACGTCATGTAATTTCGGTGGCTTCGGCATGGCGCGAGCTAGGGGCTGTGAAGTAACCGCAATAAAATAGCGCTGAGCAATGCCCGGCCGCGCATGTGGCAAAACCGGTGCGTCACCAGATCACGCGGCGCCTTCCGCCGAACTCACGTGCAACAAGGAACGACCGCGGAGGGAGACGGTGAGGCAAGACCGTTGGCACAGCAGACTGCGTTCGCCCTTCGTGCGCGAAGAATGGCCGCCGGCAACAAATAGACGCCGACGAGCGAGCCGCGTTCATTACGCAAAGGTAGGCCCCCTGTGTCTCCCCGGCTGTAAATAAGGCACCCCCTTCCCTACGCTCCTGCGTTCTTTTCTGAAGTCCCTGCTACCAAGGCCCCAACGAACCGTTCCCGTCGCCGGTCATTGCGGCAGCTCTTGGCTCCCGTTCCGTTTCTTTCGCAAAGCCAACGGAGCTTAGATCCCGAGCAAGGCCCTGCTGCGAACACTCGTCCGGGTTCGAAAGTCGAGACGGCGGGTCGGGGTGCACCCCGACGCATGCAGGAGTGTGGGCGTTGAATGGAGGCTATCGGCCGCCGTTCGTTCACCCAGACCCCGAGGTCGATTGCACTGTCAGCCGCTCGGCGCTAGAAGCGGTTGCGGCTGCTAGGGGGCGCGCAAGTGGTTGAGGAAGCTCGTCCGTCACAGGTTTTGTTCCATCGGGCTGGGGTTCAAGTTGGGATTACGCCCGACGACGATTCATCGGTTATACGCGACAATCTATTGGCGACGAACGGACTCGAAGCTACACTATGGCTGACTCTGGCAACTTGGCGATCTTTGACGTGGGCCGACATCTCGTGCAGGCTGAAGTTTCAGTTTTTTTTTTGTTCCCCCCCCCTTCCCCCCCCCCAAAAAAAGAAAAACGACCGACGCTGCTGAGAGTAGAACCCATGACTTCTGCTCAGTAGTGCGACGCCTTAGCCACCATGTATGTCACCGCGGCGGTTTAATCGGTATTGGGAGGGGGGATACCGCCCTTAGAGCGCGCTGGATGAAGCTGCATGCGAAATCACAGGGTGGTTTTCCGGCTCATCGCAGTTCTTTAAGGAGTGATTACTCTGGAGCTATTCCGTGTAGAGCAATGAACTTTCGCACAGCTAATATTAAGTCCGAGAGACTGGTTTTTGTGCAGTTTCAAGTGTAGCACTTTGCTCCACCAGGTTCTAGAGCCACGGAAATTATCCCAATTGCACGAGCACCATTCAGAGTTTTGTAAAGTGTTATATCCAAGTTTATTCCTTGCACTATGCGAAATATTACTTTCCTGCAATAGTTTTACAAGCTCCCTGAGGGGTCGGAATTTTCAGCGGAAAAGGTGGGGATGTTTGCTAAATTTTCATGTTTAGGCTAGCGCACGCCGGTACTCAAAGCAGGCAAAGGCCGTCATGCAGGCTACGGCGGGCGAGCGGGCGGTGAGGGCTGCTAGCAATTGCTGATCGTCAGGCGCCGAACATACTACGTCTACGGTTCGTAATTGTACACAATTCTCAGGGACATAAGCTGAGAATGCAGTCGACTAATCGCACCCGGGCACAGAACACCGGGGGAGCAACGACCGGAACGAATGGGGGAAGGACTGCCGTAAGTATCGTATGTGCACGATTATAACGCGCCTCCGATTGTAACGCGTAGGTAAGTTTACTCATGGAGATCCGTAAAAAAAAATGACGCCGATTTTGCTGCACAGGCGTAAAAGACATGGTATCGAGTACCTGGCAGAATACAGTTTATTTGACACACGCAACCGGGGCAGCGAAAATCACCTGTGCTTTACAACTTGCTTATCCAGCTCCTGCTGGAATTACCGATTTAGGTTTTGAGCCTGATTGTGATGCGCACGAAAATTTTCAGGCTACTCTTTGCGAAAGAATGTGTGCTTTAGAATCGTGCAAATACGGTATACGCGTTGATGGACATATAGTATTTACGCGTTTTATAGCTGCAAAGCGCATTGAAGCGGCCCACGAGCTCGCCAATGTCTGTGCAAACTGTGAAGGCCTAGGTTCTGTGCTTTGAATGCACGGTATAGCTAATACGGTCCTGACAATGGTAGAGGTGGCGGATCTAAATCGAAAAGCAAAAACAACGGGGATATATGGTGACTTTCTATTGTCATTTATTTTCATTCACCACCTCCAAAAATAAGCCTTCTCACATTTTCTGTACATCAGCTCGACAGGAAAGATATGAATTTGTTCAATGTTGTTTGACCAAGAGCGCGGCGTATGGGATAACGAATCTCAGAATATCGGAACAGGTTGCCAAAAATGCAGAAAAACTTATCCCTTTGCGACACGGCGTGTACAGTTGTGCACGCGACTTTTAAGAGCCTTTTTGTGAGTCACAATGGTCGTCATCCCCACATGAACTGCTCAGCCAGCATTCGCATTTCCCGCTCTACGAAACGATGCTGCCATTTCGTGAATGCCGCGCCTTTACGATCCACCAATGCTTTTCCGAAACAAGAGAGCAAGATGAACGCCTCGGCGTTCTATATACGGCGCGTCAAGTAGGTGTTCTTGGTGTTACCTTTTCTGTCTAGTTAAAACGTTTATTAAAGCAAAACTGAAGCTGTTACCTTAATTTTTAAGGGCTACAGATTATAATAATGTGTATACGTTTTCTATTGCAGAAGGAAACGGCGGTCATGTTTACGATGTCATGTTTACTAGTATACGCGACCCAATTTATTAAGTACTTAGGAGATCGATTTGTTTATGGTTTTTAAGTGAAATTTTGACTATCAAAAGCATACACAGGCAGTTACTAATTTTTCTAACAGCTACATCCTAGTGCGTGTCGCAAAGGGTTTTATGAAAGTCAAGCTCTGTTCGAACAGGTTGAACAGCCATAGTGTTGAGAAGTGGGACACACAGAAAAAGGCAGTTAGGTTTTGAGGTGTGTCCTAAGTCCTTATAATTCGCTACGACTTTACCTTTTTTTATCATCCATGCAAGGGTGTGCTCGTTTAAGCTGCTGGGGGAACTGAAACAGTCTGATTACGGCTTCGTGTTTGTTGCATTTCACGTTCCTAGTTTTTCACACTGCACCAGTCTCACCATAAACAATCTAAGACCTTTAGATCGCGCTTTAGACGACGGAAGCTTTGAGAATGCCTATTGAACAAGTCGAAAAAGAAATGTTACCGAACAGCAACACACAGCTTCTTACTTTTTACTGTTTATTCTACTTATAATTTTTATCAGTTATTATCACAATAATCATCATAAGAGCGCTCACGGTCATCATCGGCATCACCATCTGCGGTAGCAGCAGTAACATTATCATCAGCACTAGCAGCACAACATGACGTGTTATTCCGTTTCAAGATAAGTACAAGCGCGGCATTTCCGGTGCGATGCAGGATGTCAAATAAACATTTTAATATGCCACCCCCACTTCTAAGCCTACCTGAAAGATAAACCACCCATATGAACGAGAAGAATGCGCACAAAGCGAATAATCCCAGGAAGCGAGGTGTTTTTTTTACTGCGCTATTTTGCCACAGGGCACCAAAGGAATGTAAAGATAAAAAAAAGGAAAGTGACAGGATCAAAAGTGAAAGTGAAAGGATCAAAGCGGCTTCATGCACTACATAATGCCGTATAGACCAGTATCACCCAAAAAGATCAACAGCTACTTGTAAAGAAGACCATGCGTCCACCGATGCATATCGGGCGGACGGCCTGGGCGATGTCCTGGGGCTACCACGTGCCGGATTCGAGCTTGTTGCAGTCCTGGACATGTCACCAAGAGGTGGTCTAATGTCGCTTTCACAGCGGAAGCAGGGCAGTAGGGGCAGGTTGCATAAGCCACTGCAAGGCTAGAAGTCTACGTTGCACGAACAGCAGGCATCAGTGCAACGCCCAGGCGAATTCTTTGGAGAGTTACCTCCTCGCGGCTGGTTAAGCCACCAGGAAGGTCAATCCTACGCGGAGGAAGAAGGGCACGCGTGGAGCGCCGAAGAGACTCTTTGATTAGAAGAGCGTCCTGCAGGGACAGCTGCAGAGGCGGGAGCGGGTACGTAACTTGCGGAGGACGAGCAGCCAAGTCGGCCTCGACGTGGGTGGGCGTGGTACGGCGGGTCCAGACGATGCGAACAGGGCACGGGAACGCTTTCAGTATCCGTTGCACATCACATGTAATGTCCAATGTGCTGCCTATACGCCGTATCTCTCGCAAAGCCTGTGTTGAGTCTGTGTAGATGCTCAGGCAAGACGGTGGGGCAACACAAAGACGAGGGCTGTTGTGCCGAGCGCCCGGCCCAAACCGCGCACGGCAGACGTGCCCCAACTTGAAGGCGCCGCAGAGTTTCCTCTCCTTTCCCCTTCTCAACAGCTGGGCCGAATCATGCCTCGGATGAACGGCCCGCGGCCGACACGCTGCTACATGCCTGGAGACGGCGCCGCTGTGCCATCGTTCCTTTCCCTTTTGGGGCGGCTCGGCTGACTCAACCGCTTCGCCTCCATTCGTCGGATCCAAATTTCGGTCAGCGAGAGTCCTGATTGGAGCGATTCAAACCGCTCGCGGCTGCAACGAATTCCCGGGGGTATAAAACCAGCCCGGAAGTACAGCGAGCGCGGCACTTTTCGGAGGCACCGAGTGGAGACGTGCTGTCGCCTTTGTGCGAGCCATGTAGCGATCTTGTTACCCTTGTACATACTGTATATAAATGTTGCTGCAACTCTTAGTCGTCTCGAGAACTTCGTCGCTCTGCTCTGCGCCGCGTCGATAGCGGACGGAGCAAGGCAACATCACCACAACACCGCTAACTGCGCTCGCATGGCCTAGCCGCAACAGGGCCCAGGGCGCACAAGCCATCACGGATGGTGACGAGCTCTGCCAAAACCGAAGGAAGTGGTGCCTCCGTAACATAAGTGGATGTCTGGTTAACAGACGGCATGCATAGCAGGGCAAACTAGGCTCGTGTGGATGATGCCATTGTCCACCTCTGCATCTACATGGGCCTGGATCCAGGCCATCTGGTGTGTCGATCGGGAGGGGTGGCTTGTTCTGCTGCACTGGGCGAATACTTTGTATACGTCCGAGGGGCCGGTTGTCGGCGGCCTGTGGACGTCGCCATGGTGGCGGCTCAGCTGGACGTGGTGTCAGGTGTGATGCGGGGTCATAGTAGTGCGCTAGTGTGGCGGCGGCAGTAATAGATTTAATTTTTAGAAGATGAGCCGATCGACGCCGGTGTACAAGTTCGTCCAATGTGTTAATTTGTGCCTCCGCTTGAAGTGCCGGAATGCAGGTCACGCGAAGAAGGCCAGTGATCACTCGCATTGCTTCGCTGTTTGCGGTTTCCAAACTATCCCAGTCGCGCAAAGTGAGATGCTGGAACTGGGCTTGATACACGATACGAGGCTGAAAGACTGCCCGCACTAATGCACGCAGGACACTGGAGCAGGCACCCCCTGTCTTCTGGCCGATGCGGCGGAACAAGTGTAGCATGCTGGCAGCATTTTGTCGAATGGAACGGACCCATGGAGCTTCCGAACCTGCTGCTCTTATTTCCAACCTCAATACACCCATATGAGCAGCGGTACCCAGGGATTCGCCATTCATATACAGGCATATTGGTGTCTGCGACAGCCGACGTCGGCCCCTACAGTTGGTGACTGACATAAAGGTATTATTTGTAGGGCACAGGCTCAATCCAACAATTGATCACCACCATGAAGTAATGTCCAAGGTAGTTTGTAGACCTGCTTGTTGGCGGTGCAGTTCATTGTGTACAGACCACACAGTCACATCGTATGCATATACGAGGAAGAAAGCGTCCGATATTTCAGCCAGCTTCCATGTCAAGGGTAACATTGCCACTTTGAATAGCACAGGAGACAGTACGGAGCCTTGAGGCACGCCTCGCTCCGGAACGAAGTGCCCCACGCTTTCCTTTCCTATGCGGATGGAGAAAGAGCGGCTCTGCAGAAAAGACGCCACGAAACGACATACTGCTGGTGGAAGGAGGAGCCACTGTAGAATACCAATTATTACAGAGTGGCTCAAGTTGTCATAAGTTGTTTGGATATCCATCGTCAGGATCGTGCGGATTTTGTTGGATCTGTTGCCTAAGAGCACCATAGATGAGAAGTTTTCTAGGCCGTCTTCTGCGCCCAGGTGCGCACGAAACCCAATCTGAGCCGGGTGGTACCACCTGTATCGTTCTAGCCACCATGTAAGGCGCGTGGCTGGCATCCGTTCAAGGAGCTTGCAGATGGTCGATGTTACTGCAATCCGGCGAAGATTACTTAGACAGTCGGGGGGCTCCCCAGGTTTAAGGATGGGCACTACTTCAGCGTCCTTCAAGGTTACCGGAACGTCACCAGAAACCGCGATAGTGTTCAGCCAGTCGAGTAGCCACTGTAGACTGGGACCGTCGATATCGCTGACGCAGCAATACCCGAGCCGTCCTTTGCGTGTACGGAGAGTCACCTTTTTATATTTATGCAAACAATGGGTAGTATTAGGTGATGCACGAAACGAAGGGTTGAACACATTTACAGGGACCTGTAAGCGAGCTTTGATGATGCCAATGAAAAAGTTAAGCTGATTGTAGCTGCGTTGACTTAGAGGAAGCATATAGTTTCATACGAGAGTTGTAGGTATTCATATAAGGGACGGAGTAGGTATGCAAATGTTTGGCGCAGTTCTAGGGAACTATTTCTTTTTCTTAAGCCCGTGCATGGCCGGGATCAAGGCGCGAGGACAAAGACGAAGTGTCTGCCGACCACGCGATATTCTCGAGGCCAGCATTCTTCGAGGATACCGAGCCAAATTCGCTTTGCTGCCTATCACGTCTGAGCCCTTCCCTTCGTCTCATGCAAATCGTCCACTGGACTACTTAACCTTCCCGTGCCTGGACGTGAGCATCCGGCTCCGGCAAGACCGAGTCGTTTAACTCACCGACGTCGGGTGGAAAAATGGCGACATCTCCCTCCAAGCACATACCCGAGCGATCACCAGGCAGCTCGAAGACGAAGGTGAAGGACACCCACATTGTGCCAGGTGGGCTGCATGATGTCGCAGCGCATATAGCGTATGCCGCCGTTCGATTTGCTCGAGTGGCTGAGCCATTATAACCAGCGAACTGGAGAGAATTTCACGTCACATGCGGCTAGCTTCACGACCTCTTTGACGTGGGTGTTTCTCCAAGAGATAAAATACAAAACAGCGCCACTTTTACCAACCCCCTGCCCTTTTTCTCCGCTTCGGTTACTTTGCAGTTATTCGGCCTGAGTCATTCGAAAACCCCTAAGAAGTATTTTTAAGGTTTCGAGGTAAGCGCATGGAGCACAAACTTCGTGCTAGCGAACTTCCATCGCCGCTGTAACGTCGGCACGAACGGGTCCTTAGAATCGCGGTCCTAAGTGGCACACTTTACCAAAGGTAGTTCACGCCGCTATAACCTTTGTGTCGGCTGCTAGTTATTATAAGCACTTGCTAAACGAACGCCTCCTTCCCAGGAATCAAGCGTGAGCGGTCGGAGAAAGCGGCCGCCGTAGCACCCAGAGTGACGCCGTGCCCGCCCAGAGTTCCAGAAACGTCGAGGAAGGAAGAACTGACGCCATCCGCCACGACAGAGCCGGCTGCCTCGACGGCCATGCCGTCAACTGAGCCCTACAACAACAGCAGCGACCTGTCTCCCCTTCCTCCGTTAAATAGTGCCTTCTACTCTCACCTGATCCTTCGGGAAGGCCGGCACACCACCAGAGTACCGCCGCGCCGTTTGAAGAGGTGCACGTCAAAGCCCGGACGACATGCGCCGAGCAAGTGCAGTGGAGCCCTTGGCAGTCCGAGCGGGACAAGTCCGCAGTCGAGCTACTCGCGGAGCTTGATTACGCAAGACAAGAACAACGCGCCTCCCCCATCGAGACCAGTGAGTATAATAATCCTGTGCACGGTTAGTTCACAGAAAGGCTGCGTCACGTGGCACATTCGCTACTGCCTTCTGAAAGGGCGGGCATGGCGTTATATCTGACGCACACCGAGTCACCAACGTGACAGAGGGACGCAGACGCTACCTCGTGCCCACAGGAAAAGAGAGCATTTATTGTTATTACACGCTCTTTATAACCGGGCTGTGGTTACTGATGATTACAGTGAAAACTGGCCACTTTAACACTGTGCGCCCCCTGGTGGCACGAACTTAACTAAATTACACACAGAACACATCGGTAAAGCATCCTTAAGCCGCCTTCACACTTCAACAACTGTGTTCACTGGATTCAGTTTGTCAAGCACTTGTGTGCTTTGCAGCGGAAGATAAAATAGCATAGGATAAAAAGACTACCCTTCCTCCTCTTGCAAGTCTCCACTCCTCCAGATAGTAAGGAAGGGGGGGCGGGGTGGGGGGGCGCCAGAATGCTCATGACTGGTGACCGCGCCAAAAGTAATAGTCAGAGACGCGGACCATCCCCTGCAACAAATGCGTTGGTCCGGTTACATTACTGCGTCAGTGACATAGACCACTCAGAGCGTGACGTTGTTGCTCTATCTAGCTACAGTACAGCCCGCTAAACTTGTTGATCCGTGTTAAGGAAGACGTGTTCATATGAGAAAATTATCACGAGTTGATAGCCAGCACTGCGTCAAATCCCAGAGCTTCTCCTGTCGTAATTTTTGTCCCATTTAGAAATTACTGCTCGGGCCTTCTACAAACATGCGTTTCGTGCCATGACACCTTTCACTGCGCTTCGGAAATATTTGCACCGTCCAAGAAAATTCTCCCTTGATGATCCTGCCTGTATGGAGTGATTGCGTGCAAACGGGGGACTGTTCAGAAAGTTAGAAGGCCATTTTATAGATGCACTATTTTGCAAATCGCAAGCTTCCCTTGAAAGACTAGCGGCGCAAAAAGACGAAAAAGAAGCTTTAAAAATGGCAGCATCTCCACTGCGTGGATGATGGCGAGAGTGCAGAGTACAGGGACTCGAAATGACATCCAAGTTTCACCCCGAGGGACATCCGATTCGCGCCCCGACCGTCATTCGATTTGAGCCGTGAGTTGCACCTTGATTATTCCCTAAATGACACTGCAACTCGCGGCTCACATGGAATTTCGCTTGATTTTCGCTTGATGGTGGTTTGCGCGCGGATGGACGCGGACGGACATTGAGAGGTCCTAAGGTACTCCGCACCGTTACAGGCGAGGCAGTAAGCCGTTTGGCTCACGGTACTAACCCACCGTCATAGCCCAATGGGTAAGACGACTAACACTGTCTGGTCTACCGGACACAGGCTCGGATCCTTCCAGTGCCAGTGTAGTTTTTTGCTATTGTAAATGCTATGCGCAGGGACGTGGACCGACAATGTGCGGTCCTAAGCTACTCCGCGCCTAAAAATGTTTTATATTTCAGTGCAATACGGTGTCAAAAGTTGCTATCCGATAGCTTCCCCGTCTGCGGAATCTTATAAAATCGTCAGCACCAGCTGGGGGTGAAGAGAGAGAGAATTGCTTTATTGAGGCAAGGAGGCTG
Source organism: Haemaphysalis longicornis (assembly GCF_048455015.1). Taxonomy (NCBI): domain Eukaryota; kingdom Metazoa; phylum Arthropoda; class Arachnida; order Ixodida; family Ixodidae; genus Haemaphysalis; species Haemaphysalis longicornis. The sequence goes on along the minus strand of NW_027526361.1, from coordinate 38,921,225 downwards.
TGGGTGAATAGCTTGAAAAACACTAAAGGAATTCGAAATGTGTGATAGAAAGCAACGAGATCGAACGACAAGCTGCACGTAATATTAACACTGACATGTGAACATGGCAAGGATACGGTAGCTATCCTGAAGTAAAAGAGCGGATGGGGACTTAGCGGTCGTGCTGTTTGCTTTTCAGGGAAACTGTGCCGTTAGGAATGCAGGCTGTCTCTTCTGTATAACCGCATTCCCTGACTATTTCGTTGGCCACTTTATTCACCATAGCCAAGCAGCACGGCGAGATTTTAAAGCGACGGCCGTAAATACAAGCGGTCATCTTTCTTTCCTGTCATGTTCCCGTTTAGCCACGTGGCCCCACGCATAATGGCGCACCGGCTCGTGCGAGGGGCTACTAACGGAACTCTCGAATTCGCACTGGTCATCATGTGCTCGCAAAACCATGCGACGGTACACGCTAGCCCCCCCAAAAATTCTGTGAGGCCGCTTCACCACAATACACCTAAATAAGGAATTGTTGTCTGAAAGGGAGGCAGCTGATATAACGAATAGCAAAGACAAACGTAAAATTTGCCTTAATGGCGTTTTGTGTATCATGACATCACACAACGCAGAAAGCCGTACTTGCGACCCAGAAATTGGCAGCTCAAATAATAAGCTGCACCTGTTTATTGGCCGACTGTGACGTCTTGATTAGAACGATTGGTCATTCAGCCCCATACGTGGGAAGTGGACTCGTGAGAATTAGCGAATCCACCTTAATACAACCTGACCTCAATGCAATCCAGCCTGACCTAACCTGGCCTAACTAAACCTAACTGAACCCCAAGCGCAGGCCAGAAGAGTACACTAAAGGAAATTTCGGCGAGAGGCGGGACGCACTAAGCATACTCCCAGTCTATTAATAATGGACTAGACTGTCAAGCTAGCGGGCCGCCCACGCAAAAAGATGCAACGGCAAAGCACCGGGTAGAGAAATATTGACAACGTTCGAGGAAGGAGGACGTTAGGCATCGCCAGGCTGTAATTACCGCGACATGTTAATTCCGTGTCGTTTGTTTTTAAGAGCGAAGCACTTAAGGGGATCGGGCTGTGGTCATCTCATGTCATCGTCGTCTCTCGTCGTCGTATTTTCATGTGGTCACGGTACTAAAGCCCAGGGACACTCGTTTTCCAACGCCTCGCCCAAGAACGTTTCATATCCATCGGCGGAAACGCATGCTAAACGAACACACCACGATACTCGCTTTTCGTTCGCGCTTGCCTGCTTGCTTCTATTTCGCTCCGTACTCACTTTTTTAACATTTGCAGTTCTCCGTTTCGAATTTCAATTCTCCTCCGTGTTCGTGATTGGGATGTCGCGTATATCAGCGCGCGCCATGAGGAATACACTTAGACAGCGCATGCTTCGCCCCTCCCCAGGTTTCACGTTACTGGAGGGCCCGGTCTTTTTTGTTCTCTCGAAGGAGGTTATAGCGGTGGCGCGGTGACTTGTTGACCTCTCATTGTCATGTGAGTTTCGTAACGTTGAAACGTAAAACGGGCGATGTAACATTTAGCCAAGCTTAACCGCACTATCAACATGCCGCTTAAAAACGCCGCAAAAGCCACTATGTAGCAGCCAATGTCAAAGGTAGCTGCGTTCGCGATGGAGTGTGTCCCTATAGATTGCTTCGATGGAAAAACTAAGCCGGCAACTTTTTCTTTCAGGTCTTCTCTGCGTCTTCGACGACCGAGAACAACAGCCGGAGGGGGCTAATCCTGGTGGCCATCGTCATAGCCTGCGCTGTGCTAATTTTTGCTATTTACGGTACCATACGGTTCTTGAAGCCACGTAGAGAAATTCCCACTGCCTTGGAGGGTCCGATGTGCCGCACAAGGTATTGCGGAGAAGTCGCATTGCTTTCCGAATTAATGCTGAACACCAGTATCGACCCCTGTACGGATATGAAAGCTCGCACGTGTAGTGCACCGACGAATTTTATTAAGGGGCACAAACACGGCACCAAATTAATGACTTTGAGTGTTACTTACCAGGCGTTGAGATTTGACAACATGCTACGTTGGGCTGAGCGCCAGCTCTCTCTTCTGAGACACCTGGCCTCCGTTTATAAGGCTTGCATGGCTGACGTGACCGACGGGGAATCCGCAGAAGGCATCAGGAAGCTAAGGAAGTTCATGAGTCAGCTCAACATTCCGTGGCTCACGGCGCCTTCTCTAGGATTAGACGCATTGGATGTTCTCCTGAACCTTGCCTTTAACTGGCGCGTCGAACTGTGGTTTGGACTAAACGTTGGGCGGAACTTGGATGGAAGTAAAAACATCATTGTGGGCGGGGAAAGTTCGCTTCGGGTTTGGTTGGACATCCACGATAGTGTCGAAGCCTCGAATGCCCACAGAGCTCAGTGGAATGGTTTCGTCAGCAAATTTGCCCCTGGACCAGCCACGGTGCCTGCGAAGGAATTTGATGCCGACTTTTCGGTGAATGACTACATCTTTAAGGAGCTAAGCGGTGTTCTCAGAGTACGCCTTCCGAAGCCTGTCCAGTTCGTTGTGCGGGATGCGCAGTCGCACACCAGAAGCATTTCCGCCCAACACTGGATGAGAGCGCTGAACGATCGCATCAAGCTTTACGGTCCCTTCGTTTTCTCCGACAGCATCACATTCAGGAACGCGGTTCTCTTAAAAGCTCTCGATCGCATTTTCACCAAGCACAGCAGCAGCGAAATACTGAAGCATCTGTCGTGGATATTTCTACAAATGTATGGCCCAATTGCGGACAGAAGGCTCCTGTCTATCACGTACGGCAACGAGGAGGAAGCCCGGTCACGACGTCCCATCTTCTGTGCGGAGCAAGTGACGGCGGCTTACCCCGGGCTTATTGAATCCCTGTACGTGCTGAGGTACTTCAACTCCTCCTCTCGAGCCACCATCGACAGACAGCTGGCCAGCATTAAAAATGCTGCACTAAGCAAAGTCGCCGGGCTGGCCTGGGCTGACGAGGCCTTTAGGCAGGAAATAAGCCAGAAGCTTGAAAAGCTGGCGGCTAGAATTTGGCCACCAAAACATTTGCTCACAGAGCATGGTATCTCTCAGGTCTTCGCAAGCTGGTTTTCGAGTTCTGCGAATCAGTCCTTCATCGAGAGCTGGTTGTCCGCCGTTCTTAAGAGGAGCGTGTTTCGCGATAACGCCAGCCTCACGGCATTCATGCAAAAGGAGCCTCGCCCCTTCACTGTGCCGTTCATCATGTACGACTACTTCCTCAACGAGGTTCCCATCTCAGCGGTAGCGCTGTCCTTTCCCGACAACCCTATATTCGGCATCAAGGCCTTGGGCTACGGAGCGCTGGGACTTGTCTACGCCACCCAGCTCGTGAAGGTGTTCGACGACGTCGGCATCCGCGTCGATGCTCATGGAAGACTGCGTCCGAACGACTCGTGGGTTTCTGTCGGCACAAAGAAGGCGCTGGCCACGAGGGACGGGTGTCTAAATCCAGCCTTGGAGAGCACCATCCCAGAAGTCCCCGCCCTAGAGATCGCTCACGCAGCTTTCGAGGACTCTTTCGGGGCGGACTCTGCAGCGCGGTCGATGCGCGTCGTGAGCGGACTCAATGAAGAGCAGCTCTTCTTCGTCGCTGCTTGTGTCTCTATGTGCTCCAACAGAGAGACCCTTCCATCGATCCGGTTGGACTGCAACAAGGCTGTTATGAACTTCGCGCCTTTCGCCAGGGCATTCAACTGCAGCCCGAATTCGGCGATGAACCCGTCGCGAAAATGTCCTTACTTGAACTGATTCGCCCGACTTAACATTTTATTTTACTCACTTGTCTGTATCTCACTTTGCGCGCACAGGTTGAGTATAATGATGTCTTCGAGCTCATTCACTGCTTGATAATATTTCATTGCGTAAGTTTACGCAGCGTTACGTTGGGATCTTTGCATGTGGTTGTATATTTCTTGTGATGAGACATGCGTGGACACCACAGTCATATTACTAAAGCGCAATACATCACGAGTGGTTCATTAGTGCGGCTTCATTTTGAATAGACGTACTTGATTTTTCGAAGCATTTAGAATATCGGTTTTTATAATAAAGCAGCACTTAAGGAGACAGTTGGATATGTAATATAAGGATATATTTGCGGCCTTTTAAAAATCCGGTGTTTCACTGCAAGGTGTAGGTCTCTCCCAATGAATTAAGCACACAGGATTAATCATAGACAGCCTTTATAGCTTTGCATCGTACTTATCTATGGACGTCGATCTCGCCTTTTTTGGTTCCAGCCGTTGGTGTTCATTACCGTGCAGTTTACACGGAGCGCTATCCTAAATACTGCGTTGGCTTCAAAAGAATCCGTAAGGGAAGGCCAAGAATGCGCCTCAAAACGAGTACGCACTAGCTGCAACTCAAAGAAAAAAAATTCCCCCGCATTTCCCCGAAGGGGAGTATGAGGAAGTGCGAAGCACGGGGTGATGCTATGAGGGGGAGGGAGTTTGTTGAAGTTTGGTGGCATTTTGCCCGTAGTTACATTAACACCCCCTCGTGATCACGTTCGGCTTAACACGCCTCGTTTGTCCCTCTGCGGAAATCTTGGTGAATTAACGTGTATGTTCGAGAGGAGGAGTGCACCGCACCGCAGCGCACCGCAGCTGCGAAGCGCCGACCGGAGTGAAGGGAGAGGAGGCGCAGTCACGTGAGAGAATGCAGAACTAGCGGGTTTGTAGTATCACGTGTACACCACGCAGTTATCAAGCCGCTATAACGCCGCTGAGTCGCCAACGCACGCCGCTGACGACGTAGTTTGAATGCGTTAAAGATATAAGGCGCGTTACTAACACTGATATCAACGTCGCTGGAGTCGCTCCCCAGGTTTCCCCGGGGAAAGTCATGCGCCCGGAGAGCTCTCCGAGAAGGACCGGCGCGGCCGCGCCGGACCGGTTTTCCAACGACTCGCGCCCCGCGCCAGCGGCCGCGACGGCCTACCGGACCTTGCTGCCCACGCTCCCGACCGGCAAAATGAGTGAGAACGCCGTATTCCTGCACGCGGACCCTTCGGCCAGACCGTACGGCATCGACGACATCGTCGCAGCGATATCTGCGGTGGCGGACCTGAAGACCATCACCAACATGGGGCCCTTTCAGTTTAATCACGTGTGGATGGTGACCTTCAGGACGGAGAAAGAAATGCAGCAGCTGGCATCGCTAACGGAGATCAAGGCCAAAGGGAGGAGGTGCCTGGTCATCAACCCCAACCAGCAGGAAAAAGAGGTCAAGATCCATTGGATGCCGCCCAAAGCCCCGGACGAGCTGCTCACACGACAGTTCGCCCGCTTCGGCCGAGTACTACGCGTCGTGAGAGAAGGGTGGCGCCGCCCCGGCATAGAGCACATGACCAGCACCACCAGGGTGGTGCACATCATCCCCAGGGAGCCCAACTCGCTCGACGCAGTGCCGCATCAAGCCCTGATCAACGGGAGCCCTATACTGATCGACGTACCCGGCCGACCACCCATGTGCCTGCGGTGCCGCCAAATCGGTCACATCCGGAGGATGTGCACGACACCGTGGTGCCGCGCCTGCCGTTCGTTCGGGCATTCGCAGGCAGACTGCTCGCAGTCATACGCAGCCAGAGCTAGGCAACCTGAGGCAGCGCAATCTTTAGAAGAATACATGGATGCCGAAGAGATGGCGGCCATGTCTGTGCCACTGACAGCAGCCTCAACCCCACCGAGCGAGGAGGAGCCCTCTCCGGCGGCCCTCACCCACGCTCCGGCAGTCGAGACGAGCCGGATTACCGCAGCGTCCAACACTACGGCGGTCGGCGGTGCAATGGGAAAAGAGGGAGAGCCGCAGGCACACAACACCCTTTCCCCGCTGCCACAATGCGGCGACGGGGCCCACGAGAGCGGCGGGGCCGGCGAACTCAAGGAACCGGCCACCGAGCGCGATGCTGAGGCTTCCCCGACCGTTGCCCCAACGCCACCTGTTGCCCCGACCAACCCCAAGCCCACGGCGGACGCCGAACAGCGGAGTGAGGAGGCGAAAACCACCGATGTGGAGGGAGAGGAGGCGGCCTTCCTGAACGACCAGCCAGGAGGGACCAGCTGTGACGACGCGGACGAGGAGCTCCCGACGAAGGTCGCCGCAGCTCCGCGCACGGGAGTTGAGACGCGACGGAAGGCACGCGGGAAACACGGCGGTGCAGCCACCTCCAAGCCAAGCCAGGGAGACACCGGGTCAACAAACCTTGGGGGAAGCTCAACAGGCGGAAGGAGTTGAAAGCCCAGCCCGTAAGCGCCTCTCTCACCATGACAGCACACCAGAACGCAGTAACGCTTGCCACGTTAAATGTGGTGAGCCTAACCTCACATAAAAGGAAACATTGGCTGGCCGACCTTCTAAACGAAAAAAATATAGACGTGGCTTTTCTACAAGAAACCAAAATTGCCTCAAGAGAGGACGCCCAAAATTTCGTTCGTTTTTTTGGCCATCAATTTTGGTGTTTTTACACCCTCACTCCTACGCGAGCGGGTGGAACCGCAATCCTAATCCGGAAGCATGATTTCTTAACCGTAATTGACTGCGAGCTGGCAAAGGACGGGCGTTTTTGTATCGTCGACGTCCTGGTGGGAGGGGAACTTACACGCTTTGTGTGCGTTTATGCGCCGAATGACCAGGCGGCGCGTGCCGACTTCTTTTCCTCCATTCGGGACATTCTCGTGGTTCCGGGTCGTCTCGTCCTGGCAGGCGATTTTAACTGTGTTGTCAATGCCAGCGACAGAGCGGGTGCTAGGGGTGTAGTGGACCCATCGGCGCGTATCTTGAAAGCTATCCTTCGCGAAGGTGACCTGATTGACGTGGCCCTGCAGCGCGGGTGGTCGACCACTCGCTTCACCAGGTGGCGTGGCACGTCACAAGCTCGTTTAGATCGGGTCTACTTGACGGGTGACGCGCTATCACTGGTGACCGATTACACCGTCACCCCTGTCGCTTTCTCGGACCATGGCCTCGTAGCATGCTCCCTCAAAATCAGTCCTGAAATCAAAACAAAGGTCGGCAGTCGTTGGCTGATGAACGCTATGGTCCTTGACAACGCTGCCTTCGTCGACCGCATAAGAGGGGAGATAGAAGCGCTTAACGCTTCAGCCGTCGACGTGGTGGCGTGGGAGCGTTTTAAAAAGCGCGTCAAAGGAGCAGCCATTGCGGTCGGGCAACAGGAGGCGCGAGACAAAAAGGCGAAATTAAGTCGGCTAGTAGAATGTCTGCGCTCTCTTGTAGAGGCGGATGAGGAGAGGCCGGGAGAGTTCGCTGGGGATATTCGCAGCGTCAAGGAAGAAATCCGGTCTGAGCTCGAGAAACGATATTGGGGAGCTCTTGTGCGGAGCAGGGAGCAGCGAGTAGTGTCCGAGGCACAGCCATCGAAGCTTTTCGGTGCTTTCGAGAGAGCAAGGACAGCCGCTAAAACAATTGCCGAGGTGAACCACTCTGGTAGCATTGCTAGTGGGAGCGGGGAGGTGGCGACTGCCTTCTGTGAGTACTACGGTAAGCTGTTTTCCTTGCGCTCGAAGCTTGACGATCCCCCACCGGACGTCCTTGGTGAGCTGCCAACGGTGCCAGATGACGTTAGAGTCATAATAAACAGCCCGATAACGGTCGAAGAGGTAAAACACGCGATAAAAAAACTGTCAAAAAATAAGTCACCGGGGCCTGACGGGATTGTTTCTGAATTCTACCAGGTATTCCGTGAAGAGATAAGCCCTGTTCTGGTATCTGTCTTCGACAACATCCAAAACACAAAAGTGCTGCCACCTTCAATGCGGAACAGTAATTTGTGCCTCATACCCAAAAAATCCGTCCAAGATACGGTACCGAATGTGGAAGATTTCAGGCCCATCAGTTTACTGTCGACAGACTATAAAATCCTAGCACGTATCCTGGCCCGACGACTCGAGATGGCCCTCAGTGGTGTGGTGGGCCCACATCAGACATGCGGATTTAGGGGCCGCTCCATTAACACCAACTTGCATCGCATGCGGACGGTCTGCGAGGTGGCAGAGTCAGGCACTTACCCCTTAGCTGTCCTTCAACTCGACCTTAAAAAGGCCTTCGACCAGGTAGACCACACCTTTCTGTTCATGCTCCTTAGTCAATGTGGGATCGGAGATGCAATGGTAGATTGGATAAAGATCTGCTACACAGAAATAACTACAAGCATCATCACGAATGGGGAAGTGGGGCCGCCAATCAACATCGGACGGTCGGTCAGGCAGGGCTGCCCCATGTCCCCTATTCTATTCGCACTGTACATAGAACCTCTCTGCAGGATGGCAATAGCGTCCAAGTCGATCCGAGGCTTCGTCCTTGGAGACGAAGAACTAAAGGTCCTGGCCTATGCGGACGATGTTGCCTTTGTGTGCACATCGAGAGAGCAGGCGGGGGAGGTTGTTGCACTGGCCGATGAATTCTGTCGATTCTCCGGGGCTCAGCTCAACCTTTTGAAGTCGGAGGGAGCATGGCTCGGCGAATGGCTCACCAAACCCCAACAACTATACGGAGTTCGATGGAGGGGGGCCATCACCCGCTACCTTGGGGTAAACCTAGAGACCGGCGCAGCCATCGCCTCCCGGTGGCAGACAAAATTGGCAGCGGCTGGAAGGAATTTGGAGCCCTGGAGAGCGCGACATATTGCCCTCTTTTCTAGGGCACATGTTTGCAACGCCGTGGCATATCCGGCCATCTTGTACGCGGCCCGCGTCTCGACTATTGATGCAGGCTCAGTGTCCAAGCTACACCGGTTGTTTGCGGTTTTCGTCTGGAGATCCACGTATGAACCCATGCGCCGCACTAACATTTTCTGGAGCGCCGAAGCCGGGGGTCTTGGACTCGTTAACATGGAACTCAAACTGATTGTACAGAGATTTGTGTACTTCCGAGATCGCAGTGATGGCTTCCTCCAGGCGGTTCTCCAAAGTGTAGGCGCCCTACACCTGGCCCCTTGGCTCGTAACAACAGCAGACCTTGCACACGGCACCCGTGCAACAGGCTTTTACAGGGAAGTGGCGGGGGCACTGGCCCTCTTGCAGGAACTCTTCTCCTGGGAGTATTTGTGCGCAGTGAAGCCGAGGAAGCTCTACTGGGATTTGGTAGAACAGACCCTCCCACCCCCCTTGTACCGCTCCCCACCTTTAGGCCGCCTTAAAAGTGACGTCTTACGGCGTGTGCGGAAACTCCCCGTTCCAACAAGCTCGAAGGACTTCTTTTTCCGTCTGCACGCAGGGATACTCACAACTAAGGCAAGGCAGGAAGAGCGGGGTTTCTTCCTCCCTGGAGGGGCCAACTGTCCGCTGTGCGGAAGGCGGGAGACGGGCGAGCATGTATTCTTAGAGTGCAATACGGCATCGTATTTCTGGGACGAGCTGCAGTGCTCCTTTGGCACACAGTGGCAGCTCACGTGGACCAACCTAAGGTTCTTGGATGCAGACACGGAGCTCCCACACCTTCGAGATTGCATCCACGTCATGGGACTCCACTCGCTTTGGAGGGCAAGGGTGGATGCCGTTGAATGCGCTGAACACCCTCGGCCGGCGTGGAGGCATTTTGTTCAGAAGGCGCAGTGGGCAGTGGCCGCCCTTGACGGGCCAGACTCGGACACCGAGCTGCGTGATGCACTGGCGCAGGGTTCGCGTGTCCTTTCAGAATTTAAGGTAAAGGAGCGGAGGAGATGGGACTCAATCTGATGGCTAGAATCGGGTAACACTCCTGCTCACCTCTGCTTGCCCAGAGCCTTCTGCCCCTCCCTCCGCTCCGATCCCATTCCCTTCAAGCGGTGCACAAAAGGCACTGTCATCCATTGGACAACGTTCGTGCTAGTGCAATTACCGCCCAAACTCTGCGGCTGTGCCAGCATTGCTATGCCACTAGCTTACACTTGCCGGCAGAACATGCTTACGCCATGACAGCGTAAAGGCAGTAAGCGCCTATTTTTCTGCATGCGTAGAGCTGCTATTGTGTACGACGAATACCCTGCAATCATCTGATGTGAACCTGTATTTATCTCTGTAAATAAAGTTTTTTGTTTATCAAAAAAAAAAAAAAAAAGTCGCGTCCGTGGCTTAGTCGGTAGAGCGTCGCGCTGCGGCCGCAAAGTCCGCAGATCGAAACCTGGCGCCGGATGCTGTTTTTTGTTATATAGTGTAGTGGCCTGGCTGGCGCACCGAGAGAGGGTGTTGCGAGCTGGAGAGTAGTAAAGGGGTTTTAGGAGAGTAGGCGAGGGGGGAGAGGAGGCGCTATGCGAGCGCGACGATTCAGGCTCGCTTAAGAAGTGCATTCCCACTTATTCCTGGCCAATCTCCCACGTGGGTATGTGCCATGTCAGCGGCCAGGCAGCGCGCGCCCATCTCCCCCCGTTGCTAAGGAAGACGAAAAGCGCGCGCACCCGCAGCTGTTGCTATGCGGACGGCGGAAGGTTCGGGGTCGCTTATGAAGTGCATTCGCACTTAAAATTTGTCAGCACAATCGACTGGGGGCTTGTTGCGTTGAAAACTGGCTTGCATAGACTCTCCTTTCATGGACACTCCAGCGCTACTATCGACAAGGCATCACGCTCAAGGGAAGTATACTGGCGACACCGAACACACAACGCCGGACCAATTTAGCGCTCGGAACGAGGAGGAGGTGGATTTAGGTTTAAAGGGGCGATGAAGACAAGACAGCGTTGTTTAATTTGAAACAATTAGCCTTTCGTAAACCACTTGCTCCATCGCAGCCCCGAAGAACGTTTTAAGTGCGAATGCACTTCTTAAGCGAGCCTGAATCGTCCGCCGCCGTAGCCCGCATAGCAACAGCTGCAGGTGCGCGCGCTCCTCGTCTTCCCTAGCAACGGGGGGAGATGGGCGCGCGCTGCCTGGCCGCTGACATGGCACATACCCACGTGGGGGATTGGCCAGGAATCTCCTCGTCTTCCTTAGCAACGGGGGGAGATGGGCGCGGGCTGCCTGGCCGCTGACATGGCAGATACCCACGTGGGGGATTGGCCAGGAATCGGGCGTGAGAAGGGCTAATTCAACTCGTGCATTCGCACTTTCACATTCTTCCCCTCGGGGAAATGCGGGGAATTTTTTTTAACTACCCCCTCCCTCAAGAGAAAACGCAATAAATGAGGGAAAAATTTCAAACTTGGCGCTACTGGCACGTATCGAAGAGTGACATAGCAGGCCAGCACTGAAAGGTCAGCGTGTCAACTGCCCGTTAGGATTAAAGTAATACGGGATAGGATAAACCGAACTAGATGCCTATACTGAGTTACCCAGTCTTGTTTCTTAGTGGTAGCTTAGGCCGGCGGCCGTCAATCGCACAAAAATCGGTGACATCGGAAAGAAATTGCCGGAAAATGGCCGGGGTGTCGCCAAATGCCAACTTGCCTCCCTTAAGATATAGAATATTTGTGTGGACTTTTGATTAGGTTGGCGATATTCCATTTGTTTGAACTTACTTTTTGATTAGGTTGGCGATAAAACCGGTGCCATTGTTATTCTTGCAAAGCTGACCGAACTTGTTTTTCGACTTCCCATTAAGATACCGACCGCCAGAAAGCAACCCCCAAAAAAACTAGAAAAGGAGGTCCTAAGATAGGTTTCACATGTGAAGAAGAAAAGAAGTAGTAGAAGAAGAAGGCTGGGAGCAAGGCGGAATGACGGAAAATATAAGCGACGATATTCTTCCTCTTGCCTGGAATAAGGAACAAGCGCGGACGCCGAACTGTGTCGGGAGGGGCAATATGCTAAATCGCAGAGAGCTTCCAGTAGGGCCCATTAGCGTTGCGCCGTGTCTGACTTCGCAAGGTGACCTTTAAGGCTGGGATAGCGCGCGTTGCCAAACCGCGTCACGGACCCTTTAGTAGTAGCAGCAGTAGCACGAAACTTTAACGAGCCATAAAGTAGGAGTGATTCCCTAGCCCGGGAGTCCAAGTGATGACCGGGCGACCGATGCCCTAGATGCCAGTAGTTGCTGCACGTCCAGGTGGTCGCTGGTAAAGGTTCTCCCACAGCTCATGGAGGGGGGGGGGGGAGAAGGGGGGAGGAAAGGGTGGGAGGAGGAGGAGGAGGAGGAATAAACGTTTATTGTGCACACCACGATGTGCTCAGCCTCCCAAGTCCAGGAGGCCGCGAGTCCGAGCTGCGTCCAGAGCTCGTTGCACCAGGGCTTGCTGTCGCTCTGGTGCTGAGCTGGTCAGCTCGGTCGGAGTTTTGCGCACACTCTAATAAAATGTGGACTAGTGTTCCAGGCTTAGACCAAAAAGTGCATTGGGCGGGAAATTGGGCGAGAAGCGTGTGGTGCACGCGAATTGGATGGACGAAGGTATTCATTTGAATGCGAAGAGTCGTTTCTACTGATTTGGACAGCTTGGAGTGAGGTTGAGGGAATTGTTGTCTGTCTAGTCGATAGTACTATGTAATGCCCTGAAATGTAACCAATGGTGTGGACAACGCTTGTTGATTCACAAGTTGAAGTTTAGGACAACAGCTGCCGAGCGCGACTAATGCGCGCGCCTAGGTAGTTTGCGCGGGAAATGACGACGGCGTTCACTCGGCGAAGAACGCCACGCACGTGCGTTTTCGTTTTTGAGATTGGACGCGCGGCAAAAGACAAACACCAGGGATAACGCGCAGGCCTTGCCTCCTGAAGGCAGATGTTGTGGTGCGCAGTAGATAGGACACGCCTCCACGCCCACTCCAGCACGCATTGAAGCTCTCTCTGGCAAGAATTAGATTGTACTGGAAACACAATTGCTGGGCCTGCGTTTAAAGCTCAGACTTCAGACTTTATTCTTCAGACTTAAAACTTCGTACTTATCCTTAGTCGCCATCACGGTCACCGCCTGGCCCGAGCCCCACTCCCCGCCATCGGGTCGCTCGGATTTTTGCCTGGTCAGCGCCACGATGACCCGCTGGATGGCTGGAGTTTGAGGTCTCGGTCTTTGGACTGTTTCGCCTTCTCAAAAACGGGCGGTTTCCTGTCGTCGATACTTCCGGAACGTGCGTGCGTGTGCATGTGCGTTTTCGCTTTCGCCGGTTGGCATATTGTCACGTAGCCAAGGACGAAGCAGTTGTTTGGAAAAGAAACAAGTTTATTGGAGCGAACTTGTGCTCCCCTAACAACTGAAAAGAATACAGAGGCGGCGAAGCAGTGGTCAACAAAGTGACGTACGTGCGTCGGCGAGCGTCGCAGAATCGAATGCCCCGGCGTCTGCTCTGCAGGCTTTTTATCTTTCGGCGCGCGTGGTTCTGGAGCCGTCGATTCGCATCGAGAACATTGTAGATGCAAGAAGATTATTCCGGGATGTTCACGTTAGATCGGAATGCTCTCCCTATCTGAACAGATAACACATGCGGCACAGAAAGAAAGAATGGAACACGCGCTTCCCTTGGCACGGAGATAACACAGACCGGCGCAGCCGGGCGGTAAAAGCAAAACACAAATAAACAAACCCAATGCATGGTTCGCGGCGATATAAATATTGCCACCTTCTCTAGTATCATGTTATCACATTCTTTCTTCTGTGTATAGTTGCGTTTAAGCTACATTTAGTACTGAATTCAGGAGAAGAGAAAATACTCTGGTGATTCTTGATCATGTTTTCTTAGTGTGTGTATATACGTTTGCCTTCACTTGAATTACTTATCCGTATTGTAGTTTCTTCCTGTAGTTTCTTATTATTCTTGTGTTTCTTGATTGCATATGCAAATGTGTCAACCATAATTCAATGTCGATGCATTTATTTTGTTACGACAACTTTTGTTTACTCTTCGTTTTATGTTTTTCTTGATCTTAAAATTTAAACGATCCGATTCTGTTAGTTTTATTGTGTCCTTATCGATACATGTGTCTCTATTGTGCACTTATTCGAAATTTTATTTTCACGCCCTTCCTGCTAGAATCCCCGTTGGGATTGGCAGTATGTCAAATAAAAATAAATAAATGAATAAATATCTTAATTTCTTATAAAGCAGCCCTCATTTTACCAGGCTGACCTCGACAGTCCACCAAACCTTTTTCTTTCTCGCAATAAATGATAATTCATCGTATGCCACCTTACGTTATTTTTGCTTCTTCCCAGTCGAAAATGACTACAAAAAAATTCCTGTTTTTTGTCGTATGTTTGCGTGTCGTGCTGTCGTCTTGTCGTATTCTTGTGTCGTGATTCTGGCAGCTTGCTATGTTACGACAGCATGATGGCTGTCGTAGCGACAGGCAGTTCTGTTGCGACAACAGGAACGTTTTTCGTTGAAAAAAAAACTAACTTTGTCGTTACGACACAAGTGTGTGGCATAACAACAGATGGCTTTGTTGTAACAACAGGCTTCTGTTGTCACAACAAAGTTTTTTGTCGTGCGACAGGAATTCTTGTAAGGTTTTTGCGGTATTCCTGTTGTCATTTTAGACTGGGTTGGAGCTTTGTATAGGGACCGGTCACTGCTCAGAGGGCGCGACATTTGGCAGGTCACTGCCTACGGCGCACTTGCACGCTTGACTTTCAGGAAACATGCGTCCTGCGCAGCTTTACAAAGAGAAATCTTCGAGGCGTTCTGCATTATCAAGGAAAACGATGAATGCGTGAGCACTTCGTCGCTGGCTTTGCACACAAAAGAAAAAGCCTATCTACAGCGTCAATCACATGTTCTGTGAAAGCTGCGCCGTATGTATCTTTTTAGTGTTTCTGCGCATTTGTGTCTATGTATATAGCATTTCTTGTCAATAAAGCCTCAGTTGATGTTTAGCGCTAGTCCCGTGTCACTGTCTTTTCTTGTGTCCCCGTCTAGTGCGCCTTTTACCATGCCGAAGTCGTATCACCAATTAGCCCAAATTTCTGCTTTGAATAAGTACACCCAGCGCTGCCCCGCGGAAGCTTGAGCAAACTTTGGGTCGGTGAGAGCCAGACGGCGGCCTCGCGTTCATATGTCCGACACCTCTTGGTTCTGCGGTTCTGCAATTGTTTTTGAAAGGTGTCTCGTGCTCGAAAACTGTTCCGGCGAATGGTTTCCCCATGTCTCAAGTGCTTCTGTGAGGTTTCCGGACTATTAATTTGCCCAAGAAGTGAGTACGCCGTGAAAGAAATTGACAGTACAGACACGTTGCGAAGTGTCATTCTCAGCAAGGGAAGCGTATCTACAGCGCTTCTATCCAGGTATGTACCAATTTTTTCGTGTATCACGGCCTCATAAAATGACTGCGGCGTATACAACGGCGCTCCAAAGTTGCTTTTTCCCTGGCTTTTTCGTGGCCCTTCTTCAGCTTGGTTGATGTTGTCACTGATTAGCAACACATTCTAAACGTTATTAGCTGATGACAAAGTTACCAAAACCCAGTTCCACCCAGTGTGAAATATGATGATACAGCGGATCGAGCTGCGGGTTCTTTACGAAAATTACGTTTAGTTTCAGCTTCTTTCTTGTGAGTTATGTTAGAGTCGTCTTAGCGGTTAATTGTGATAATATTTGTTCAGGTCGTTCAGAATTCTCCACAAAATTATTTCCTCTGCCTCCCTCTCCTCTGGTTAAAAAACAATAACCTCAAATTTCAGAGTACGCAAAACGCAATAAAGGAGTCAAATAAATAACGCGTGTGAATGCCACCTTGCCTTTGATATCTTGCCATGCTCTCGCTTGGAATGCGTGGCCGAACTCTGTACACTTCCATGAACAAAGTAGGGCAGTAGGCGGAATGCATCTTGACGTTGCTTTTGGCACCACCCGCGAAGTGCTGTGAGCATATTGTTGTGCCGCCTTTTGGCGTCCATTCTGTACCGTGAATGCCGATGAAAAAAAAAAGAAGGTTACTGCTGATAAAACAATAGTGGCGGGAACCTTAATACCTCGTAGTTATCTTCGAGATGTTCTTTTCCCCGGGGCTTCTCCTCCAAGCCGCAGTAGCGCTGACGGAAACGGAAAAAATGGTCCCGGAAAAAATGGTCCCGGGAAAAATGGTCCCGGAGAAAATGGTCCCGGAAAAAATGGTCCCAGTGACCATCTAGGAAAAAATGGTCCCATGCTCCAGTCGACGTGTCTCCCTTCAAGTTAGTCAGATCTGAACTTTTTTGCGGCTTTGCTTTTGTGCGTTTGCGTTTTAGTTAAAGGGTTGAGAAAGAGATGGAATGCTTTAATATTCCTACAAGGGGCAGAAATTAACTCCTGTGGAGGCTAAAATCTGGATGGATGGCTGGGCGATGTATGTAGAGATGGATGGATGGATGGATGGATGGATGGATGGATGGATGGATGGATGGATGGATGGATGGATGGATGGATGGATGGATGGATGGATGGATGGATGGATGGATGGATGGTAGGGCTGAGCATCGATTAAAAATCTAGTGCAATTAATTGGATTAAAACCGCACAAACAACTGCGAGGCCTTGAACCGCCGGTTTAGAAGCTTAGTCGGACACAGCTATCTCAGTGTCTGGAAGGTCATTAAAGCTCTACGCTGCGAGGTTTCATCAGAATCGGTGTAAATTGAAATGGGGATTAACGCTCTGATGTTCCGCCTTGGTTTAGCCTTCGTTTCTGCGCAGTGCGGCCCAAACCCAACTCTCGAACGTAAAGTCATATCGAAATTAAAATATTAAAGCTAAAGCTTTAAGTTAATGTCTGGGACACCCCGTGCACCAAAATGATCGCACCGAGACATCGTGCACCGAAACGTCCGTGCGCTGAAACGTCAGTGCGCTGAAAAGTCCGTGCACCGGAATGTCCGTGCACCGAAATGTCCGGCAACCGAAATGTAAATGTAAATACAATTAAAATATACAATCTTTAATTCCAAAGCATGAATAAACTGAAGAAAAAAGCATTCAATAGAAACAAATAGCAACAAAGAGTGCAAAGAAAAGTAAGGAAAAAAACATGTAAAAAATTGCAGGGGGTGCTTACAACTCTGAGAATGTGAAGGCGAAATTTTCTGTTGATATGCCTTGAACTTTCGTACGAACTTTACGAAAGTTCGTACGAAAGCCCCCGTCCACTCCTGATTAGCCCCCTCAGGCCCCTCTGACGCTCGTTCCTTTCACTACACATCACCAGGATCCTGTTTTTCGTGTCACCTTCACCTGTCGAGGATGTGTGGAAGCGGTTTACCCTCTTCACAACGTGCGGGTTCAAAACAGAGATATGCTGAGATTTATGCATGCTATATGTGGTTGAGACGTCATCAATGCGAAACATCTGTGGATTAAGCTAGCGTAACGGCAAATTAGAAAATAAATATGGGAGAGACCATGAAAGCAACATAACCTGAATTTCGGTAAAACAAACGTTCTTTGTGCGATTAACCAGATTTACTCGAACAAGACTACTTTTTCCTGCCTTGGCTTCGGGAGCAATTTATCTGGGACCATTTTTTCCTACCTTAGATTTGGGACCATTTTTTCCGGGACCATTTCTTCCGGGACCATTTTTTCCAGGACCATTTTTTCCGGGGCTATTTTTTCCGGGACCATTTTTTCCTACACCCAGCGCTGAGGATCTGACCCCGGGTATCCTCAACCGACAAACTCAGCCTCCGATACAAAACTGTACATTTATTTACAGCCCGGCGGGCGACTAAAAAACAGGACTCGCGCGGAGCTCGAAGACAGCGGGCCGAGCTCTCCTGCGCCCGGACCGCGTCTCTCCATGTCGTCTCCTTGCCTTCATCTTCCCTCCACCCTGACGCTGGGGTCTAGGGAAGAGGGAAAGGCGAGTCCTTCGTGGGGGTCCAACCCCATGTGGTGGCCATTAGCGCATCCGGTGCTAGCAGGGGCGACCTTCTTTGGAATGTGCTGCGTTACAAGGCGCCGCGCGACACGTGCGTTCAATTTCTGTGCTGCTCGTCCCAGGGCCCGCGCCACTTCGTGCGTCGAAGCGCCCGACACTCGTGTTATGCAAAAACTACGTCATGCGAATCACAAATATCGCCGTGTGCGATGTGTATAAACCACTGAAAGCAAACGTCTTAGTTTTACGGCCCTTCGCGTCTGCGCTGCTCATAAAGGGTAATCGTACTCACAATTTTACTCCTTCCACTGACAAAATATGTCATGGCTTTCTTGGTTACTTGACTATTCGTACTGCAGAAATTCATTTCTTGGGACGCTTTTTTTCCCACGACATTTTAGGAAACCTGCACAAAACGATGCCAGGCTGCCCTTCCCGATTGTGGCAGTCCTTCACGCAGCAGAAGCGGCGCTGCCACAAACTCTTTCGTGCAGCATTTTGATCCTTTCGGGCATTGCAACTTGCCATAATAACTCTTTCTTAAGAATCTTGCGCCACAAAGCGTCGAACCGCACGCAGCGAGCGTGTTTTCACGTGCGCTCTACGGCCGGTCGCGACATCTACGGACCCAAAGTTGCTAAGCAGCGGCAAGAGGCGGCGCTGCAGTCGCGGGAAATTTTCAGTGTCCGGTGCCTATAATACTGTTAGGTGTAACAAAGGGGAATGTATGTAGCGGCATTATCTCCTTCCCCGCATAACACCAGCCTACTGTGAAGTTATGCGATCCGCACTATTTCCAAACAGGCATATCTTCCATGAGTTGTTACCGCAGATGTCTTAAAACTCTCCATAACGTTTACGTATTACGTAGCGAAAGCGCGAGTTTTTCGCCATGGCTAAATGTGGGAGTTTCTTTCACCTAGCCGCTCCCACCCATGTTCCGGCCTCAATATCTCATCCCAACTTTGCAAAACATGCAACGTTCTGACTACTGACCGACCTTCCACAGTTAGTCGAACACGTCCATCGTGTTTTGCCTGGGCATGCTCACTCGAAAATCTAGCGAGCCCGAAGCCGGACGTGTTTACAAGAAGTTTGAAAACACTGATGTGTACTTCCCGTAGCTCAGTGGAAGAATCTTTTCCCAAATAAATAACGCTCAACAACCTCGCGTTTTCCTAATGGTTTCGTACTGAGTCTAAACAATCTGTGGCAATAAAGAAAAAGAACGAAAACAAAATGGCGATGAAGCTCACAGACACGCCGTATTTCGAAAGTTTTGCCTTCAAATCAACGCCCCTCTTCCGGTTCCTCCGATTCCTCTCGGCTTTCGCCTCGCCGGCACCCCTTACGTGTATTCTGGGACGTTTATATACTTTGGCAGTGGCCCTGCTTCGTGGTCGCAGGTCGTCCGGCGAGATTAGGCGCACTTTTTCCAGCAACTGCCTGTTTCAACTTATCGAAAACTGAACCCAATTTAACGTGCTTATGTGCACAGCACACAAAGGGGTTCCCCGTATTGCAAGGTATCACGGTGTGTTCTTGGCAGCTTGTTGTAATTGTAGCGCACGGCAGCATTTGTTTTAACAGCGGAGGAGAAGGAGGAGGATAAACATCTTTATTGCGGGAAAAAGTTGCGTGGACTCTTCAGGAGGTGAAGTCCTCAGTCCAGGACCACATATGCTTTGCCAGCCGCTACAGGCCGCTCCACCAGCCGAAGCTGGTTGGACAGGCATGAGCTGGAGAGGGCGCGCCTCCGGAGCTCGGTAGAATTGTAAGGATTGGGCTTGGGGAGAGTGTGGGAGGGGCATCCACCAACCGTATGGAAAAGAGTGCAGTCTGCTCCGAAAAAAGGGGCAGCTAAGGGACGTAATTTGTTCGGAGTAGTGACAGACTCTTTTTGGGTGGGGAAAGGTGTTTGTTTGCAAGGCATGGTAGTGGTGTGCCTGCTCGATAGATAGGTGTCGGTGGGGTGGGGGAAGGGTGAGTCGGGCCAAGCGTAGATTTTGCGTCATTTCTGTATACATGTCAGGAGGCGAGTAAATCTCTCCGAGGCGGTGTCTGCACTCCTTGTGCGGCGTGTCATTTCTCGCGCGAGGTCGTGCGCCATCTCGTTCCCTTTCACTCCCAGAGAGGCTGGAGCATGGAGGAAAGAAACATTTTTCTTCCTCCATGGGCTGGAGTCCATATGATCTGGATCTGTCGCTGCGGCGGGGGACGGAGTAGCATTGCGCGGGCCGCAGCGTGAACCGTTCCGGCCTGGAAGTGCCGCCAGGCCTGTTGGCTGTCCGTCACTACAGTAGTAGCCTGGGTAGATGAGATGGCAAGTGCGATTGCCGCCTCTTCAGCTTCAGCTGGTGAGTGGGTTTTGACAGAGTGTGTTTTGTCCACCTGGGCGGGGCTTACTGCCAAGGCGAACGCTGGATGTTGCCGCGTCTGTGAAAACCGCGTCAGCATCCCGACTGCACTGACGTGAATGGCCTCCACGCAATCCTTACGCCGTCCACTGTGGTGCTCATGGTGCATATTACGCGGCTAGGGTTGTACTTTAATGAGTTCTTGCGTAGGTCGGGGGAGGGGCTCTAGAAGTGGGCAATTGTAGCCCGGTGTACTTATTCCCAGTTCTGAGAGGACCTGGCGGCCAGCGTTGGTGAGAGAAAGCCTTCGGTATTGTTGTAAGAGATGTCCTTCAACTAGTTCAGACGACGTATTGTGGATAACGAGTTGAGGGAGTAGCAGAGTGGATGTGTTTGTGGGAAGGTATACGCGCTTGAATGATCTTCGGATTATTGTATTGACGCTTTCGTCTTCGTGCTTGTTGAGGAGAGCATATGGGACTGAGTACGTGATGTGGGAAATAATGAAGGCGTGCACGAGACGTAGCGCCGCATTCTCCCCGAAGCCGCGCCTCTTCGTGATGATTCGGCGCAGCATATGGGACACCTGGTCCGTAGTGTGCTTCAGCCGAGTTATGAGGGTGGAGTTCCGTTTATCTTGCTGGAAGACCATCCCAAGGATCTTGATTTGAGGAGTGGGGCGGATAGTCTGGCCCTCGAGGTGTATTTCGACCGGTGGAGGTTGGTCACGCTTGGGTCTTCATGGTTGGACCACGACGAGCTCAGACTTTTGTGGGACGCACGAGAGTCCGTAGTATTTGGCGTACTCAGTGACCACATCGGCCGCTTCTTGAAGGCGAGCTTCCATGTACCCACACGAGCCTGTGCCCGTACACACTGTCACATCGTCGGCATAAAGCGCATGCTTGATGTTTGGAAGAGCTGCAAAGCGTTGTGGTAGTTTGATTGGGGCGATATTATATAGCATTGGGGAGAGTACTGATCCTTGTGGAGTGCCTCTGCTCGCCAGGTGTATGGTGTGGGACTTCACTTCGCCAACGTGGAGTACTGCTTGCCTCTTAACGAGGAAGTCTCGCACGTATACGTGCGTTCCACACAATGCAGCTCTCGCAGGTGGGCCAAAATGACTGAATGGGACACATTTTCAAAGGACCCCTTGAAGTCCAATGTCAGCATTGCCGTGGGGGAGTGTCGCGTAGCCGGGGTCATGACTTGTTCTTTAATCTGGAGGAGAATGTCCTGGGTGGAGAGGTGGGGTCTGAATCTAAACATAGAGGTTGGTATGAGGTTCCGATCGTCTAGGTGACGCTGGAGGCGAGCGAGGACGATATGCTCCATGAGTTTACCGACGCAGGACGTTAGCGATATAGGTCGTAGGTTGTCAATGGAAGGGGTCTTGTTCGGTTTGGGAATGAGGTGAACGTAGGCGAGCTTCCATTCTGCAGGGATCTTGCCCTCTCGCCACACTCTATTGAGGCACGCGGTGAGGGACACGAGGGAGTCGTCATCGAGGTTGGCTAATAGCCTGTTGGAAATTCCATCGGGACCTGGCGCGGTGTTTTTCTGTATCCGGGACAGTGCTGCTCGTACCTCCGAGAGGAGGATGTCCTGATCCAATGCGGGGTTCGGCGATCCATCGTAGTCTGTGTGGCTCTGTTGCGGACCGGGCGGGAAGAATTTTGCGTCGAGGTTCGTCAAAACTGCGTCGGTTGAGTGATTGTGCAGGAGGGCCCGTAGTTGGTCTGATGACGTTGCCTTCGAAGAGGAGGGGTCCAGGAGGTAACGAAGAATTTCCAAGTTTTTGACGTGCTCACGTGGTTGCCCATGTCGTCGCAAAGGGAGAGCTAGCTCTCACGGCACAGTTCGCGTGCGTATTTGGCCGCCTTTTCAGTGAGCTGCGCAAAGCGGATGCGGAATTTTTTATTGTGCCGCTGCTTTTTCCAGCGCTTTTGCAGGCTGCGTCTAGCTTCTTATATGTGTAGAAGGTGCGTGTCTACGCAGGGATTGTCGGTATTTGTCTTTATGTTTGTAGTACAAGCGGCCTGGTCGTGAAAAAGTTGGGCTACCCATGCAGAATATTGATCTTCCTCCGTCGGATCTGCGGTGTCCTCTGTACTACAAGCTGACCTCATTTTTCGGAAACCGAGCCAGTCTGTCAGGGCGGCACGTCCCACTGTGCGGACTAGCTCAGGGGCTGAAACGATTAATTCAATAAGAAAATGATCGCCGCCCATTGCCTCTTGCTTGTTTCGCCATACGCACGTCTCCTGCTGGTTGCTCAGGGAGAGTCTGGCGTAGTATCGCGAGAGGTGCTTGTGCCCATGCGAGTGGTTATGTTGAGCTCGTTGAGTTCAGCCACGCCTTCTCGTCTACGTACTTGTGAAGGTAGTTTCCCCTTGGATTAGCGTAAGTGTAACCCAAAAGGGGGCGCGCCGCATTGAAGTCTCCACTGACGATGAGTTGGTGCTTCCCGGCTTTCTTTCACGCCAGTTCCAGCGTGTCATTTAGGGCCTGCAAGGAACATTTGGGCCTGCAGTATACATTAAGGTGGAAGATAGGTAAGGAAGTCTTGGTTGCTGACCGTTGTTGCTGACCGTAATTTGTGCGGTGTGCGGCGTCATAAAAAAACCCCGGGTCATAGTTACTCCCGCCGTTTAACGCGCACGTGAGCACGTGCCTCACCAGGAACACCCGGCGCCATCCAGGCTTGCGCGGGGCGCTTGCAAAAAAATACCAAAAAAAAACCAGTTAACTTGCGTACACGCCTCAAGGGGGCAGCACAAGACAGCCCGCGCTACAGACGCCCATTTCACGAAGCCGGTTGCCTCCGGTTCTAGCGCGTGCTGACGCGTTCCACTTTGGGAGAAATGCGAAATTCTGCGGACAAAACGATCCGAGCCCGCCAGTAATCCATGAGGAAGACGACCTTATCAATGCATATGACGATGACTACTACTACCGCAGTGGAAAGCGACGACGGAACATGTAAAATGTCATACCTAATGTAATGCGTGGTGGTGTGTCCTTCAGTGCTTACATAGAAAGAATCTGTCGAGCTCTGCTATGGTTCAAGCTTCGCGCGACTTAGCGCGAGCTTCGCCATTTTTTAGCGAAAGCTACACTGGCCGAGGTTGAGCAGTTTCACGTGGACCTTGAAGGGCCGTGCTGCGCATAGGAGCATTGGATTGGATTGGGTTGGATTTGGATTAAATTGAACTGGATTGAATTGCATTGGATTAAATTGGATTGTATTGTAAATCCAATCCAATTGGAGTACGGGTGTGTAAAGAATGGGATCTGCACGTTCGCCGGTCTGCGCGTTCCAGAGGAGTGACGTCATAGCCGCGGCAGACGCACTGGCGCTGCTGCGTGCCCAGCTGTGTGCCTCCGTTGCGCAGTAGCTAAGTCTGACGCTGCTCAGCCGCAGTAGCCAAGTCTGAGACGCTTGATAGCCGTTTCGCGTGGCTCCTGGAGAGCCGTGCTGCGCATGCGCGAGGAGTAGTGACTGGAGTGGACTAGACTGGATTAAATTGGGTGGTCAAGCCAGTGCCCCGTGCGGCTTCGCACTGAGAGCGTCTATATGGTAATTCGTTACAAGTTGCTGTCTGCATCCAAGCCTACTGGGCGTTCGCCCCTGAAGTGGCGACTGCGGCGAGCACCTTCTGGGCTTTGTCTCGCAGTGCAGTTGTGTGCGCATTGACTGCGCGCTCTCGGCACGCAAACCAAGCTTTCGCTCAACGAACTTTTTTAACCGCATTTATCATTGCAGAAATTATCTTTTAACACGAAAGTGTTTTATACCGCAATTCACGAAGATTTCAGTTACATCATATCCGTCACGGAAGTGACGCCAATACAACGGTGCGAGCGGCCTGTAAAGGGTGCACACCTGCACACAGGGCCTTCTTGTGGGGAAGCAACCTTTAGTACTAAATAGTGCGTTATATTTCGGCTTGCTCGTTTTCGGGTTTTATACTTTAACACGAAAGGGCATTAGGTCGGGATACACCAAGACTTCACTGACGTCATATCCGTCACGGAAACGGCGCCAGCACACCTTTGCCGAAGTGACCCACCAGCAGGACGTCGCTCGCCAAGCACACCCAGAAGACAGCCGCCTACCCGCAAATCATGCTCAACAGCAGATTTCGCTGCTCATTTCACTTTCATGTTTTACTGAATCCTATGACAGATGAATCAACCACAAATCCCTCATTATATCACTCCTTCTTCTTTTTTTAACTTTTCTACTTCGTTTCATTATTTTTCTTTATGAGGAAACGAAGTGGCATGAAATGCATTTTTTGACTGCATAAGGGAGAGTAAGAAGTTCCCTTAGTTTATTTTCTTTCTTACTTTTTTTGCTTATATGTATAAAGGGCGGAGTGTGGCAAATGCATAGCCATTTTTTTAGGCTTGATCCAGTTTCACCGTAAACATGAACTTCCGCATGGGTATTCGGCATTGATAAACTTCGAGAATGTTTTCTGTGCATCCACAACACACCATTTATTCAGAATATCCTTAAATGAGGCCATGTTAATTATGTCGCTAAAGTCAGAGGGCACCTAGCACTTCTTATGAAACGGGAATGTGAAAGCTGTTACGATTCAGCGCGCCGCTACGCTGTGCGCGCGTGCTACAAGTTGGTGTAGTGTGATAAGTTCTCCTGTGCTTTGCCGCAAAGCCCGCCTTCCTCGAACATGTTGAGACAGGCACCCGCCGCGCGGGCCGCGCCAGCAGTGGCTCATGCCACGGCAGCTGCAAAAATACAAAACAGACTGTTCTAGCGGAGGCGTGCAGAGATTTGAAACTGCCAGCGGACGCCGGCACAACCACCGACACTAACTTTTCGCGTCGGTGGTGGCGCCGCTCACCAAGATCTCCTCTCCCCCTCTCTCAGACTCAACGTGCGCCGCTACCACCTGCTCTCACGAACCAGGAAAAGAGTGTTGTTGTGTGTATGTACTGTATTAGGCCCGCAAGCAAAGCCCTAGGAAAGCTGCCTGACCTTAGCGCTTCTGGTTATAAATACGCGGTACCTGCGAGCGCATAATTTATTCGATTGGCAGAATCGTATGCTGCTGTTGCTCTGTTCGGGTCATGCTGTAAGCTCGCCCGAAAGGGTGCTGTTCCTGTATCTTCGGTGTTCATCTCTCGCCATGTAGTAAACCAGTAGGTAAACATGCTGACTGCAGACCGCGATGAGTTGTGAGGTATTCTTCGGAATTCTCCTTCCGTTTTGAAACGAGATTCTGTTCCCTTGTTGGTGCAAGCCCGCCACTTGGTGATGATGATGATGATGATGATGATTGATAGTGGTAATCCCTTTGTAGCGGAATGATGAAGCGCATCTTACAAAAAAAAAGTGAGAAGAAACTAATATACCTATGTTTTATATTCTTCGTTTAGTACTAGCGCTGTTCTTAGGCAGGCACAAAAGAACTTATTAGGCACAGAATGTTTTTTTCTGTTACAGGTGGTAGCTGTCCTAGGCAATATTCCCCTCTCTGGCTTTCGTCCACCAGCATTTCAATCTTCTTTTCGTCCCCTCGCCAGCCTTGAAGTTAACTCCCTCGGCGCTACCCTTCAAACCTAGGGCTTCTGGTCGCAGAATATTTCCCTCTGAATTTGGATGGATACCCTCGCATTCTAACACTACGCGCCGCATAGTTCGTGTTTCTTTTCCGCAGACCACGCATACCCAATCATTTTGTGTATACTTCGCCACAAAGCTCTTAGTTCGCAAGCAACCTATTCTAGCCTCAAAAAGCAAAGCACTGCCTTTGGAACTATCGCAGAAATTTTCCTTTCTGATGTCCAATTTCTTAGCCCTGTACATCTCTAACGACGTACGTTT
The DNA here is from genome assembly GCF_048455015.1 of Haemaphysalis longicornis. Taxonomy (NCBI): domain Eukaryota; kingdom Metazoa; phylum Arthropoda; class Arachnida; order Ixodida; family Ixodidae; genus Haemaphysalis; species Haemaphysalis longicornis. The sequence goes on along the minus strand of NW_027526361.1, from coordinate 38,895,260 downwards.
TAGCTTCCATTTTTTCTCTCCATTTATTCGTGTTTGCCTGCCTTGCCTCTTTCTCGTTACCTTGGCTGTCTTGGATTCTCCACTGCTCTTTCAGTATTTCATCGTTAGCCTCCTTTTAGTCTCCCTTGGCCACTGCGTGTCCACGCGTTTCATGTATAGGTGCCTAAAAACTTTGGCTGTCCACATACGTTGATTCATTGGTCTTAACCTCCTCTCAAAATATATTTTACTCTGCGCTTCTCGAACTTCAAACGACGCCCAGCCCATACCTCCCTGCACTGCTTCGTTAGTTGTTTTTCCATGTACGCTTGTACGCTTCTTGCACGCTTCTAGTGCCACATAGGAGTTCGCTTCGAACAGCCCTTTTATTGCAGTGAGCAATTGCTAAAAAGGCCTAGCTGTTCGGCCTAGGGAAAGGATCGCGGGTTGCCTCAGCGGTGCAGAAATCTTTGCAACAACCGTGCTTTTTTTTTTTTGTTTACTGTAAAGTGTTCTCTAACTCAGTTCTACGCATCTTTTGGTAAAAAGAGTGGTTTGGTGCATTTTATGTCGGTTTAGTGGCCGGGCGCGGCTTACTAAACAGTTCATTAACTTTGTGCATCCAGCCGGACGTGCCTGGCTTGAACGTACCTCGGAACGGAATATCGCAGTTTAGAACGGCCTGGCTCACTTCATGGTGACTGATGCGCCGTCGGGTGCGGCTCTTGCATCCATGCTTGATAACATGTCGCTCCCGTTTGAAACCGAAGGACGGCGCAGCCACCGCGACGCTCTCAGCCTTTCCCGATGCTCTTTGCGACCACAGGCGTTGCAGCGCCGTCCTTTTCTTTCCTTTTTTTTGTGTCTTTAATGCGAGGCGCGAGACATAGAACGCTTCAAATTCGAGTGGGCTTACCAGACGTTTCGCTGCCACAGATGCCGACGGCGCCTCCGTCAACTTTTTCGCTCAATGGGCCGTGCTCTCACATTATAATCCGAAAGACACTTAGGACACCTCACGAGCGTTATTTGCGATTGCGTGGGTGTCGGTGGATTTAATGACGTCGCAGCCAATGGTAATTGGTGAATGGCGCGTGAGCCTGTCTGTTACTGCAGCGGTCGCTGTCACTAATTTGCCAATCACCTTGAGAGGATGGGTGAAAACTTTTAGTGAAAATGTTGACGCCGCAGTCAGACAGCAGTAGCGACATACACGCCGCGGTGGCTCAGTGGCTAAGGCGTTGTGCTGCTGAGCACGATGGTGCGGGTTCGATTCCCGGCCGCGGCTGCCGCTTTTCTGATGGAGGCGAAAAGCAAAAACGCCCGTGTGTGTGCGAGATTGCGGTGCACGTTAAAGATCCCCAGCTGGTCAAAATTAATTCGGAGCCCTCCACTACGGCGCGTCTCATCGCCTGCGTTGCGTCGGAACTTTCGGTGTGATGCTAAGCGTTTAGCATCACACCGAAAGCCCGGCACTTTAGGTGTGATGCTAAACGTTAATTAAACGTGTTGGTTTGCCACGCTCCAACGCCAAACCAGCCTAAGAGATTCCAAACCACTTCCATTTACGAAAAGAATGCGTGGAATTCATCGAACAGAACACTTTACAATAAAGAAAATCACGGATGTTGGAAAAATATATTGGCATTGCTGGGTCTTGAACCCGGCGCATTCGTTCCAAAACCGTTGATTCCACGCTTAGGCTACTTTTCGGCAGTTTTATTAAACGATAGAAGCACAGTTCCAAGCGAAGCAGTACATGGCGCTAGGTGAGCACAGGGAATGCGCGTGTTGTACCCACAAGGCAATGGAATCGCGCATCGGAGTATAGTATAGGCATAGGAGTATAGGCAATGGAATCGCGAATCGGAGTATAGTGAATTAGCCGTGCAGCTTCTTCCAGGAGCCGTAATCTTCACTGGCCAGTCCACCAGAATCGATATATTTGTTCGGTAACCTTAACAAGGTCTAACCACGTGTCAATGCGTAAATGTGGGCTAGTTGGTTCGAACTGTGAAACATGGTTAAAGGAGCCATGAAGAGAAAACAAAAGTTTGTTTTATTCGAAAGATTAGGTGTTTTTAGTACCCCAAGCGCTTTCCCGGAAGCAAATGATGCTTTATTCACTGAGAAATAAGGCAATTTAAGCCAAAATTTTAAAACTCCCGCTAAAATTGAACATTCCGTGACGTGTACAATGGCGTCATAGAGCCGGTCCATGAAACAGATACTTAGTATGTCGACTCCATATAGCACCCACACGCGGGAGTCGATCGAGACGGCGGCCATTTTAAAAATACTAGTAAAACCTAGTGCACCCGCAGCCCTAGTCATGGAATCGCCTGATCCGGAGAACAAAACTCTCGCCGAGGAGCTCGGGCTTGCATTTAACAACCTCACACCACAAAAACGCTCAATGCTTCTAAGTGCACGAGCGGCAAGAGTTGTGGGATACGCGGTGGACGGGAAAGCGACCATTCCGCGATAGCCACAACAGACGAACGCCCAGCCGTCGGCACCGCTGCCTCTTCAGCCCCGTCGCGACGGACGAATATAGACTGGTACGTATGTGCCGTATTTTGATTACGGTTAATAATAGTTCAATTTCAGTAGCAGTATCACTTATGCCAGTTGGCCGGTGTCGTGTATAGAAAGCCGTTCGCGCGAGCTCTCTGCTTCGACCAGAAAGATACGAGCGTCAATGCGTGGTGTTTACGGCATTTTTTTCCCCAAGGTCAGAGCGATTTGACGAAGTCGGCGACGACCGCCAGCATGTCCCAGGAGTGAGCTAACGTAAGAGTCCCTGCCGTAACTGAACAAACTGAAGTTTTCAGTGGTTGTAAACTGGAAACGAGCTCGTAACGACAGCAGCAAGCCAACACCATTCGAAACTTACGCGACGACTGGCACTATCTCGTCGCTTCTTGCTGTTCCTTACTCCCCTCGTTTCTATTTTTACCTTTGCTGGTTGGCGATATGACGGCCAACCTCCTGTGAAGGGATTACGATACGAAGCAAGGTCGCGGCTGTGCGTGCTGGAACGGTTCGTTGGCCCCGAAGAGCCTCGAACCCGAAAATTCGTCTGCGCGACGGCGAGATGTCGAGCTCGGCCGGCGCTAGTTTCGTAGGCATTGGCGCACACGCTTGCGAGTTCGTTCGGACCTTCAACCGTTTACTCCACCGTTCTTTGTCATAAAAAGAATGTGCAGTATGTTTCACGGGCATTTAGCTCGCTATGCAAGCTGTAAGCCCTGCCTAACATGCGTTTGCTTTTGCCGGCCTCCGCCAATCGCAGAGCATTCCCAAGTGACATCACAGGTTCTGTTGCGGAAAATGAGCTGGTGGGTCACATGGTCATTTCCTTTTTTCCTAATTATGTAGCTTATTTCAGCGAAGTTTGCGTTATAAGTGGTGTCGTTATGGTTCTAACGAAGCAATCTTTCGAATGAACCAAACTTGTGTTTTCTCTTCATGGCTCCTTTAAGTAGCGCAGTAAGGACGGGACAAAAGTAGAGACCACACATGACTAGCGCTAGTCCTGTGTCGTCTCTGCTTTTGTCCCGTCCTTACTGCGCTACTTAACCATGTTTCACAGTTCTAACCACGTGACAAGCAATGGTTACGACGGGCGTTCCAGCGGAGCCGAATGACGGAAGCTGAGCACGAGGTCACGGGTTCAATTCCTGTCCGCGGCGGCCGCTTTTCTGATGGAGGCGAAAAGCAAAAACGCCCGTGTGTACGAGATTTCGGCGCACGTTAAAGATCCCCAGCTGGTCAAACTTAATTCGGAGCCCTCCACTACGGCGCGCCTCATTGCCTGTGTTGCGTCGGCGCGTTGAACCCTGCAATCAATCAATCAATCAATCAATCAATCAATCAATCAATCAATCAATCAATCAATCAATCAATCAATCAATCAATCAATCAATCAATCAATCAATCAATCAATCGAATGACGGAAACTACCCGTACCGCGGTTTTTGTTGGCTCAATAGGTACGTGGGTGGTCTACAGACAGACAGACAGACAGACAGAACAACTTTTTTGGCCACAGCTGGGGCGATTAGGCCGGCGACGTCTTCTCCGTCGTCCGTCGGGCAACAGGGCCCCTTTTGGGCAGGGGTCTGGTGCCTTCGGCCAAGCGGGTCAGGTCTTCTTGAATTTGGGGGTTTAGGTCAGGCAGGGCGGCCTCCCAGCGCGCCTCGCTGGTGATGGTAAGGAGAATGGGATGGGATCGGTGTCTGGATAGTGGGATGCTATCACAGGCCCATATGATATGGGATAACGATGCGTGAGGGACCGAACAATATAGACATGCGGCTACGTAGGTGTCGGGAAAGATCGCAGACATGATGGCAGGGGTGGGGAAGGAGCGGGTCTAGAGCTGCCGATAGATGACCGCCAAGGATCGGGATAGACATGGGTGAGGAAGAGGAAAAATGGCATGCTACAAGCGGTACGTGTGCAGCCTGTCCCGTAGAGTGAATATCTCACTATCATTTGCGGCGCCATCGAGCCCTCGGAAAACTAAAGCTCGAGCAGCTTCGTGGGCCGCTGAGTTTCCAGGTAGCGCGGTATGGGCGGGTGCCCAGACAAGAGTGAAAGAGTGGGATCGAATGTTCTGTGCCTTCAAAAGGATTGATAAAGTTGCTGGGGAAACTCTTGCGTAAAGGAAATTTAGGATGGCTGATTTAGAGTCACTGATAATAGTTGTTTGAAGGTGGAGACTGTGGGTCATAGCCAACGCGATGGCGATCTCTTCTCCCGCCGTGGGGGATGTCGTAGGTAAGGAGGCGGAAGCGACCTGGACTTGTTTCGAGTCAACCACCGTGGCTACAGCAGCCGCTCTGGTGGGATAAGTTGCTGCACCTGTGTATAGCGTGGGGGAGCCTGGAGGGTACGCCTTTTCAAGGGCTTTCGCGCAAGCCAGTCTGCGATCCTCATTGTGTACGGGATGCATATTTCGCGGAAGAGGTTTGATTCGGAGCGTCTGGCGGATGGAAGGGGGGATGTCTACCAATTGCTGATAGTTGGGGGTGGGTGGTGAAAGGCCCAAGGAAGCAGGCAAGTGCCGACCGGTGTGACTCTTAGTGAGTCTTTTTAACTGGGCGGTGCGGTGCGCCTCAACTATCTCGTCAAGGGAGTTGTGGACACCCAGTGCAAGGAGGCGGTCGTTGGAGGTTTTGGGGGAGAGTCCGAGGGCTACCCTGAAACATTTACGTATCAAGCCGTCAATTTTGATTCGTTCACTTAGCTTCATTGTCGAGTATAATATTCGGGACAGGACAAAGGCTTGTATGAGTCGAATGAGGTTGCCCTCCTTGACACCCTTATGCTTCGAAGCTATTCGAAATATTAGTCTCGTAGTTTGGTATACCCCACGTTCAAGTTCTCGGATAGTGTCCAGGTTGTGTCCCTTGCTATGGAGGCGCAAACCAAGGACCCTGATGGTGTCGACGGTAGGTATGACGTTGCCTGATTGGGTGGTAGTCGAGATGTTGGTGGTTTCATGTGCGTTGGGCCGAAAGAGGAAAAACTCGGACTTTTCTGGAGAGCAGGAGAGGCCGCGGCTAGATGTGTGTGTTTCGATCATTTCGGTAGCTGTTTGAAGGGTGTCCTGAATGTGTCCGTCCGAACCCTTGGAGATCCAAAGAGTGATGTCATCTGCGTAAAGGGAATGGTGGAGGCCCGGTAGGGTCGATAGTAAAGGAGGAAGGTCTTTCATAGCGATATTGAAAATAAAGGGTGATAGCACCGAGCCCTGGGGAGTGCCAGTGCTTCCCAAACAGATTGAGGACGTTTTAATGGGACCCAGGTGCAGAGTGAGCGTTCTGTCCGATAGAAAAGAACTCTCTCAAATGTGAGTTCATTATACCCGCGAGAATTGCCGATTGGGAGATGGTGTCGAATGCTCGTGTAAGGTTCAACCAGAGGATAGCCTTGGTTGTCCGCACAGGAGCAAAAGCCGGGTCAATAATATGGTGCTGGAGTTGGAGCATAACATCCTTGGGGGAAAAGTTAGGGCGAAAGCCAAACATGGAGGGCGGAAAGAGATGTGTCCGTTCGGCAAAACTAGTTAATCTCGAAAGGATAAGATGTTCGAAGAGTTTACCCAAACACGATGTCAGTGAAATGGGGCGAAGGTGATCTACGTATGGTCGTTTGCCGGGTTTAGGAATTAGGATCGTTTTGGCAGTACGGCACCTGTTCCGGGATAGAACCAGTCCCAGCATTCGTTGAAGAGTCGTGTGACATCCTCCACTGATAAATCGTCTAGATTACGTAATATTTTATTTGTTATAAGATCTGGTCCACGGCCGATCTGGTGTTCAGCCGCTGTATGGCCGCATTTACCTCGGCCTCAGTTATGGGGGCATCCAATTCGTCGTTCGAGTTGCCTCTGTATGAGGGGTGTTGAATGGGTGGACTCTGTTGGACATATTTCTTAGTGATGTAGTTCAGAAGGTCTTGCTCTGATCCTTTAAAGTTGTCAATTAGGTATTGTATGGATTAGGATTGAGCTGTTTGAGTGGTACTGGGATCAATTAGATGGTGGAGGATTTTCCAAGTTTTTTTCGAATTGAAATTGGCGTCAATAGACTCGCATGTGGCGTCCCAGTTTTGAGCCACAAGTTTAAAAGAGCAATTTTCTATTTCTCTAATATGTGTCTCTATTTCTCGATTATTATGCGTTTTGGGCCCCCGAATTAGGTAGGTAGGTAAACTGCTTTATTCAGTGGAAATGTTGGAAACCAATATGCCCCATGCTACTTTATTTCAAAAAATGAAGTCATAGACCCGGTTAAAGAAATCCCAAGTTCACGACAAAGTTCGTGAGGTCTAGCTGGTGTCCATAAAATGCCCGCGTAAGTTCGTTCACACGGATTCGCGGTGAAAGGCCGAAGTCTTTGTTTGGATCTTTGCCAGAGGCCGGCACATACGGATATGTTAACTTGCTTCCTTTACAGCTGTTCTCGCCAGAAAGAGCGTCAATGCATACTAGAATGGGCGTGGAGGCACGGCCTATCTACTGCGCATCACAACAGCTGCCTTCGGGAGACAAGGCCTGCGCGTTATCCCTGGTGTTTGGCCTTTGCCGCGCGTCCAATCTGAGTAACAGAAACGCACGTGCTGGGAGCTTTTCACCGACCGAGCGCGGTCGTTATCTCCCGCGCAAACGTACCCAGGCGCGCGCATAAGTCGCCCTCAGCAGCTGTTGACCTAAACTTCAACCTGTGACTCAACGGTCCGTGACACGGTTTGGCAACGCCCGCTATCGCCGGGCTTAGCGGTCACCTTGCAGACACAGAGGCTGTGCGACGCTAATGGGCCGTACTGGTAGCTTTTTGCGACTCTAGCATTGTCCTTTCGACAACGTTCGGCGTTGGCGCTTATTCCTTATTCCCGGCCAAGAGAAAGAATACCTTCGCTTATATTTTCCGCCATCATGCCTTGCTCCCCCCTCCTCCTCCTCCACCTCCTCCACCTCCTCCTCCTCCTCCTTCTTCTTCTTCTTCTTCTTCTTCTTCTTTTCTTTTTCCTCCTCCGCCTCCTCCTCTTCCTCTTCCTCCTCCTCCTCCTTCTTCTTCTTCTTCTTCTTCTTCTTCTTCTTCATTTCTTTTCCCTCCTCCTCCTCCTCCTCCTCCTCCTTCTTCTTCTTCTTCTTCTTCTTCTTCTTCTTCTTCTTCTTCTTCTTCTTCTTCTTCTTCTTCTTCTTCTTCTTCTTCTTCTTCTTCACATGCGACGCCTATCTTACGGCCTCTTTTTTAGTCTTTGGGGGTTGCTTTCTTCCGGTCGGTATCTCAAAGGGGCCATATATTCGAACTTCAGTTTACCCGCCCCGGCGGCTCAGCGGCTAAGGCGTTGTGCTGCTGAGCACGAGGTCGCGGGTTCGGATCCCGGCCGCAGCAGCCGCTTTTCTGATGGAGGCGAAAAGCAAAAACGCCCGTGCGTACGAGATTTCGGCGCACGTTAAAGGTCCCCGGGTGGTCAAAATTAATCCGGAGCCCTCCACTACGGCGCGCCTCATCGCCTGTGTTGCGTCGGCGCGTTAAACAGTACAATCCATCAATCAAACTTCAAGTTGGGTTCGTTAAAAAGACTGCTTTTCCAAAATAATGACACCGGTTTTATCGCCAACCTAATCCAAAGTTCGAACAAATATTCAGTATGTTACGGGAGACAGATAAAGCTGTGGTGACACCCCAGGCTCCCAGCCACTTTACGGCAATTTTTAATGACGTTACCGAATTTTGTTTGTGCGATTGACAGCCGCCGGCCTAAAACACCACTAAGAAACACGATTGGGTGATTCTGTAGAGGCATCTAGTTCGGTTTATCCTATCACGTATCACTTGAATGCTAACGTGCGGTTGACACACTGACAATGTAGTGCTGGTATGCAATGTCACTCTTTCTTACGTCGCAGTAGCGCTAAATCGGTGAGTTTTTAAAGACGATAGTCTTTTTTGGGCAACTTAAACGCAGAAATTTTGGTCTGTCTCTGTCTGTGACTCGATTCAGCCACCCGGCCAAAGTGAAACAGTAACTTCGCAATAGTCTTATATACCCACGGCCAAATCTAAACGTCAAAGTCCGGTGTTAATGTTCATACTGGTCAACATTCTTGAACAAGAACAGAACATTACGCAGATATAAGGCATAAATAAATAAATGAGTGACATCTGCCGTGTTCTTTCATTAAAAAATTCAAGGATGCTTGGTTTTTGCGATAGCAAATGAAATACTACATCAGCTGCAGAAAACGTGCTGTTGCCCGCGCTACCTGGCGGCATTAAAAAAAAATTGAAAGCAAACAGCAACGAAAGGTTTCACTAGATAGGTTCCATGTTCCCCATGGAACGCTCTGGAGTAGGGCAACGTGGTTGTATTGTCGCGAAGAGGAGATCCCTTGATGTTTTCTGGTTGTTTTTTAGTTCTGTGCGCCCGCCGGGGCTCTTCCTCCCAAGTGTGTGTGTAAAAGCGCTTCGGACGCGGCTGGGCCGTGGCCCCCCATTTTTCTGAGAAGCGGCTCCGGCGCGTGTGTCGGCCCGTCGGCCGACCGGGAGACGACGGCTGGTGGGGGAAGCGAACCCTCGCCTCGGTTTCCGTTACCGCACGCACTGGCGTCTCCGACCCCCCCGTTGCGCGCCCACGCGGGCCGCTGCGTTCTTCCGACGACCTTCCCTTTTCCCCTGTTTACGTTAGTGCGTTTTGTCTAACTACTTGCTCTACGCCCGTAAATTCTCCAAGCGCGCGTTTTCGAGTCGAAACCTTGTGTCTGTGTTTTTGGTCCTTTTCACTTTGGCGGGGACATGTCTGATTGGAGCTAAGAAGCGTCTTCCTGATTGGCTGCGGGTGTGCCTTAGCCTTTTTCCACCCGGTCCGCACACGCTAGGATGCGCTTTTTCCCCCAATGCGTCCCCCCAAAGCAAATATAACGCGGCGCCCCCGGCTATAGAGGGCGAGCGGCGAGAAGCGAGCAACACCAGGAGAGCCGCTGTCTGCCGATCGTCGGGGCCAGACGCCGGGAGCCCTTCGCCCGCCAACCATGTTTCGTTAAGTACTCTGAATCTATTGACTGTCTTTTTCATCTATGTAATAAGTGTAATTGTTTCAAGTTTGTATGTGCTAAATTTCATCAATGTTACCAGTAAAGTAAACAAGTTAACCTTAAAACTTCTTCGACGTCTCGACTTTTTCCTTCCGATCTTCATGCTACAGTAGCGGCAGTATGTAACCAAAATACTACGTTACAGTATAAACGTTGTAGGGTGCCTCGATTCACGCGCGTCTCCGCCGTACGGCAGCTCTGGCATCGAGACACCCTACCTGGAGCAGTGGAACGCGGTAAATTTAAATTGACTTGAGCAAGCCTCTAGCGCAGGGGTCTCAAACTCACATCAGTGAGCGGGCCTCAGTCACGAATTTTAGTCCCGCAAGGGCCGGGAGAGCGAAGAAAGTGGAGGGGGGGGCGGAGGGGATGATTAACAAAATGTCAGATAACGCTGCCTTCTTAGAATGGAACTGGGCGTCAGGATTCGCCGCACGTATCGATACCAATCTCCAGAATTACTAAAATGTGGATGCCTATTCTGAAATATCAAATATTTGTTCCACGATTATGCTTCAACATGGGGTGACTGTATTGGGTACCTTACAAAAAGAGGATTCAGGGCAGCTGCGTCTCCTTATCGTACTATAATAAACGTTATTGATTGTAATTGACGAGAAAATATTGCCAGTTTCATTTATAAAAGTCACAAAACTTTATTCCTTGAGAACCTCAACGTAGCTGTTATTGTTCTAAACACGCTGGTTTGATGCCTGGCAACGCTTGGCTGCGACTAGAGAAGAAATGTCCGCATGAACTTCTTGCGCGGAAACGACCCTCATGGTCGATCGCAGGTGCTCATCAGTCATCCTCGACCGGAGAGCTGACTTGTTCACCTTCAGCAAGGAAAACAGATGTTCGCACAAGCAGGTGCTTCCAAACATGGCAATGATCCTTGCAGCCTGTTGACGAAGAGCCGGGAAACTTGCATCGTCAAGAAACTTGTAGAAGTCTGGTACAGCCACGTCCTGAAATGTCTGCTTCAACGGAATATTAGCTTGCAGCTCAAGAAGTTCCATCTGTAACTCGGGCGTTGCGTCATCCACCGGCACCAAAAACGGTACAGAAAAAATCCGGAATTCATCGGCGAGGCTGGTGATGTCTTTGAAGCGTCCTTCGAATTCTCTTTGGAGATCATGGAGGAGGTCAGCGAAGTTATCACAGGATTGTTTATCCACGTTCTCCAGCGACTTCAGGGTTAGAAAATGATCAAACTTCTGAATTCTCATCTGTCTCTCCCAAAGCTGCAATTTGGATTGAAAGGCTTGAATGTCGTCATGCATTTTCGTGATCAGTTTGTTTTTTCCCTGAAGTTTAACGTTATGGCAGCTCGAATGATCAGTGATATCACTGAGGAACGCAAGGGAGTGAAGCCACTTTTCGTCTGACAGCTCAACAATGGCCCTGTTCTTGCTCTTCATGAAGGCGTCAATTTCCTCTCGGAGATCAAAAAATCGTTTCAGCACTCTTCCACGACTCAGCCATCGCACCTCTGTATGGTACAAAATTTCACCATATTCGCTGCCAACCGCTTCTAAAAGAGATACAAATTGGCGGTGGTTAAGAGCTCTTGAACGGGTAAAGTTCACTGCGCTGAGCACGATTTCCATTACGCTCTTCATTTGCAGAGACTTGGCACAGAGTGATTCTTGGTGCAAAATGCAGTGAACCGCGGCATTTTGATTGGTGATTCCGAGTGCAGCGAGTTTCGTCCGCAATCGACCAACAAGCCCGCTCTTGCATCCCACCATTGATGGCGCACCGTCTGTAGCCAAACAAACCAACTTTTCCCACGGCAGTCCAGCGTGTTCGACCACTCTTTCGAGAACAGAAAGAATATCCGCCCCTGTGTTCGTGCTTTTCATTGGGATTAAGTCCAAGAGTTCCTCAGTGACGTTAAGGTTTTTGTCTACACCCCTTACAAAGATAGCACATTGTGCCTTGTCTGTAATGTCGGTGCTTTCGTCAACTGCAATAGAGAATGCTTCAAACTCGCGGCATCGGTTGATTAATCCTTTTTCAATGTCTCCACTGATCTCGTTAATTCTCTCGGCGACTTTGTTTGGAGAGAGGCTTATTTTCTCGAATGTCTTTTTCATGCTGGGACAGGTAGCATCAGCGACTCCGAGCAGGCACTGCTTAACGAACAGGCCTTCAGTGAAGGGCTTGGAAGATTTGGCAATAAGCTGAGAAATTATGAAGCTGGCCGTTACCGTTTCGTCGCTTTCTTTGGCCGACTTTTTGAACAGGTTTTGCTGCTTTCCCAACGCCGCCTTCAGTTGAGTCACGGTGTGCTCGCGAACGTTGCCAGTGATAGCCCCATACTTCTCGTGATGACAAGTCATGAAGTGGCGTCGAACATTGTACTCCTTCGGCACAGCCACAGTCTGATGGCAGACTAAGCACAACACCTTGTCTCTTGATTCTGTGAAGAAATAAGAAAGTTCCCATCGCTCCTGAAAGCATCTCTTCTCATCTTCCACTTTGCGTTTTTCAGACTGCTTGGACAACGACATTGTGGCTCCCTAGACTTCCACAGCAGAAAGCTTCGTTTGCAGATCGTCCAAAAGGTCCAAAAGACACCTGTCACATTTACGGAGGCAACAGGCACGTAGGAGCACAATTATGTAGTGCGCTCTATCATGATTGACTTGGGGCGCCGCTACCATACACAGTGCTGTCAACAGCTTGCGAGTCGGAGGATCGGCGCTTGGTTTGGCGTCCAAATTTAGCGCACGCGAACAGATATGTGGCGTTTGATGTCTGGAAGTGCACAGTTTCGAAGGGCAATGTGCAATCTTTTCCACAGCAGCGAGATGTCACTCTCTCCCAGGCCATAAATAACGCTCCGACACGCCCCTAAATGCACGTGGGTGCATTTTAGAGCCCGAACATAGAGTCCGACGCGCGGCCGCGTCTTTTTCTCCACAGCTGCAGCGCAGTAAAAGCGTTTGACACAAAGACGAACAGGAAAGCAAATATCCACAAACACCATACAACGCCCGGAAACCGTCGCGCTTTAGAAGAAGCCTCAAAAACTGCGGACAAGCCGCTGTTTTCTCATTAGTGACATGCAGCCAGCCCCGTTCGCGGGGTCGTAAAACGCCGCGGGCAGTTTCTCCGCGGCCTGCGCTCGCCCAGCCCTGTGCGCACTGCAGAGTGCTCGATCCACAAGTCGCACTTGCTTGTGACCATTGGGCACCCGACTTAAAGGCACATTCCCACTGGCGATTTGTCTCGTCGCGCGACGGCGCGCGTCGCGCGATGAGGCCTTGAGGTGGTGTTCGCACTTGCGATGAGCGATGATGCGAGTGCGTTCAGCGCAGCTGCCTCCCGACTTGTACGACCTCGTTGGTGCGTCAACCATTCGCAGCCAAAGAAAATGATTTTACGCGACAAAAGCAGGGAGAAATCAAACTAAAACACATGCTACTAACCTGGAGCAATGCCGAAAACATTTGCGGGTTGCGGGAGGAGCATAAAATAACAAACTCAAGGAGGCTCTTTTCAACATATTATTGCACGAAGAAATGCACACGCTTGCTTTCACGCCACAACACCCGCATCACGGGGCCCAAATGTCGCTTCTTTTCACAGGCGCAAAGTTTTGACGCCACCGAACTCTACGCGTGTTTACCAGTCGCCGATAGAACGAAGAGGCTGCAAGTCAACCTACCGTCTCGCTGTCCACCTAGCTCTATTTGATGATTACTTGCTTTTACAATCCATACACGCTTCTCCACACTGATGAGTTCCAGGCTATTCGTTGATTAATGCACGCGTACGCTCAAGCCACTGACCAAAGAACTGATGCACACGGGAAGTTGCTTGCCGGCCCGACCCGGCGGGTACAGCGATAGCGGGCCAATCGCCTGGCCGAGCGAGCCAGCGGCGGTGGCGGCGGCGGCTCGTCCTCGCCCGCCCGCCGGCAGCGTTTGCATACCGGATGTAAAGAAACGTTTCGTTTCCGGCTACGTCAGCCTAATCCGCGGCCATGATTGGCTTAGCGGTTTTGCGGGGCCGTCGCGCGACGAGGGAATTCGGGCCGAGAGCGATCTCCTCCGCCGTCGCAAAACGCCGAAAAGCGACGGCTGGCTCGTCGTTTGCGACGTCGCTTTTCGTCGCGCGACGAGGCGCATCGCCAGTGGGAATGTGCCTTAACGGCGCCCGAATCGAGGGGCCTTCGGAAAAGAGGGGTGTCCGCTCTGGTAACAAGAAGCCGTGAAAGACGATATCCACGCGTTTTCGAGCAGTCTCTGGCCACCTGAGTCCTTGGCTACACAAGCAGGGCGCGCACTGCTCACTCATTCGCTTAAAAAACAAAAATAAACCAAGACATTCATGAGAGGGCCGTGGGCCACAATAGAAGTGTCCGCGGGCCGCATGCGGCCCGCGGGCCGCGTGTTTGAGACCCCTGCTCTAGCGTGTTATCATGGGTGGAACGAGACGGGAGAGGAACAGCATAAGAGGTGAGCGGGAAAGAGAAGGGAGGCATTTACTTGGCAGGGGCGCCAGTCAACTGTCGTCGTTCGTCGACATTTTCAACAAAAGGAGCAGATACACGGCCATTTTTTCCCCTCATTTATTGGTTTTTCTCCTGAGCTAGATGGGGGGGCGTGGTAAAAAAATACTTATTTCGGGGCTACAACGGAGCTGAGCGAGTTACCAAAGGCTGGTTATTTCAAATTAAACGTGTTTTGTCTTCAACGCCCCTTCAAAATAAATCCATCCCGTACATTATTCCGAAAGTTCCATGGGCCCGGCGCTTGTGTGTTCGTTGTCGCCAGTACTTCCCTTGAGCTAGTTGGTCGCCTGCTGACTTGTCGCTATCAGCGCAGGAGTGTCAGCGAGAGAAAAGTTAATACAACCCATTTTTCTCCGCAATAGCTTCACAATTGATTCTACTGACACAAATTTAAGAGTTGTAGCTGCAGTGCGTACTCGTTTTGCGTCTCATTCTTGTCCTCCCTTTACTATTCTTTTGAAGTCAATGCAGTGCTTGGGATGGGGCTTCAGGAAAACTGCACGATAACGAAGAACAGCGATGGCTGAAACTAAGAACGCTGATAACGAGGTTGATAGATAAGGACGTTGAGAGGCTATAATGGCTCTTTATGACTGGCTAGGGGTGCTTAAGACATTGGGAGAGACCTACATCCTGCGGTGAACAACCGTTAAAGGTCACATAATACACCATCACATTATACATGCTGATGTGTCCTTAAAGGAGGCATGAAGACAAAATACAAGTTGGGTTTATTAGAAAGACTGCTTAGTCCTGATAACAATGATACCAATATCATCGCAATCTTCGAACCAATAACGAAGATATGAACGAAAACGTGCGAAGCAGTCGCGACCCCCTAGCCAATTTCCCGCAACTTTTCTATGACGTCACGGAACCTTGTCTGTGCGATTGACGGCCGCCTAACTGACCTGTCGCGACGAGACATGACTGGACGTCTGTAATGGGGCTTCTAGTTCCATTTGACCGCATCACTGGAATGCTAACGTGCAGTTAACGCACTGAAAGTTGTTTTATTGTTGGCCCGTATGACGTCATTCTTGCTCATACACGTCACTGTGGCGCAAAATTTGAAAGTTTTTAAATACTTCTTGCTTTTTCTCGTTAAAAAACTTCTTTTGAGGCTGTAATAGAGCTGAGTGAGATACTGAATCCTAGTTCTTTCAAATTAAACGAAGTTGTACTTTCTCTTTATGGCTCCTTAACTGCCGATATAAAAACGGATATTCTAAATGTTCCTAAAAATCAAAGTACCTCTATCCAAAATGAAACAAAACAAATGAAGCATTGATGATGTGTCGTGCTTTAGTAATACGACTGTCGTGTCCACAGATGCCTGAGCACAAGAAATACGACAACGAAATATTTATTCTATACAAACATCGCAATGTAACGCTGCGTATGAACTTACGCAATGGAATGTTTTCAAGCAGTGAATGAGCTGGAAGACATCTTTATACTCAACCTGTGCGCGCACAGTGAGATACAGACAAGTGAATAAAAGAAAATGTTAAGTTGGGCGAATCAGTCCAAGTAAGGACATTTGCGTGACGGATTCATCGCCGAATTCGGGCTGCAGTTGAATGCCCTGGCGAAAGGCGCGAAGTTCCTAACAGCCTTGTTGCAGTCCAAGAGGGTCGAAGGAAGGGTTTCCCAGTTGCGGCACATAGAGACACAAGCAACGACGAAGAAGAGCTGCTCTTCATTGAGTCCGCTCACGACGCGCATCGACCGCGCTGCAGAGTCCTCCCCGAAAGAGTCCTCGAAGGCTGCGTGAGCGATCTCCAGGGCCGGGACTTCTGGAATGGTGCTCTCCAAGGATGGATTTAGACACCCGTCTCTCGTGGGCAGTGCCCTCTTCGTGCCGACAGCAACCCACGAGTTGTTCGGACGCAGTCTTCCATGAGCATCGACGCGGATGCCGACGTCGTCGAAAACCTTCACGAGCTGGGTGGCGTAGGCAAGTCCCAGCGCACCGTAGCGCATGGCCTTTGTGCCGAATATAGAGCTCTGCAACCGTGAAAGCACTGGCGCTGAGGTGAAAACCTCGTTGCAGAAGTAGTCGTACCTCATAAGCGGCTCCGTGAAGGGGCGAGGCTCCCTTTGCAGGACTGCCGTGAGGCTGGCGTTACCGCGAAACTCGCTCCTCTTAAGCGCGGCAGACAACCAGCTCTCGATGAAGGATTGATTCGCAGAACTCCGAAACCAGCTTGCGAAGACCTGAGAGATACCATGCTCTGTGAGGAAATGTTTGGGTGGCCAAATTCTGGCCGCCAGCCTTTCAAGCTTCTGGCTGATTTCCTGCCTGAAGGCCTCGTCAGCCCAGGCCAGCCCGGCGACTTTGCTTAGTGCAGCATTTTTAATGCTGGCCAGCTGTCTGTCGATGGTGGCTCGAGTGGAGGAGTTGAAGTACTTTAGCACGTACAGCGATTCAATAAGCCCGGGATATGCCGCCGTCACTTGCTCCGCGCAGAATGTGGGACGTCGTGAACGGGCTTCCTCCTCGTTGCCGTACGTTATAGACAGGAGCCTTCGGTCAGCGATTGGGCCATACATTTGTAGAAATATCCACGACAGATGCTTCAGTATTTCGCTGCTGCTGTGCTTGGTGAAAATGCGATCGAGAGCTTTTAAGAGAACCGCGTTCCTGAATGTGATGCTGTCGGAGGAAACGAAGGGACCGTAAAGTTTGATGCGATCGTTCAGCGCTCTCATCCAGTGTTGGGCGGAAATGCTTCTGGTATGCGACTGCGCATCCCGCACAACGAACTGGACAGGCTTCGGAAGGCGTACTCTGAGAACACCGCTTAGCTCCTTAAAGATGTATTCATTCACCGGGAAGACAACATTATAGTCATTCGGCGGCAGCGTGGCTGGTCCTCGGGCAACCATACTGATGAAGCCATCCCACTGAGCCTTGTGGGCACCCGCGTCTTCGACGTCTTTGTGGATGTCCAACCACACCCGGAGAGAACTTTCTCCGCCCACAATGATGTTTTTACTTCCATCCAAGTTCCGCTCTACATTTAGTCCAAACCACAGCTCGACGCGCCAGTTAAAGGCAAGGTTCAGGAGAACATCCAAAGCGTCTAATCCTGGGGAAGGCGCCGTGAGCCACGGAATGTTGAGCTGACTCATGAACTGCCTTAGCTTCCTGATGCCTTCTGCGGATTCCCCGTCGGTAACGTCAGCCATGCAAGCCTTATAAACGGAGGCCACATGTCTCGGAACAGAGATCCGGTGCTCAGCCCAGCTTAGCATGTTGTCGAAGGTCTCCTTCTGTGAAGCAAACGCGAGGGCCAAAGGCTGCAGCGCGCTACACGTGCGAGCTTCCATATCCTTGCACGGGTCGATGCTGCTGTTCTGCATCATTTCGAGAAGGAATGCGAAGTCTCGGCAATGTTTCGTGCGACACATTGGGCCCTCCAAGGCACCGGGAACCACTCTACGTGACTTCAAGAGTCGTATGGTTCCGTAAATGGCTAAAATTAGCACAGCGCAGGCTATGACGATGGCCGCCACGATTAGCCCCCTCCGGCTGTTGTCGGTCGTCGAAGACGCAGAGAAGACCTGAAAGAAAAAGTTGCCGGTTTAGTTTTTCTATCGAAGAAGCCTATAGGGACACAGTATCCGTCGCGAACTCTGCTACCTTTGAAATCGACTGCTCCATCGTCGCTTTTGCAAAGTTTCAAAGGGGTATCTTGATAGTGCGGATAATCTTGGTTGAATGTTTCCTCGCGTTTCGTTATTCTGCGTTTAAACGTTACGAAACTCGCCTCACAAAAAGCGGTCTGAAAGCCACCACGCTACCGCTATATATAACTATCTGCAAGCAAAAAGTAAACGACACGGACTAATTAGCAACCTGTCACTAAAATTAAAGACTAGTGATACCTAACATTCTCATTCTTCAATATCTACCCGGTGCATTGCCGTGGCGCCTTTTGACGTGGGAGGCCGGATAGCTTGACTGTTTAGTTGCTTATTAAAGGGACCCTGCAACACTTCTTTTTTCAACTTTTTATTTGAAACCTTAAATGCTTGCAGAACGTAGTCGCCCGACACACCCAGTACATAGATTAGGGGGTCGGAAAGTACCTCAGCCAAAATTTACTGCTCTATGCCCATCAGATAACTTGTAAACTCGCTAAGAAGATTTTTTTCTCTTTCCCGGTTTTGACGTTGTTAGACCTCTTTAATTATCTCATTAAGGCCATGTAGGGGCTGTTGGTCGGTTTTCCTTCAGTTGCAGCAATGAACGGTTTTCGACAGCGACTTCAAAAATCAGGCCACAAAAACAAATCAGAAACTGAAGGGTGCGACGACAAAATCACGGAGTGCCGCTCCGTGCTGGCGATAACTTTAACTTTAGCTTTCGCAGTGCCTCCAGACGCAAAGGAAAGAGTGAAAGCGTTTATAAAAAGTGTTGCAGGGTCCATTTAAAAATCTCGCCGTACTGCTTGGCTATAGTGAATAAAGATGTCAACCTAATATATCGTCAGGGGGTACGGTTATACAGAAGTGGCAGCCTGTATCCTTAACGACAGTTTTCCTAAAAAGCGGACGGCACCACCGCGTAGTCCCTATCCACTCGTCTACTTCACCATAGCTACCGTATCCTTGCCGCCTGTTCAGTACAGCTTGCCAGTGTTAATTTTACATGCAGCTTGTTGTTTCATCTCGTTGCTTTTTATCCCACAATTCGAATTCCTCGAGTGTTTTGCAAGCTCTTTCTCCACAGCTGGTGCTGACTATTTTACCAGATTCCAAAGACAAGGAAGCTATCGGGTAGGAAGTTTTGACAGGGTATCTCACTGAAATGTCAATCTATAAATGTTTTTTTTTTTGTTCTGTGCGCCGCTACTCTTCAAAGTGAAGCTTGAGGTGCAGAAAATACGGCACTTATGAAATGTTTTACCATTTGCGCGAAATTACTAAATACAGACAGCATCATCGAGGCAGAATTTTCTGAAGTAAAACAGCGAGACGGTCCAGTTGGAAGCGATCCATGGCAATGATTGCGCAAAACAAACAAGGGCAAAAAAGAAACGACAAGGACGAGCGCACTCTAACAATTAAACGTTTACAGTTTTGACGAAAGACCTATATACCTACAAAACTGCGCAACATCATCACAAAACTAGCCTACAGAGCACATAGCAAACACGTGTCATGCACGCCGCACAACCCATCCTGGTGCGGGTGGTGGAGACGATGCACCCGGACCCCAAAGTCATCAGCGGCCAAGCTCCGCAGGTCCTGCCTGGCCGCATCAGCAGGGAAGCCCGCTCCACACTCCTCTGCATGCGGCTCGATTGCTGCAACGTGGCAGCCCGCTTGCACCGACAAGGCCACCGGTCATCGCCCACCTGTGCTGACTGCCCAGAGCCCGAGACCCTGGAGCACCTGCTCTGCTGCTGCCGCCAACCATGCCCCGCAAGCAGACCTTGGGGCCGCACTCCAGCATCTCGGGCTGCCTAGCGACACCCTGGTGGACCTGCTTTTCCCGACAGGCACAAACTCCGCCCTGCGGGAAGCCTCCCGACTGGTCCTGGCCTTCCTCGAGGAGACCGACCTCATACAACGGCTGTAGCCCACTGCCTACCGGCCAGCATTACGCACTCCTTGTCTCTTTCCTTATCTTCCTCTTTCTCTGTCCCCATTTGTTCTCGCCCATCCCCTTTCATGCCCCCTCTCCCCTCCCCCAGGACTGGGTTTCATGCTGGTTAACTCCCAAAATGAGGTCAAAATATCCCCTGTCCACATCTTATCCACTTTCTATATCAATAAAGCACTCACTCACCCACTACCGGACATTACATACAAGATGATAGCGGCGATAATTCTTTGTCCAACAAAGCCACCTAAGGGGGATTACACGCTCGTTTTTGTCCCTAGAAGTATAAAACGCTTCCCCAATCTCTCTCCAAGTTTTTGATGCGTTTGATTATGAAGCACAATTTCTTGTTCGTTTCGCGGAACCGTTGCCATAAAATTTCCGAACCGTGGTGAAAGGCGCCATATCGCGGAACGCAGCTGATAGAAAGTCTGAGGAGTAATTTCTACGCGGGGCAAAAAGGAGAACAGGAGCAGCCCAGGGACTTTACGCGCCGCTGGCTCTCCACCGACTATTATTTCCTTATATCAACACGCCTTCCTGCACGACATCACTCAACTGATCAGCAACCACTACAAGAAGTTTTAAGGCAACCGGTGAATTGGCCTCGACGTTGCCTCGTCAGGATCTGCGGCTCCATGGGTGAAGGGGGCAAAGGAGAGTGCTGCACGCACAATCCACCTGATACGCCGAATAGCAACGAAGGCTGGCGGGTCGTGAACTAGAATTTCTCGCCTCCATGTGCAGTCTGTTTTACAACCCCGACTCGTGTATCAGGCCCAATTCCACCATCTCACGATGAGGGACTGGGATCGCCTCGAAACCATCAACCGAGATGCCATGTGGGCTGTTACTGGTCTGCCCCGAATGACCCCGGTACCAACTCTGCAGGCCGAGGCCCAGCTCAACACTATCGATGAGCTAATCCATCAACGCCGTTCTGCGCCAGCACCTGTAAGCTCTCTAACATCGGTGCAGCTGCTGCACTAGGCCATTACATGGGCTTTGTTGTAGCAGATACAACCGTAAAAGAGTCGGATCTCCATCCATGGCAGCGAGTATAGCTAACAGAAAATAAACCAATCGGTCGTCTACGTCCCCCAGTCCCTCGCAAGGCCACGGCACAGGTCTCTGGTCTTCATTGTACAGACACCAACGCAGTCATTGCGTATGTAGATGCCAGCGCTAAAAATGGCATAGTACACACCGCACTGGTTTGTCCCCAGCTACCGGAGGTTGACCAAACCTGTTCATATGCCGCCAATCCACTGTCACCCGTATATGTTACTGAATTAGCTGCAATACATGATGGACTGGTCTCATTACTACCTTTTGTCAGGGCGGGGCCGTACTCCCGACAAATCATCCGGACTGACTCAACGCAAGCCATACATGACATTCGTCGCGTGGCAGAATCGACATCCTTCTCAGATGCCATTCATCGCTTGGCAAGAAGCACGGCGCGGCGGATACGCATCGAATGGGTGCCCCGTTCATCTGTGCCTGGCAATACGGAGGCAGACTCAGCTAGCCGCCCGTGTACCGTCATGCGGCCACTACTACGTTTCCCCGAGGACGCTCGCGGGCACCTGGAACGAAAAAAGGAAAACCCTCAGTGAACCACACGAGCACTCATACCACCGTGTGATTCAAACCTGCCTGGCGACTTAACTCGCCAAGAGGAGGTTGCGCTGCGGAGACTACGCGTTGGGGTGGCCCTTACGCCGTCCGTGACTGCCTCCTGACCATTGCAATACCGCGGCCCATACGGATCCACCTGTCCATTCTGCGCCACTGGCATTGGGGACGTGAACGTGCAGCACCTGCTCTGGGCCTGCCCGAGATTGAATCAAGTTCGCCTGCGGCACCTTCGTTCAACGGGTCTCCACCCTGCCCGCCCTCCTGAAGCGGGTTTACACGACGGAGAAACCCTCTCACGGAGGCGGACGGATATGTGACGTCAACAGCACGTGACCGGATTATCCGGCCTGGCCGCGCATCCTACACTCGGTGACAACTTAAGAACGGCACCGGAAGTGCCGCTGTGCCTTATCACCGTAGCCGGATGTTTCTCCGCGCGGCGCAAGTAGGGCGTTACTGGGAATATTTTGAACATGGCGTGAGCCGTTCCCGTGATTTTTTGGACTTAATATGCTTATAAACGACTCCAGTGACGACAAACAAACTGCGTGAGACAAGGCAGACGATATCACGCATTCATAGCAAACCCCTTTCAAAACGCGCGCGCACTGACGTCACGGGTCCGGCGCTTTGGCAGAGTGATACACTACATGAGGTGGTGCCGTTCTTGAGTTGTAACCGAGTATAGCAGACGACAGCGCCGAGGAACAGGTTCCATTCCCCGCCGAGGGCCACTGCCGTCGAGCGAGAACATGCGGAGGCATTTTCTTTCGCGGAGCCACCGCAGGCTATCCCCACCGAGGGGCGGAGCCTAAAACCGGTCACGTGAGCGGCTCCCGCGGGCCAAAAAGAGAGGGTTTCTCCGTCGTGTGAATCCCGCTTGACCTGCAACGCTGGGTGCATGGACCGTGCCACCGAGAACTCCTGAACTTTATACACGAAACTAACTTGTTCGTGTTTCTGTAAGCGCCTACATATATTATACCGCAGGGCAAACTTTCGAATTAAAAAAAAATCAACTAGCTTAGCTTACGGCTCCGTCGTATCTGGTGAAGAGCAACGCCAAGACCAAGAGAGCTATGTCACTGACGCAATGTAACCCGATCGACGCATTTTTGCAGCGGATAGTCGGCGTCACTGACTATTACTTTTGCCGCGGTCACCAGTCGTGAGCATTCTGGCGTGCCCTCCTCCTCCCTCACTGTCTGAAGGAGTGGAGCCTTGCAAGAGGAGGAAGGGTGCACTACTTATCCTCTATTTTCTCTTCCTCTGCAAAGCACACAAGTGCTTGACGAACCGAATCCAGTGAACAGAGTTGAAGTGTGAAGGCGACTCAAGGATGCTTTACCCATGTGTTGTGGGTGTAATTTAGTTATGTTCATGCCACCAGGTGGCACACAGTGTTAAGGTGGCCAGTTTCCCTTGTCATCGTCAGTAACCACAGCCCGGTTATAAAGAGCGTGTAATAACAATAAAGGCTCTCTTTTCCCGTGGGTTCGAGGTAGCGCCTGCGTCCCTATGTCACGTCGGTGACTCGGTGTACGTCAGATACAACGCCATGCCCGCCCTTTCAGAAGACAGTAGCGAACGTGCCGAGTGACGCAGCCTTTCTGTGAACTAACCGTGCACAGGATTATTGAACTCACTGGTCTCGGTGGGGGAAGCGCGTTGTTCTTGTCTTGCGTAATCAAGCTCCGCGAGTAGCTCGACTGCGGACTTGTCCCGCTCGGACTGCCGAGGGCTCCACTGCACTTGCTCGGCGTATGTCGTTCGGGTTTTGACGTGCATCTCTTCAAGCGGCGCGGCGGTACTCTGGTAGTGTGCCGGCCATCCGGAGGAAGCAAGTGAGAGTAGAAGGCACTATTTAGCGGCGGAAGGGGAGACAGGTCGCTGCTGTTGTTGTAGGGCTCAGTTGACGGCATGGCCGTCGAGGCAGTTGACGGCATGGCCGTCGAGGTAGCCGGCTCGGTTGTGGCGGATGGCGTCAGTTCTTCGTTCCTCGACGTTTCTGGAGCTATGGGTGTCCAAGGCGTCACTCGATGTGCTACGGCGGCCACTTTCGCTGGCCGTTCACGCTTGATTCCTGGGAAGGAGGCGTTCGTTCAGCAAGTGTTTCTAATAACTAGGAGCCGACACGAAGGTTAGTTAGAGAGGCGTGAACCATTTTTAGTGAAGTGCGCCCCTTCTGCCTGCGATTCTAGGGCCCGGTTTGAGCCCACGTTACGGTGGCGATATAAACTCGCGAGCACTTCGGAGGCATCGGCTCGTGCGCCGTACGCAAATATCACGAAGCTTAAAAATATTTGTCAGGTGTTTTCGAATAACTTAGGCCGAATAAGTCCACCAAAGTAATCCACGCGAAGAAAAGGGGCAGGGGGTCGGCAAAAGGGGCGTTTTTTTGTATTTTACCCCTGGGAGAAGTACCCGTAACACAGTGGTCGTGAAACTAGCCGCCGTGACATAATTAATTTTCCCTCCAGTTCGATAGTATAAGGGCTCAGCCGCTAGAGAAAATGAACCTGGGCGGCACACACTACAGTCAAACCTCGATATATCGAACACGAGTATATCGAATTATTGCCTATATCGAACACTTTCTATATCACGCGGGAAATCACATGCATTTTTAATTTTTTATTTCGAACTGGGACGGACATGAAATGGGTATATCGAACTCCGCCACCCCAGACTGCCCAGATGGCTCGCGCTCTGTTGACAGGCAGCGAGCTATCCCGCAGTACCCTCGAGGATAGCGGTGGCGCGATGGGCGTTTCCGACTGCTGCGCATCGGTTGCACCGAAGCAGAATTGGACGGTGCAAAAGAAGAATGCGAGCTTGAAGAAACCTGGGGCCAGCTGGAGCGCTTTGTTGGTGCTGAGCCACGAAGCATGTGCATTGATGACTTTGTTGGCGGTGACGACAGCACTGGAACGACGGCGGAGCTGACGGATGTGGAGATCCTAGCGGGGGTTACTACTGAGCGCACAAACGAAGACGCTGCCGAGGTTGTACCCGCAAGCGCTGATAGTGCCCCGCTCCCGACTTCGACCAAGGCTTTAGCGGTTTTGACCCTACCGCACCGTTACTGCAGCGCTATAGAAGGCACCGGCCTGTCGCTTGTGGAACGTTTGGACTACGTTGAGGAAGTCGTGTATAACACGTCAGGCTACCTTGCTGCAGTACTTTAAGCCAAAAGAATAAATACTTTGAAGCACCAAGCGAGTATTTACTGCACAATTCGTTATTTATTGATTTGTACCAGTTTATGACGCATTTTTTACGTGATTTTATATATCGAATTCTGGTTATATCGAACTATTTCGCGGGCACCGCGCTGTTTGATATATCGAGGTTTCACTGTATATCCCCTTCGACGTAATGTAGCCCACCTGGCACAACGTCGGCGTCCCTCCCCTTCGTCATCGAGCTGCCTGGCGATGGCTCGGGCTGCTGCTTGGAGGGAGATGTCGCCATTTTTCCACCCGATGTCGGTGATTTGGACAACTCGGTATTGACAGGTGCACACGTCCAGGGAACGGTTCCGTGAGCACGGGAAGGCTGTTATAAACTGCGCTAGTTGCCGATTGGCGAGAAACGATGGAAAGGGCTCGGAAGTGGTGGGCAGCTAAGCGAATTTTTCTCGGTGACCTCGAAAAATGGTCGTGGTGGTGGTACCAGTCAGACGGCTCTTTTTCTATGGCGGCCTCGGGAATCTCGCGCGGCTTACAGACACCTCATCTTTGTCGTCACGCGTCCGGATCCCAGGTCAAAGAAAAGAAAAAAAAAAAAGGGTTCCGAGAACTGAGCGATACAATTTTGTATCTAATCCAACCGTGATATAAATTTATACAATCATTGTATGAAACTATAAATATATAGTTCCTCTAACTCAACCCAGCCACAATGATTGATTTACGTCATCAGGGCCCGCTTACGGGTTCTCCAACGTTGTTCAACCGCTCTTCACCACCTTGTTTTTTATAATTAATAATGCGATGACAACGACGATGACAACGACGTGCTTCCGATGATGATTATTGCGATGACGACGACTACGTCGACGACGACAATGATAATATGATGACCCCATGAATGAACCTGACAAGTACCGGCGAGGGAAGATTGCCGAGGGTTAAGAAGTTTACTGCTGTACGAGCTGGAACTAGCAGATAATAAAATACTGGTGAGAAGAAAAGTACAAGAAGAAATGAGATATCCCTTCCTTAACGACAACGTAAAAAGACGAAACTTGATGGAAACATGCAATTCACAACGAAAACTCGGGCTGAGCTTCATTCAGAGCCCTTTATAAATTAATGAAAAAACACACGTGTATTGAAAGGAAACAAAGAAGAGTGTAAGAAGTCCCCTTGCCATGACCGGAGGCCTCTGCCAAGAGTCGGAAAAGGGATAAAAAGTAAGGAGGAGGAGAACAGGGAAAGAAAGGCAGTCCTCAATGCCGGAAGGAATTATATTTGATCACGTTTGTATTCCCTGGCAGCGGCCCTGTTTCGTGTCTGCAGGCTGTCCGGCGATATCGGTCGTACTCTTTCCGGTGCCATCCATGGGTTGTCCTTGCATCCCCAGATGATGTGAGGCAGTGTGCCAGGTTTTCCTCAAAATCTGCATAGAAAATCGTGCTGGGTGAAAAATATTAGATTCACTAGGCTGGGGTGGAATACAGTATTTGCTTGAAGCAACCTAGGAGTGGTTTCCTGCGTTTTTGGCAGCTTGGAATGGAGCTGGGAGAATCTTCATGCTTAGCTTGTACTGTTTCGAGATTTCGTGGTAGGTCGTTAGGGGGAAAGCTCCAGTTGCCCTTCAGCGGCCTTTTCGGCTAGGGCTCGGGCCATAAAATGGGCAAAGTCGTGGCTTTTCATGGCGGAGTAGACTGAGGTCCAGGCAATATCGACCTTCCGGTTCGGGGGGTTTGCTTCACAAGATGCGAACCGCTGCCGGTGCCACTAGACGTGACGTGGAACTTCGGCAAGCCCCATGAGAACTCGTAATCACAGTGGAAGCATCTGTTTGTGTTAGAGCTAGACCTATAGCCAACTCTTCGGCCTCTCTCGTTGTGATGCGTAGGCCTGTAACGCTATGTGCTTGCTTTCGCAAGTCACAACCGCCCCCATGACTCTCCTGTTGCACCCACCGCGGTGGCTCAGTGGCTAAGGCGTTGCGCTGCTGAGCACGAGGTCGCGGGCTCGATTCCCGGCCGCGGCGGCCGCTTTTCTGATGGAGGCGAAAAGCAAAAACGCCCGTGTGTATGAGATTTCGGCGCACGATAAAGATCCCCAGGTGGTCGAAATTAATTCGGGGCCATCCACTACGGCGCGCCTCATCGCCTGCGTTGCGTCGGCGCGTTAAACCCCACAATCAATCAATCAATCTCCTGTTGCATGCGTCTCGCTGCCTCAGTAAACGACTGTATGTTGCAACTGTACAAACTGTTTAGCGTGTAAGCGCTGATTGTGCTCTGTGGCAGTGCCTACATTTATTTGCAGACATTATTCGATGGCAACAGGAAACAGCTAGCCGGGGAGCACACGTAAGGAGCGGCTGAGCGGAGCAGGAGCCTGGGTGTTCTCTCTGGCGCGTGGCTTCCAGAGAGGAGCTTCCGGTCGGCCTGGGTCAGTTCTAATCGTGCTCGCTGCATGGCGAGGCCAGGCGCTGCTGACGATGAAGGCAGCGGCCCGTGATGGTGATGGTGGGCGCTTGTGGTCGATGAAGAAACGGCCGCTACAAGCGCTTTGGCTCTGGCCACCCGCCTGTCTTTATGGTGCTCACGATGCATGTTTCGTGGGGCAGGGCACATCCGCATCTGCTTCCGTCATTCTTTAGGGAGCGCCCTCGGTGGGCTTTTATTCTGTGAAGTCCGTTGAAGCCTCCCGAGGAGCTTTCGGTCGGCCTGGGTCAGTTCTAATCGTGCTCGTTGATTCGACAGGTGTCGCTCTACGAACTTGTCAACGGTATTGTGCAGTTTTATGTTGAGTAGTTTATGGGCTGAGGCACTCATCGGTAGCCCCAACGCCTGCTTGAATGCCTTTCGAATTACCACATCTATTCGGTCACGTTCAGTGTTATTTAATCGCACATATGGGGTTGCATACATAACGCTTGGCGGGACAATTGCTTGCACCCTCATGGTATCACGCTGTTTCATCCCCTTGTGCCTGTGTGTAACCCGTAGGATCGTGTGTATGACTTGACCCCTTCGTCTTTTTTAGGCGCTGAAGCAGGCAGTCGTTTTTAGCGTCGGCACATATTGTAAGCTCTGGGATGCAGAGCGACTTATTGGATGTTGTGACCTTTGTTACGATCGGCGTATTGTCATTGCGACGACCATGTGCAATATTATCGGGTTGAATCACCCAATGCTGCAGTCGTCCGGTTTTCGCCGGTTCACCGCCCCCCCCCCCCTCCCCCCCTTCCTCATCTACGGAGAGCGACAAGGCTTTTTGCGCAAGGACGCGGTGGCGAATGACTCTGCTGCTGGACACAAGCCGCTTTCCGCGGCTTCACGGTAACCCAAGCGCTCGCCTGCAAGGCAAGACACAATGTGCGAGAACGTTGCACGGAGGGATGGACAAAGGCGTGCAGCATTGCTCTTTCGGCGGCAATCTTCAGCGGCGAGCTTCGCATCGTGGGGCCCCTTTTTTGTGGGTCCGAGAAGTCGCTATTCGATGAGCGCCCGGCGCCGGATTACCGACCGGGCCCAGGCTGTCGCTTCAACCTCGGATGGTTCTAAGGGTTTCGACTTTGGGAAGATTGCACCACCGGAGTCAACCGGACACTGACCTGTGCGAGAGGAAAAAGTGCCTTCTCTTTGTGAGTGTGTGGACGTCAATTTCAGTGCCACGGATTTTCGTGATTGGTGTGTTCCTGAAAGCAGCAGGAGAAACGGTGAAAGGGGGTGAACCCAACCTGGTTATGTAATCTCGCGCGCGCAGGAGCTCAGAACCCTGTTCACTCCCTCAAACGCCTTGTAGATATCTGTACATGAAGTTTCTTTCTTCGCCCTACTAGCCCCCAATGTTTGCCCCAACTCCGGACCAACGGACGCCATCACCGGTCATGCTACCTGATCTGCAACAAAACATAGCACCAGATTTTTACCCCCCCCCCCCCCCCCCCCCATTTTCAAAAAATTTAAAACCCGAAAACGAGCAACCCTAACGATGAATAAGGAGCCGAGCCTGCACGATTCCGTTTTTTCAGTGGACGCAAAGAAATGTTTCCATTTACAACCACAATGAGCCCTTTTGTTTAACTGTAGCCGTTTTTCGAACTGTAGGCTTTTAACTGTAGCCTTTTTTCGAACGACGTAATAAAGTACTGTGCACTAACGATTTGGCATTCACTATCATAGGAATTGTTAACGTGTCCTCGCATTTTTCTCAACCTAGACGGGCACTTTAAGATCACCACGATTCAGTTATATTTACCATAGGTTGGTTTTTTTTTCTTTCAACCGTATATTAGTGCTCTCAAAGGGGCCATGAAGACAAAATACAAGTTTGGTTTATTAAAGAGGCCGCTTTGTCCGGATACCAATGACACCAATGTTATTGCAAGCTTCAAACGAATAACAGAGATACTAAAAAAAAACATATGAAGCAGTGGCGACTCCCCAGTCGCTTCCCGTCAACTTTGCTATGACCTCACAGAATCTTTTTGGGGCGATTGGCAGCCGGCGACCTAAGCCATCGGGAAGAAACATGATTGGACGATTGTTGTGGGGACTCCAGTCCCGTGTGATCGCACCACTTGTATGCTAACGTGCAGCTGGCACACTAGAAATTACGTTTTTGATCTGGCCCATGTTACGTCACTTCCGTTCATAACACGTCACCGTAGCGCGAAATTGGAATGTTTGTCAATGTTTCTTCTATTTTTGTGTTATAAAACGTCTTTCGTCGGTGAAATGCTTGGTAAGCTACCAAGGGTTAGTTCTTTGAAATGAGACAAATTTATATTAGGGGTGAAGCCCCTTACGGGCTGAGGCAGTTGGCGTCGCCTGTCGCCGTCGTCGTCGCAATCGTCGTCTCATGTAGTCACTGTACTAAAACACCAGAAAAGTCGTTTACGCCTCGCGTTAGAGCATATAACGCGTACGGTAAAAACACCGGGACGCTCGTCTAC
This sequence comes from Haemaphysalis longicornis, assembly GCF_048455015.1. Taxonomy (NCBI): domain Eukaryota; kingdom Metazoa; phylum Arthropoda; class Arachnida; order Ixodida; family Ixodidae; genus Haemaphysalis; species Haemaphysalis longicornis. The sequence continues at coordinate 38,865,743 of NW_027526361.1, read as the reverse complement.
GCCTCGCGCTGGAGCGCTTCGTAACGCGTATTAAGAAAACACTGGTTAGAGGTGGAAAAACGTCCCTATGGAGCAGTTAGTCTTCAAGAAGAGTTTTTTTTCCAGGACCCCTTGAGGCCGTCCGACTTCTTGAGCTCTCTTCACCAGCCAAAGCTGGTCGTCAGGGTCCGAGCTTCTCTCTCCCAGTGCTCACTTGGGCACTCGTTCGCGCCTCGCGCTAGAGAGATTCGTGCTTCAAAGGCAAGTGACTTTTACATGAAAGCTGTATACCTCTACCTCCCAGCGGCTTCATCTCCGTTGGAAAAAAACACCAGTGCGCCAAGAATAACATTATACACTGCATACTTCGCCCCTCCCCACGTTTCACGTTAGTGGAGATGGCCCGGGATTTTTTTTGCCTTCATGGACCCGTTAAAATGAAACAGCAACACATAAAACAGCCGAAACCATCAACATTATCCAGGCATTTTTTTCGCATTCCCCTAGTTCCAGGGTCCCCTCCACCTTTCAGAGCCTGAGCGACATATGTCACGCAAGCGATAACGCCCTGTCCTCTTGCCCGATTAAGGTCCAAGGCTCGTCGCATCAGCGCGACATTAGAACAGCACCAAACAATGGCCCTACCGCGGGGGAAAACAAAGCCGCTCTTGTATACTGAATCGGATATCGAAAACCGCAGCAAAGTCCCCGTTTAGAACAAGGACGCGGAACCGCTGGCATTGTGGAGCAATGATGGCGACGCTTGGACAGTTAGGCTGCATGTTTAATGCGCTGGCAAGCTCGTGGGAACGAGATAGCCTGTAGAGAAACGAAACGAAAAAGCCAGTGCGTGTGGGGACGAGGCAATAACATAGAGGTTCAATGAACTTATAGACCGTGTGGGAGCTTCTAGAATTCTACAAAACAATATTGATTTGCAGTTTAACCGGACTCAAGTGCTCTAGGTCGGGCAGGGCTCAAGCGTTCGGTAGAATATCTCAGGATCTACGTAATGATGCTCTCCACAAGTCTACGTAATCAAAAGTAGTGCACTGTTTTATGATCAACAATAGGAAACTATCTTTTGTAAAGTAATTAAAAAAGTACCATACCTTCCTAAGGAGAGTTGGGAGAAGCGCGAAAGCTGTAGAAGTGCGTCTAATCATTCATCAAACCTTCGAAGTACCAAATCGGAAACGAAAAATGAACCCATGCGACGATTTTTCGCGCAATAAAGAAACGTATCTACGAAGGATCTGAATGTATACCGATACTTCGTTTATGAGATAAAGGTACTCCTTCATTGTACTCCTTCATGATTGACGCATGTATTGTCTTATCTGGAACAGTTCATTTTTCGCAATTTTCAAGTAACCATTTTGATACAAGGGAAGCACGGTTTCACGCACGCGCCGTGCACAGAGATCTTATCAGAGCTTTTCGGTCGACCAACCGGCCTACGGGGAAATGCATTAGTTTCATGACAGAACGCCATCGGTCCCGCGGAGAAAGATTATACTTGTTTCATTGCTGACCTGACGCGATGTTAATTAATTCATAAAATCTTGGAATTTTTATTTAATGGATAAATGAGTTAAAGATTTCATGGGCATTTAAGCATGCTTCTGCAATTCGAAGGCAGAAGCCAGCGATTATAGAATACTTCTTTGCTGCCACGTCGGGTTTGCATCTCTTTCTTCGTTTTCGTATCTTCGTCTTTTGACTCAAATTACTCCGAAAGAAAGACTGGCGGCACTTCGCGGGGCAGTTTGCCCACATTGAGAGAGCTCTCTTCTACGCGGCCCTGTTAGACTCACGTATCGTCGCATGCACCTGCCACGGCGCACGCATCAGATTGATTCTTGTTCCATTCTGGCAGGTTACTAGCTGGGCTAGCGCAATGATTATCGCTCTTGGCTCCTCGACCGGCGACAAGAGTTCAAAACTGATATGAACTCGAATCCGAGTCGAAAATGACGACGAGAAAAATTCCTGTAGTTTGTCGTACTTTTGCGCGTCGTACTGCCGTCTTGTGGTATTCTTTTGTCGTGATTCTGGCAGCTGGCTACACGACAGTATGATGACTGTCGTAGCGACAGGCAGTTCTGTTGTGACTACAGGAATGCTCGTTGAGAAAACTGATCTTGTCGTTACGACATAAATGTGCGTCGTAACAACAAATGACTTTATCGTAAACAGAGCTTCTATTGTTACAAGAAAGTTATATTGCCACAACAAAGACACGAATTCTTGTCAGGTTTATGAGGTATTCCTGTGGTCATTTTAGACTGGGATATTTTTAAATTTATTTTGTCTTTGCAGCGATGATCATTGGGTACCGTTTGTGTTAGCGGACGACGAAAACTGAGGTCACTTTTCGCGTTTGATGAGACACCTGACTTTAGCCGTGATGATTATTATCTTAGTCTGGTATTCACAGCGACACCAGCTTCTCGGAGCGTGGATTGCAATGCCCGGATAAGCCTCGGGAACCATTGCTAAACATTTTCGAATAGTGTGCCTTACCTACCTGTTTATTTTACACCGACAGTTCTCAATAGATTGTTATAGAGGGTATTTCTTTGTTATAGAGGGTATTGTTATATTCTTTGTTATAGAGGGTATTTCTATGCGTCCACCGCCATGTGCCCGATGCTGGTACTAGGGCGCATGCGCGGTCGTGCACAGATCTGAAAAAGAGAACGATCCCGCCAGTTCAGCAGCCATGAAGATCAGGACTAACCACAACCACTCGAAGACGAGTCGTCGCTGATAACAAGTTATGGTTGAGGATTTTGTATTCAATTTTTATGCTCTGCTTGAAGACGCGTAGGCAGAAGGTTCATCATGGCTTGTCAATTTGGGCTCAAGTAGGGATAGCTACCACAAAAAATGCCTGCCGCTACTTCTCTGGACCCATGCCCAGGCACACGTGACTAATACCAAGGAAGGGAGGGGGGGGGGGGGGGGGGACTGGCCAAAACTGACAGCGGCAAAAATTTAGTAGTATATCTGGAGGTTCATCTGCCCCATTTAAATACCACTTATGAAAACATGGTGCATGTCCATGTCTGGATTTTCTTGCTCGTTTTAAAACGACAGCCTGAGCAACGTTAAAAAGTATCTATAAACGTTGAGCCTGAGGTTGCACCACATTAAACATTGTCCTTCGATAATTATGATAATTGCATTCCCGCGTACAATTGTCACTGCGGGTGTTATAACTTTGGCGTGAACGTCTCCCAATTTTCTGCTCCCGTGCATTTCACTTGAAGCGCAGGCCACATCGCGAGTCGGCCTATAGGCCCCATGCCTGCCACATATCCGCTAGCTGATTTCGGACTTGCATTGTAGGGAATGTCAAGAATCCCATTAACTTTCTAGGTTTGAAGGGAGAAAGTGTAAGCTACAGTAGGTCCGCATTCATGGTGTTAAAGAGCCCACAGATCGCAAGAAAATACGAAGGGCTAAACAAACACTAGCACCCGTCCACTCCAATTCATCCTAATTTTTACGTGTTTGAAGCGCTATTTAACACCGTGAATCTCCAAGACGCAAAGCTATATCTGTCGCACGCTGCACATCCCCTCGTTGTCACGCCGCTTCAGCCGTCCAAAATGGTCCTTACTGTGCAACCAGCGCGTTTAGAGCACGCACGTACTTGTAGGACTTGCTGCCATGTCCATGTTAAGGACGAGGGTGCAACCACGACTAAGGGAAATTATGTGTGCGGAAGTTGCGTTGCAGACTCTCACAAGGCACTTAACTACACAAGTAAATACATGAAAACGAAAAGTCATACTGTAGACGGCGATACCATATATACACAAAAAAGAAAAATGATGCTGTAGACACCGATACCATAATATTAACGCAGTCTCTATAAAATGATAATATGAAGGTAGCCATATCAGTGGTGACAATACGAGTGAAATAGTAGTACAACTAACAACCCCGCAAGCAAATATAAAAAAGTGTAGCACTTTCATCCGGCATGGTAGGGTGATTCGGGGAAAATGACGCATTCAAACTTTGACTCAGTGAGGGTTTTTTTAAAACTAACACCACCTTTTACACGCATGGCAGTTTTACTCCAGAAAGAATGATTTACTGTTTATCTTTCAGCATTTCCACTGTTCGGGCACGTTAAAAAACGCTTCACCCTGAACTAGCCCCACCATAGTCATCAGCCGCCAGCCCACGCCTAGGAGCCGAGGGTAAGGCAACGCAAATAGATAGAGGGCCAATCCAAAACAAAACAAAGCCGACAGTGATTGGGGGGCAACGAAAATAAAGAATGGTCAGTAAAAGCGGCCTTCGCCGAAACAGCCGGCGAAAGCAGACGGACGGACAATGGGCGCTATTCTTGCGTAGACGCAGCCTCGTTTCGCGGAAGAGCGTCATGGCCGCCCAGACATCGGAGATGCTGGGGCAGGAAGAGGCCTGGGAAGTGAAAAAAAAAAAAAAAAATAGTGAAGTGTTGTGGCTGCACCGAGAGCGGGTTTTAGGCGCCCGCTCGGCGGCAAGCCCTAGTTATGCGGCTGACTTAGCAGGTGAGGGTGTGTATCCCCATGAACCGAACGGCAGCTTCACCGCGAAGGTTGTAGGATAGGTTAGGTTGAGTTCACCTGTCTCGAAGGTTAAGCGCATCTGTCTCGTCGTTCTTCGTTTTTCTGTCGTAGTTTTTAGCTCTCCTTTTCTTGAAGCGTTGTAGAATAGGTAAACGGTAGAAGCGCAAAGGCTCTTCTGGCCTCCCGTCCACCAGCGGCTTTCACGCGCGTGTGTGAATGTTGTCTATTTGCCACAAAGTGCTTACCTTTTCGAAAAGCACCTGTTAGCATTCACCATTGTTATTCGGTGAGGGCGGGATGCATGAAGGGTTTTTTTTTTCGGTGGAACAGTTAAAAAACACCCATTCCCTCACCTGAAAGCCGCCGGCGTACGGGAACGGTAACCTAGAAACAAGTATTGTAGTTCACTTTAGCACGGAAGCCCAGCAGAGCTCTCGCACCGGAAGTGGCGCCGAGCAGACGACGTCTTCAATTGAAGTTGAACCCTTTTAGTGAGCCTCCAAGTCTCTGCCCCGTGGGTCAGTACCGGCAAGACGCAGAGACCCTCTGGGCCACCGCCACCTCCTCCCTCTGACCCAGCCGTAAAATAAAGTGGTTCTCTCTCTCTCTCTCTCAGGGACAATGGTAGGCTGCCATTCATTATCTGAAAATGCCTGCCGAATGCACTTCACGCCATTATTATCCTTTTAATTATCTCTGCCTCATGGTTGGGATCCGGGGTCGCAACTTGGCCTAAGTAGATATATTCGCTTACCACTTCCACTCCCTCGCCACCTATCTCAAACCGCTATGCTCTCCCGAAGTTATTCAGCATGGCTTTAGTTTTCTGCATATTAATTTTCAGGCCCACGGTCCTACTCTGCTTGTCGAGTGCGGTAAGCATGCTCTGCTCCATACAGTCACCTAACCTCAATGTTTTCCCGCTCGAAATAGGCTCCGCATTTCTAGCGTGAGAATATAGCAACTACAATGCCGCTCCGTTGCATTGTATTGGCTATAGGGAAAAAGCAACGGATATGTACACAGCTTCTTGAGGAGGACGACTTTATCCATCATCACACCATGTATTTTGATTATCAATTCCTTCGTAAAATAATTACCGCGCGCATTTTTTTGCAGCGTTTTCGATGCTTTTATTGCTCCAGTCATTCTTCTGTAACATATACCTTTTGTTTTATGCCCCACGGCTGAGGCGCTTCGTTAGAAGAGAAACTGAAGAAAAATGACTGGTTTTTAGCAGAACTTTCTGGGTCATCGGAAAAGTTTGGCGAAATCAAATGTTTTTCTCAATGTATGGGTCAGACGCTGCCCGACCACGTTGGCGGCATTACATTCGGAGAAGCAGGTGACAGGGCGGAGGCCTCGCGTTTGCGAAATAGCACCCTCCCGTTTTTCTCCTCGCGGTGCAAGATGTCTGGGGAGAATGACCACAGTTTGCTTGGCCTGCGGCCAGTTCGGGGAACCGGAGAATAGCGCGCTGCCTGGACACGCATTGCGTGTGGTGATCGCAGTGGATTCTATCCGGCAGTAAGCAGCAGGGGTCAGGTCGGAGCAGCCGGGTTGGTACACGGAAGTGCAATACCGAGGCGCCGTCACGTGGGACCACAGACGGTATACTCCAGATGTTTCCTTCCGGAAACAGGCCGGACCAGTGTCATGTGCAATGTGAGAGGAGAACGTGTTGTAGGGAGAAATTCGATGGCGCGTGACTTTTCTCGTGCGGGAACATGGCAACGAGCGTGCGGGGAGTGCCGTAGCTGCCCGCTATGTACAAACTGCAAGTACCGTATTTTTGCGATTCTAAGCCCCAACTGATTCTAAGCACCCTCCCCTACTTTCGGGAACAAAAATTAGAAAAAAAAAGTTTGCATGCGAATATAAGCACCCCATTTTCTAAGCAACTATCGCAAGGTAGATTCCAGACGTGTGGAAGCGGGCCAGAGTTGACGTTGTGACCAAATAATTTTATGTAATTTTGATTTACAAACCACTTCAACGGAACAGAAGGCGACCTGCTGGGGGATACTGAGAGCGGCAGCTCAAGCGGGGCAACGGACTGGAATGGTAGTGACAGTGACTGAGTGTCAGACGTAAGGGGTAGGTTCACAGTCTGAATTTTTTTTTAATGTTTGCTAAATAAAACATTGTTCCATGCGTCCGTCTCGTAGAGATTCGGCTGCGAAAACAGTGGCTGTTGGGGCGGTAATTTAGGTTTTCCCAATCAAAGCAACCCCCTTTAGTAAGGGCATCGCGATCGCGGAAAAGAAAAAAAGGGTGCTTAGAATCGAGTAAATACGGTATATAAGTTTTCATCCCAAGGTAACTGATTGCCATTGTCATCGTAGTGGCCCAACGCTGCAACAGAGCGCAGCGAAGGGCCCACGGGCCGCATCTAGAATCACCCCCACGTGTCCACTCAACGAGGAGAAGCGAACCAGGCCACTAGTCTCAGCAACAAGCATAAATACACGCAAAGAACAGATAAAGTGGCACCGCATGGCGATAGCAGAGGATACACCCGGTAACTCCCATGCTGGGTACAGCCATAGGTTCCGGCGTCTTGCTTCAGACGCTCCAAGAAGCAGTGTGTCAGCCGGCCTTGCACACTAAGCAGGTTCCCCCTTGAACCACGCTGTCTGTTGAGTAAAAACAGCATGTCGGCGTAACGTTTGTATGACATTGGACGCTCACCCGGGAGAAGATCTGCCTATGTTGCGCCACTCTAAGGTTAAATAAAGAAAATGAGAGCAGACGCGGGGACAAGACGAGGGTGGGAAAAGCCATTACTCATCTGCAGGAAGAAGGATGTGTCAAAAGTGCTGAGGCATGGAAATCGTCTCTCTGTGGAGCTTTTTTTCTCTTGCTTTGTTGACTTTAACTTTGTCATTTTCACTTTTGTTTTTCTGCACAAAGTGCCCGCTTAGTAATTGAGATTATACTGGCACACACACAGCACAACGTAACGTCCCAGGACCACTTACATTTTGGCAGCTGGGGATAAAGAAACGCTTTGTTCAAAAGTTTGCTGGAGGAGATATACTTCTCGGCACGTGCGGTGAAGTAATAATGTTTTAGGCTACATACTGTCTCATTTAACCACACACTTAACTGACAAGACGAAACGTTTTTTGTCTTGCGTTAGAAACAGTGCGCATCATTCGTTTTCATGATTTGCCAACCGAAGTGTAGGAGCCATGAAGGACGCTTGTATTTTTTTAATATCACCTATTGTAACATTAGAAAAAACTTAATTCTGTAGAGTTACCAGAAGGCTCCTAGACCCCTGAATCTACAAGAGCCGGATAATTAATTACATAGTAAGAGATTCTTCCAGGCCTCCCCGTCACAAACACAGCTGCAGCATCAAGCCACTCTTCGCAAAACTAATATTTACAAACACTCTTTTTTCCTGAAATCAATAACGGAGTGGGATTCGTTGCCTCGAAGCTCAACTATACTTTCTGTTCCAATGTAAAATGTGCTTTGTTTCCTGACTTCTTTCATAATTCTTTCATTTAACAAATTTTGTATGCCTAAGAGTGTGGTGCTTTGATTTTGGGTTGTGTTGGTGTGTACTCTGCCCTGTGAAAACGCGTAAAATTTGATGGTGATTGGCATGTTTTCTTAGCCTTGGTGTATCCTAGAAATAATTTTGTTGTAACTTTGTTGTACTTTGTTTTACCTTTGAACAGGATCTACCTTTCCTGCTCGGACATTAACTGGTTCGCGGTATATGATAAATAAATAAATAAAAATAAAGAGCTGTACGTACCATCATCCAACGGGCAAGCTTCCGCACAACCTCTTTCCATCATTAGTGGACCTCTTACCACCATGAAAGGACGTCTTCATCATCTCATTGCAACCTCCTTCCCCAAAATATCAGTACAGTCAAGGCACATAACATTTGAGCAGGTGTTACGGTAAGGGCAATTTTTGCCCCTTCAAAAATCAGTTTTGTTCTACTAAAGTTACCCATGCGTGCCTTTGCGGGTGAGTGAACTGGTGAGTGAGTGAGTGAGTGAGTGAGTGAGTGAGTGAGTGAGTGAGTGAGTGAGTGAATGAGTGAGTGAGTGAGTGAGTGAGTGAGTGAGTGAGTGAGTGAGTAAATGGGTGAGTGCATGAACGAGTGAGCGAGTGATTGAGTGAGTGAATGGGTGAGTGCGTGAGTGAGTGAGTGAGTGAGCCAGTGAATAAGGAGTGCGTGAGTGAGGGAGCGAGCGAGCGAGTGAGTGAGTGAGTGATTGAGTGAGTGATTGAGTGAGTGAGTGAGTGAGTGAGTGAGTGAGTGAGTGAGTGAGTGAGTGAGTGAGTGAGTGAGTGAGTGAGTGAGTGAGAATCACGCTTGCCTCTTTGCGAGTTGGGCAGAGCGAATGCCATATTTCTCGTTCGGTGCCCTTCTAGATTCTTTCGTTCTCTGGCTAACCACGTGCCCTTGTCTAGCTCAACATGTTTGGCTGCGCACTGAACCAAGAACAATAGGAAACTCGTACAGAGGTGTTCATCATTGTAGGAGCCCGTACACACCCTAAGCAGCTGCAGGGGTTCAAGTCGCGTGCGAATCGCGCAAAAATGCCCGTGTCGCAACGCACAGCAGACCTCAAACGGGCCTTTTGGTGACAAGGAGCGCGGTTCAAAAAACTTCCCGCGCGAGGGAAAACGGCTATATGCGTCCACCGTCACGACAGACGAAAAACAAAACTGCGCGTCTGGCAAAAATTGACAACGAAACAAAACGGAGAAAAAAATGAAAGACACGCAAAGCAGTGCCGCCAGCAGCGCACCAAGGAGAGCCAAGGCTCGAAAGTGAAGGGCTTTCAGGCCAGGCGTCAGCTCTACGAAACGGAGAAAAAGAAACGCGCGACATGGACACGGCCCGAGGCAGCGGCATTGGCAATCGGCCAGCGAGGCCTTGGAGTTCGGGCGAGACCTTCGAAAAACTCTTGTGAATTATGAAAATAAGAAAGCGAAACCAGCCGCTGCAATAAAAAGCGCTTGCAATTTTATCACAGCCTTTTTTCTGCACTTTGCTTGGGACTAGAGAGCGTCAAGCAAACTTTCACTCGGGAGTTCAACCAGCTCACGTACACGTTGTGCGTCAAAACAACCTCCTTGAGTATTGCAAATATGAGATTTATTTCACAACTAAAAGCAGGGTATGGGCACCCGCCGGGTTGCCATACAGGGCTAAGACGCTATGCTGCTGTACACGAGGACGAGAGTTTGATTCCCAGCCATGCTGACAGGGAATCAAACACACATCATAGCATAAATGCAGTGATGCAGGCCCTGTTCCGAATTACGATAAAAAAATGTCGAGGTTATTTCATTTGGGAAGAATATCTCGAAATACAGAAGGTGAATGTCTTGAGTTCTAAGACAGAAGCGTTATTACTTTCGGTTAAGTGCCAGCATGTGTATGTGGCCTCACCAGTTGCGAATAACCGGTAATGCTTAGGTTCGTCACCCGGTTTTGATGCTAGTGAAGGGCGGGTGACGCGTATTAATTATTTGTGTTGAAAAGTAGGATGACTGGTGGGGATTGCGCTTTCCAGTCTGTAACCACAACAGGAATACCGAAAAACCTAACAAGAATTCCTGTCGTACGACAAAAAACTTCGTTGTGACAACAGAAGTCGTGTTGTTCCGACAAAGCCATCTGTTGTTACGACACACATTTCTATCGTACCGGCAAAGTCAATTTTCTTAACGACAAACATTCCTGTAGTCACAACAGAACTGCCAGTTACGCTACTCTTCACAATGGGCAATAACATTCAAACCTTGTGCAACTACTGATGGAACATCAGGATCGCGATAAGGCAATAGTTCGGCGCGACTGAACATCAAAATCAGGACAGGAATACGACACTCGACAGGACATCAGAATCACGACACGACAAGATTACAAAACTACAAAAACTACAAAACTACAGAACTTTTTCTTGACTTTTTCGACTGGGTTACGCGGGGCGACCCGTTCTGTCAAAGTGTAAGTGAGTAGCCAAATGATTGATTCTCCTGAACCTGAGCTCGAGTTAGTTGCTGAGATTGAGTCGCTATACGGGTTAGCCGGAAGTTGTGTCGAGCAGTATTGAACTGCGGTGGAGGAGTTCGTGAAGTGCGTGCGAACGGGTGACGAGACGTTTGTAGCGGTTTCTGACCTTCAAAAGAGCTTGTGCGAAGTGCGCAGCGGCTACGTGGAAGTGAGAGGCGCCAGTTAAGTTTCTGGACGCGTCTTGCAGTCGCATTTCGCAAAAGCAAATTCCACTCCGGCCTTTGAGAGTGCACGCTTTCCGCAACGGTCGCACGTGCTTCCTAAGATCAACAACCAAAGCGGGCATCCCTCCAAAGCCCGGTCATTCGCCACAGCACATGTTTTGGAGCGCGAGTACATACTGTGGGCTTCCCACCTCCGTGAACGCTCCAAATAAACTTAAATGCTCTAAAGCGAAGTTTTATATGATTAGGGTCACGTGCATGTTTTTCTTGTGCGCGGGTAAAAACGCCGTGCGGAAAATCCAACTTTATCGTAAGTGCTCAGCAGAGCGCTCTTGTTTTATCAAAACGTTACCAAAAACAATCATAGGAAAGTTGGCCGCTAAGACGAATCTCATTGCACCGAGTCTTACCTAATTGTCGCAGTTAGTTAGATCGAAGTGTTCAAAGTCTGCAGAATTACCGTCTGCTGTCACTACATTGCCTTCTGCGGCCGGGAGGGAAACGAACAGCCCTATAATTGTCTGCCGGGATGAAACTGTAGCCCTTCTAAATTACATTAAGTAATCACAACATATTAGTCACGGACATTGATGACTTTCAAAGTTAGTGTGAGGAATTGTGAAAGAGTACGTGTCGAAAATGTAAAAATTGGGGAACTGCTGTTCCACCATCCTCGCGCACACGCTCGCTCAACTGCTTGCCGAATAGAGCAAGAGAACGCCCACAGCCTCCTACTGCAGGGCCCTTCGGACAACTGAGTACGACAACCTACCCGGCCCTAATCCCTTATTTAACGTGTGCTTAATTCTGCTTTTCCTTCTTTTTTGTATGAGGGGCTAATCAGTGGTTAACGTTTATAGCATACGGCGTACATGAAGGGCAACGAACACTCGCATACCGATGCCTCATTCGCAGTCTCGGAAATACGCAAAATCTGGCGTGTATAACCACATCACTCATAGGCTTCTTGTGGACCAGCTTTGGCGTCCCAGTAAATACTCTTTATTCGTGCCTACGCTGCCCAGACTGTTGAGGAGGCTGCGTGCGCACGAAGCAGCGCTTTGCCCCTGGGGCTGCCGAAGTGTCGGGCACGAGCAGGCCGCCGTTCAGTTTCTATTTACGACGCGAAGCCCGCGGGCGGCCTCGATCGCCTTTTATGGGCAACCGTGGCACGGGGATAGGCGCCGTCCGTCCAGCAGGACCCGTCGAACGAACAGTCGAGTGGCAGGGAGATGCGTTAAGTTATAGTTTCGTTAGCGGACGGCGAGGGTAAAAGCCTACGTCGTCGCGAATTTCTTTCGAGTGCACATTCCATAAAGGAACATTTCTACGATAAAGCTGAGGTTTGGGGTCTGCTTCTTGAAGTTCAAGCAAGTTGTTCGAGAATGAGGAGCTTTGTAATGATGTATGCCGCAAGTTGTTGAGCACATGTCTGTAAAAAAGGAACAGAAACGCTTCGACAATTTTAACTAGAATATGATGGAAGCCATCGAAATCCATCCGAGGAAAATACGTCTGCCTTGAAAAAGCCCTGGGGTTAAAAGCATGCAATACGAAGAACGTAAACTACGAAGCAGTGGAGGTAGCTGAAACGTGATAACTGGTACATGAAAAGCTGAGAAGAGAGTTTTGCGTATTCGTGTTGAAAACCCGCTTTTCACTCCTTCAGCCATCTGTCCGCCTCCGCAGCTTCATATCTTTGATGTAAGATGGCGTTAATTGCTCCTAGACAAATGTATTCCCAGCAATGCGTTTGTGATTGGAAGTAAAGTGTCTGGGCAAGCTTGCTTTTTGTGAGCTGGCTTTCTCACATTGCTTGTTGCACAGTGAAGCCTACTCATAAAAAAAAAAAATGCGGTAATAGGCGTGAACCTGGCGTAAGACGACGATCGGGCCGCGAACGTCAAGCGTAAACGCGCTGCCGTCGGGTCCAGACCATGAATAGCGCGATGCGGAAAACGCAAGACATTGGCGTGGCTACAATCCCGCCGAGCGTTTCCCCGGCGCGACGGAACGGTTTGAGCGGGAGCTTATGGCAACAACAATCCACAAACACTTCCATGGGTCATCCGCCTTCAAAGAAAGGAGTGACATATATATTTTTTTGTAGCTTTTGTTTTCGTCTTTGCACATGTGTTAGCACCGATGTCTTCATCGACGTATCCGCGCCCAGCAGCAATGCTGCCACTGACATAAAACGACTCAAGTGTCAGATTCAACCGCTGGACAAGAGTTTCCCCCTGCAGTGTCTAAACATAGCGATGTGAAAATGACGTTCTCGGTATACGTTGCGCTAGGAAGGTATGTTTGGTTTGTAGCGCCTGGTACTTGTTGTTTAGGGTGGTGGGATTTAAATACGAATGCTATGGGCAAGCGCTGGGGCACTGCCGCTTTTGTCGTGCAAGCTGACCGTAATTACGCTTAACTACGTTCACCGTTACAACTCCCGCTTTGCCGTTGCTTAGAGGGGCCATGCGGAGGACGTACAAGTTTATTTTATTCGGAAGATTTGGTGTTTTATAGTGCTCTCAGCACTTGTCCGGCAGCACACGATGCTTTGTTCACTGCGAAATTAATCAATTTAAGTTAAAATTTTGATTCTCCCGCCAAATAGTGTGTTCCGTGACGTCTGCGATAGCGCAAAAAGTGCAGGTCTTCAAGCGAACGTTAGTACGCCGTTTACTCTGCAGTAAACTCCGGAACGTCTTGGTTTACCATCAGTCCTCCCAGATGGCGCCACCACACTGTGCAGGACCGCTGCCCGCCCTCGCTTTGTTTCCGACCGTATTCGAACCTGGATTGTTTCTGTGACGTAGGTAGTGATCGTTTCTTGAAAAATGGGGTATGCTGGACAAACAGGGTCACGTAGGACAATGTCGCTTACGCAAATCGGCCAGTGTCGTGTGAGACAATCCCAAAGCGCCGGAATGCTGTGTAGCTATAACAATCATAGTGCGCGCAGTACCAAAAGCGGCACGCACTGGGGCATTTATGTTTAAATGCACTTCCGTAACTTCCATTGTTTACCCCCACCATTGTTACTGCTATATAATGAATAGGTATTGCAGTTAGGCGAAAATATCTCGCTCTGCAAGCTTATATGAGCTGCCTAACTTGCGTTTGGTTTTGTGGGCCCCAGCCAATCGCACAGCTGTGCATATGACGTCATAGGTTCTAGTACGGGAAATGAGCTAGTGAGTCGCATGATCATTCCCTTTTTACCTAATTGTATAGCTTATTTGAGCGAAGCTTTCGTTAAAAGTGGTGTCATTACGATTCCAAGAAAGCAATCTTTTAAATGAACCATACTTGTGTTTTGTCTGCATGGCCTCTTTAAGTACACCAAATGTGAGTGACCTTCCGAAAAGAGACTGTTCGCAAGAGCTTGATTTCCGTCTGAATGCGATGCCGTGAAATACAGCAACGTCGCTCCGGCACAACACGACAGCCTCTTACTACTGCAGCGTGATGCCTTCTGAGAAGTTAGAACCGAACACCTTGTCTTGGGACATGAAACATCAACACTCAAGCGATTACTAACTAGCCACCCACAACGAACCAGCTTCCAGTGGCGTACGCAAGATTACACAAGAAAAAATATGAAAAAATAACAATAAACAGAAATTTGGAAGTGTGACCATGAAAAAGTATATCGTGATTCAGGCACCGCCCTCTACATAGCCCTCCGGTTGGTCTCTTTATTTTTGTGTTTAGCCAGCGTCATTGAAATTGCCTTATCGTAATGGAAGCCGACGTCGAAGTCGCGTACCTTCAACGGTTTGCTTGTGGCGGAAGGTGGATGACAGGCAATCTTAAGTTGATGACACACAGAGTCAATATCACCATCAATTCCACTCTCGTTAACATAAAGCTGAACAGATTCCATACGTCGCAAAGGATAGCTTTGAAGGAGATTCCGTACTGGTTCGTAATACCGAAGTGTAGAAATGTCTGAACGATGCGGTAGTGAACAATCGCGGTAATCGACTGCGCCGAAACATCACTATTGTTGCACTGCAGATGAACGACGTCAATACACGGAGTCAAAAGCAGCGCAACCAGCCTCACGGAGAAACCGGTTTTCCCACTGCGCGATGTCTGCATGATTTATTTTTTCATTACGGCAACTCTTTTTCCACGAACCGACGTACTCGTTATAAAATAAAGCAACCATTACACGCAATTCCATCAGAAGTTGAGTGAAGTTGCTCTAGTGAAAATGCGCACAAATATTCCCCAGCTCATTTAAGTGTTTGCGAGTCGTAGTGCAAGGCAAAACTTTATTGGAACGAAGCATGCAAAATAGGTTGCAAGCAATCCTTTTTCGCTCTCTCCTCTCGAGAGGAGAGAGCGAAGGAGGAACATAAAGCCGGCAAAGACCCAAACGTGCCATGGCCTAGGCGACTCTAACACGAGACGTGGCGTCGACGGGTCAGTGCGACCTTGGAATTAGCGCGAGCGGAGTAGCAGTACGCGGTAACGGGGCTGCAGCATGTAAATACATAACGCTCATATAATTTATTTTCCTTGACAACAATTTCCTCCCGAAAATATGAACATGCTGTACCGACCGGTATGGACGAAATGCTGCAAAATAAAGTATCGACTGGCTCTGGTTAAAGCGGACACGAGACAGAAGAAATACGCGGAAAGAAACAGTCCTTCACAAAACAAGACAAACACAGCTCGGAGGCTGGAGGCCGTTAAGAGCAACGTTACTAGAATAAGCTAGTAACGTTGGTTAAGAGAGTACGCCGCCGGGGTCCGTCTCACAGAAGTTCCACAAAGAAACGCGCGGCCAGCGCCGTCCCTTTGTCTCGAACGGCTGCCGGCACCACCCCTGTGTCGGCGGCTTGAAGCCGCCGTCGGACAAAATAAATAGGTTAGCTACAGCGCACAGGCGTGAGCTCGGCACCCGACAGGATGCCCCTGCCCCGTGGACGGTGAACAGAACCCCACTGAAGCGCGGGTCCATCCATTCATTCATGAAAGCGAGCTGTCATCCAAATGGGCCAAAGTGAGGCAGGCAAGATTTGTTGCCATTCGGCTGCTGTATTCGTGTCAACACAGCTCCATTCCTTTCGCCCGAAGTACAGACGCCGACACCCACGTATGTTTCCGTGTTGATAAAATAACAACAGACCTGAGCCAGCGAAGTCCTTCGCAACGCGTGCGGCTAAACTGATTTCCGTCGATGGGAACAGCAGTGTCATCACGCGTCGCCGGTGAACAAAATGAGCGAAATTTAGTTTGTAGTGGTTCCGCCGGCGCCGCACGATGCGCGACTGTTTCTGCACCAGAAGAGCCGAAACAAAAGAAAAGAATGAAGTGAACAATCTAGTGCATAAAAATCACGGGCTATTCAACTCTGTGAAGGTGGATGCCCTGCTGTTCATTTTTAGCACACGACACACGTAAAGGTCACAAGCTTCGTGTCGCAGAATAAATATCAACTACGAGAAAAAAGAAGAAAATTCAAAATACAGCCTTAAAAATCACTCCCCCCTGCATACGGCACTTCCAGTTCCGCTGAACGATCTCGTCTGGGAGTGTTTCATGATTACATTGTCTATTCATTATGTTTTCGTCCGCCCTGGCATTATTTCTGATAAATCTCGCGCATACAAAAGCGTTGGCTTGATGCCGGACCAAATTTATACATCTTGCACCCAGCGCCCATTTGTCACCTGTGCCCATGTAAATGTCTTTCTTGCCGTGTTGGCAGTGTTGGTGCTCTCTTCGTTTGCAATTCGAAGTTCGAGCCAAAACAGCATTTTATTGACTCCTAGTGTCATCTGAACCACTTGAAACAAAACAGCGGCCCTGATGCTGGAGAGTGGCGGCAGCTAGCGAGCTTCAAAACGACTAACGTAGCGGAAGCCTCGCCAGCGCTCCGAAAGGTGGCCAAGCTTTCAAATAACCTTTTTCAGGTGCATCGTTTTTCGAAGCCATGGTCACCAACCGCGGTTGTAATGCAGTTAACATTCCTAAGCTACTTCACACGGCTTTGTGGGCATCTATCCAGCTAACCAATGTCCCGACGCTCTCAGAGCGGGCGACAGCCGCAAGTTGACCCTCCCGCCGAGAAATGTGGATATAATAGAAAGGGGGTGAGAGACAGACAGAGGCGTGGGTCGGCGTACTCACTCGTGAGTACACTCATTTGTACTCATTTGTACTCGAACTCACGGGTGACTACGATGATGAGTGAGTACTCACCCAGATTTAAAACGTGAGTGCGATGACGAGTGAGTACAGACGTGATTACAGTAATCGTAAGTACTCATACTCATGAGTACACAACTCATGAATTTAAGTACTCATGAGTACTTATACTCATGAGTAATGTACTTACGACTAATGTACTCATGAGTACTGTGATCACGAATAAAGCACTTGCGAGTGCATGCACTCGTGAATACATGTACTCGTGAGTAACGCAATGGCAATCAAGTTTGATCATGAACTCGTGTCGGGATGAACGTGTAGAGTCGCATAAATTTAGTGGTGCCGCTGCTCCGTTTAACTCTCAAGGATCGTAAAATCAGTCAAGGAAAACGGCGGCTCTCTCCGTTTTTGGTTAGACGGTGTTGCTGTGTTTTCGGCGGTCGCCTCCTACGGTGTCGCGCCGTGAAAAAAAAAAAGGAAGGGGAGGGGGGCTAGGATCGCACACCATTTTTCCGTCCGATCATTCATCATTTCTCGAAATACAACTCGACCCTAGCCATACGTTTTGTTTTCATTTTTCACAACTTAAGCAGAAAATTGCATTTGGCATCCGGGGCATTATTGAAGGCACGGCCGTTTTTTTTCTCATCATGCACTGCTATCATTGTATTTCGCTTTCATTCATAGTAATATCAATTATGGGCATTGCCTCCTGGGGTAATGCACATTCTTCCCATATCTCATCAGTCCAACATTTTCAGAATCAATCCATTCGCATTATTACGCGTAATTAATATCGTTCTTCAGCTCCACCTCTTTTGCGTGAGAACAAGATATGACCAGTGAATCAATAACTTAAATATAACTATAACTTTAACTATAACTTCGGCATATTTTTTTACAAGTTACTTCACTGTTACGTTTCATACGATTCCATAGATCTTGTTCGCTTAAGGACAAGAAATTTCACCAGGTTTGCAACCAATAACAACTTTTTATTACCTAGTGTACATGCTAATTACGGCAAGAAACTAAACTTCTTGCTTTGCGGCAATTTCATTTTGGAATGGCCTCCCTCTCAACATAAAGCCTTCATCATTTATAACGATCTTTAAAAAACGCCTCAAAGATTTTTTGTTGTCATTAACATGGGAAATCACACCTATATTTCATGGTTGTCTGCAATAGTGTTTGTTCTTGTATGCCTTTATTTTGTAATGTAGTTCATTTTCGTTTCCTGTTGTTTATTTGTCTTTTTGTTTAATTCAGTGTGTGCTGATTCTCAAAATTGTGTCTCTTGATATTTGCGTTTCTTTTTCTTGACTAGGTATGGTCAGGTATATCAGTTTTGTTTTGCTGCGTTATATATTTGCGTTGTGCATTTTCTCATCGAGGGTGCCGTTACAGTCATCAGACTCTGGGACCCTCGCCTGTATACTAATTTGTTAGTATGTTCGAGTACAAAATAAAAATGAATTTGAATTTGAAGCACGAGAGATCAGTGAAACAGTGCCACAGTAGCCAAACACGCGCAGCAACGGGGTGCACTGCAGCCCTTGACTGAGAGAGATGCCCCCTTATAAATCACCACCACCACCATCTCCCCTGCCGGTTTTGCGCGGGCTCTTAACGGAAATACACGAAACGACGCGTGGCGCCGCCGTCCTGCCTCTTTCTTATGTCTAACCCTCCACCCCCCCCCCCCCCCCCCCCCCCCCCCCCCTATTTTCATTCCGGTGAAGCCACGCTTTACTCGGCCACGTTCTGGGGCTCCTCCTACCACCGAACCCTCTTTCACCACTGTTATTCTCTCTCTCTCTCTCTCTCTCTATATATATATATATATATATATATATATATATATATATATATATATTGCCGCGAACCATACATTGGGTTTGTTTATTTGTGTTTTGCTTTTACCGCCCGGCTGCGCCGGTCTGCGTTATCTCTGCGCCATGGGAAGCGCGTGTTCCATTCTTTCTTTCTGTGCCGCATGTGTTATCTGTTGTGATAGGGAGAGCATTCCGATCTAACGTGAACAGCCCAGAATAATCTTCTTGGATCTACTATGTTCTCGATGCGAATCGAAGTTTCGAGAACCACGCGCGCCGAAAGATAAAAAAGGTACATCGAAGGGGCAAGGAAAAAATTCCCCCGCATTTCCCCGAGGGGGAGAATGTGAAAGTGCGAATGCACGGTTGTCGGCCCGCTTGCGGCGCTTGCGCTCGGCCCCCGCAGCCCACCGCCTCGCCGCCTTCTCTTCCATCTCTTCCATCGGGTTTGTAGTATCAGGTGTACACCACGCAGTTATCAAGCCGCTATAACGCCGCTGAGTCGCCAACGCACGCCGCTGACAACGTAGTTTGAATGCGTTAAAGATATAAGGCGCGTCACTAACACTGATATCAGCGTCGCGTCCGTGGCTTGGTCGGTAGAGCGTCGCGCCGCGGCCGCAAAGTCCTCGGATCGAAACCTGGCGCCGGATGCTGTTTCTTTTTTAAATATAGAGGAGCACTGCGGACGCCGACGCCGCCGACGCCGCCGCCGCCGCCGGCGGCGGTGGATGGTTTGGGGTCGCTTATAAAGTGCATTCGCACTTAAAAGCCTGCAGTGCGGACGCCGGGGCATTCGATTCGACGACACTCGCCTGTGCAAGTCACTTTGTTGACCGCTGCTTCGCCGCCTCTGTATTCTTTTGAGTTGTTAGGGGAGCACCAGTTCGCTCCAATAAACGTGTTTCTCATTCAAGACAACTGCTTCGTCCTTGTCTTCGTGACAATATATATATATATATATATATATATATATATATATATATATATATATATATATATATATATATATATATATATAGTAAAAAGGGGCGCAATAAAAAACATAAGAAGTTTACTTCGAAAACATAAATTTACATCGACGTTTCGGACGGGGACCGTCCTTTATCGGAACGTCGGTGTAAATTTATGTTTTCGAAGTAAACTTGTTATGTTTTTTATTGCGCCCCTTTTTACTATTTAACCTTCACTAGACTAACCGTTTATCTTATATATATATATATATATATATATATATATATATATATATATATATATATATATATATATATATATATATATATATATATATATATATATATATATATATATATATATATATATATATATATATATATATATATATATATATATATATCTCCCCCGATGCCTCTTCCATAAGTGAAAATGGCGGCAGCCCCGTTATCACATGATCGCGGAGAATAACAGGAGCGCGAATGCGCGCAGAAACAAACAAAAGCCGGCGCCGCTGCACATCTAGCCACCGCTGTTGCCGCCTGAAATTCGAATCCCTCCAGGTTTGAAGGGCTTATGCAACACTTTCGATAAACGCATTCACTCTCTCCTTGGCGTCTGGAGGCACTGCGAAAGCTATAGTTAGCGCCAGCACGGAACGACACTGCGTGATTTGCTCGTCGCAGCAGAACTACACGTTTCCTTTCCTGCCTTGCTTTTTGCCTTTTTTGTAAAGTGGCTATCGAATGCGTTCATTGCTGCAACTGGAAAAAAGCCGGCCAATAGCCGCTACACCGCTGTAGTGACGTTATTCCAGCGGTCGAAGAATGCCAAGACCGGGAAAGAGAGAAAAATCTTTTGAGCAAGTTTCTAAGTTATCTAATGGGCATGGAGCATTAATTTTTTGGCTGAGGTACTTTACGACCCCCCTAATCGAGGTACTGGATGTGTTGGTTGCCTACGTTCTGCAAGCATTTAGGATACCGAAAAAAGTGGAAAAAGGTGTTGCAGGGTCTCTTTAAGAGCGACTTGCCCGGTTGAAACCACGGCTTGAGCCCATATCTCTTCTCCCGTTTGAAAGCTTTTCCGAGGGCCATTTTCGAAGGTGTAATTCCCGCCTAATTATGCACTTACCGCTACCATCAGCGCTTGCCCGTTGTTCAGGGTGGAAGGAGGGAGGCGTGCATACACAGCTGGGCTTCATGCCGCTACCGATAAAATGCTTGTTGTTCTGGTGGGAGCTGTAAGCGGGGGAGTCTCATGCTGCAAGGCGACTTGTCAGCGGTGCTCCGGAATCGAGCGGTTTGGGTCTGTGTTGGTTTGTTACGCAGACCGTAAGTTGTCTACGACAGGGAAGTGAAACGGGCAGCCACACGTTTGTGCGCTACAATAAAGCTCGAGGCCTTCCAGATTTTAACTCGCCATGGAACGGACGCGTCACTCGCTTGGAGGAAGAAAAGCCGGAATTGAAGAATCATCGGCCCGGGAAAAAGCCTGAATGGGTGCGGAAAAAAAAAAAAAAACGGCAATCTGTTGCCGCCGCCATTGCCGCTTCAAGTTCTGGCTCGTCGAGTAGGTTCGAATCCTTCCCGAATGAACAGCAACTTCCCCGCTTGGAACGCCGACGTGAGTTAATATTACCTCTTCAGCTTAGAGGGCTTTTAAAGGAAGCATTTTCGATGGTGGCTTTCACTTTAGGCATTATTGCATACGGGAAGGTGTACCCGAGCCGAGCTCCGTCGCCTCCGACATACGTATGGTAGCGTGGTGAAGTGAGCGGCCGGCCAATGTTGCTGCCTCGAAGAAGACCAGAAACCGAAGGCAAACGTAACTTGTTTACTGCATGGCGAGAGATGAGCCGAAGCCAAAGAACAATGCCCCGAAGGGCGAGGTTACAGTACAGGACTCGAGCAGGGTGACAACATTGATTCACTGCTTAAACAGGAATGAACTACAGCGCTTGGGGGCGTCTTATTTATACGTATACCCCAAGCGCTAACGGTCTAAACAAGCGTTCTTTCTAGATTGTGGACACGACACGAACGACACAGACACACACAACACTCTTTCCAGAGTTCGTAAGTGGTCGGTAGTAGCGGCGCACGCTGAGTCCAAGAGGGGGGAGAAAGGAGGTCTCCGCAACGGCTTCCGCGTCCTATAGGTTTCATGGCCTCACTGAAGACATGTCAGTTGCGCTGTGGGGAGGCTTAAACCGGGACGTCAAATGCCCCATTGCGACTAGTCTGGTGTCCATCGTGGTCGAGCGGATTGGGCTGCAGTGTTACATAAACAGTAATATGCCTACGACGCCGGTGGTCAACAGTCTATGTTTGTCCGCTAGAATAAAGCTACGGCCTTTCCAAGTTTTATTCAGCTAATTGGCGATTAAGCTAATTTCTTAATCGCAAATTACAAATCAACGTGTTTCGTTTCGTGCACTCCGTACACTGCGTTTAGCTTCGCAGGTCGTCCTTCTTCGCAAAGTGGAAAGTCACTAATTTTTTGGTTCTCGCGTTCTCGCTGGTTTTTGCCTTTGTGTTTTTTAAGTGCGATGCACTTTATAAGCGACCCCGAACCTTCCGCCGTCCGCATTGTTCCTCCTCCTCTCCCCTAGCAACGGCGCGAGGAGCGGAGAGGAGCGTCTGTAGCAACGGCGCAGCGACGTCACACCCCACGTGACCTGCGCGCGCTCCGCCTCCCGCGCCGTGGCTGCGCGCGCCCGCGCCGGCTCCCGCACCGCTCCTCGCGCCGTGACGTCACAGTCCCACGTGACCGCGCGCTGGCGCCTTTGCGTCTGCTCCCCCTCTCCTCGCGCCGTGACGTCACATGCTCTGCAGCTGGCGCGCCTCTCCCCCCGTTAGGTTTGCACTCACCCTCGGCGCGCGCCTCTCCCCTCGCCTGACAGCTCCCCCTCGCCGGTACTGCGCCTCTCAAGGCGATGGCAGAATTACTACGCCGTGTACTCTCGGCGCAAGAAATGCATTCGCACTTCCTCACGATTCCCTTCGGGGAGGTGGGGGCAATTTTTTTTCTTATTGGGGTGCCGGCGGTGGTGGCAGTGGAGGCGGATGCTCAATTTTTGCAGCGGGCGGAGCTTGGCGTGAGAGCCACGGTCACCAAGCTTGAGCGAAAGCCTTTTTTGTATTTCTGGTTAAAATATTCCTTTCAACGCGTTTTTTGTTTGTTGGAGATCACAATAATTACACCAACGTCTATTTTTTATGAAAAGAACCGTTTTATATTAGTTCAAATATCCCCAATGCTTTAGTTTTGCTAAAATATGTTCACAGGTATGCAGTATGGTAATCAGAAAATGGTTTGAATGTGAACCTCTCGTTGAAAAATTATTTTAAAGTTTGGCCGAGCGGCTGAATCACGGGACAGATTGAGTTGTCCAGTTGTAGAGAGTGCACATTATGTACACCAAGCTACTTGGCGGTGACCCATGTAGTTCCCCTTTACAGCGGGCCCTGATATTCGGTTGTCATAATAATTTCTCTTTATTACAAACAGCCCAAAAGTTTCGCGCTTAAGTAGCCGAAAAAAGAATATCGTCTTAAAGACGATAGTCTTTAACCAACAGCAACGAGACGCGCCGCCTCTGTTAATTGCACCTGATTTTAAAGACGATAAGACGATTTTTGCCATTTTGCCTGATGGTTGGGATCCGGGGTCACTACTTGGCCTAGGTAGATATATTCGCTCACCACTTCCACTGCCTCGCCATCTATCTCAAAACGCTGTGCTCTCCCGATGCCATTACTTTAGTTGTTTGCACATTATTTTCAGGCCCACGACTCACTCTGTTTGTCCAGTGCGGTAATAATGCTTTGCACTTCGCCCCCGAGTTACTTAGAAAGGCAACGTCATCAGCAAATCTGAGGTTACTGAGGTATTCTCCATTAACCCTTACTCCCACCTGTTCCCAATCCAATGTTCTGAATACCTCTTGTTAACATGTTGTGATTAACATTGGAAAGATTGTGTCTCCTTGTCTGACGCCCTTCCTTATAGGTATTTTACTGCTGCTCTCCTTATGGAGGACTACGGTAGTTGTGGATCCATTGTAGGTATCCTCTAGTATTCTTACGTAATGCTCGTATACACCCTGATCCCGCAATGCCTGCGTAACTGCCGAGGTTTCGACAGAGTGAAACGCTTTCTCATAATCTATGAAGGCTATATATAGGGGTTCAGTATACTCCACGCATTTCTCTATTACCTGATTACTCGTGTGAATACGGTCCGTTGTTGAATAGCCTTAACGAACCACTGCTTGTTCATTGGGTTGACTTAAATCTAAGGTGGCAGAAATTCTATTAGCGATGACCCCGGTAAGTATACCTTGTAGACGACTGACAGTAAGTTGATCGGCGTATAATTTTTTGAGCCCTTAATGCCACCTTTCTTATTAATGAGGATGATGTTCGCGTTCTTCCCAGATTCCAGTACACTGGCGGTCATTAGGCATTGCGTATAGAGGATTGGCAGTTTTTCTACTACAATTTGCCCGCCATACTTCAAGAGGTCTGCTGTTATCTGATCCTCACCAGGTGCTTTGCCCCCTTTTATTTCTTTCAAAGCCTTCCTTACTTCTTCGGTCGTTACTGCTGGGATGTTTCCCTCTTTTGAACTACTACTTCATTCGTATTATCCTGGATGTCGCGGCTAGTGTACAGATCTGTATAGAACTCCTCCGCTACTATAACTATTTCATCCCTATTTATGTTGACATTGCCATGTTTGTCTTTAATTGCATACATCTGATTTTCCCCCATGCGTAGACGCTTCTTCACTGCTTTCAGGCTGCCTCCGTTCTTTAGAGCATGCTCAATCTTCTCCATATTATACTTACGTATGTCAGCTGTCTTACGCTTATTGAATAACTTCGAAAGCTCCGCTAGTTCTATTCTGTCAGCTGGGGTGGGGTCAGCTATCCTGCCAACCTATGGTAATTACTGGGTGCAGCAGATGACGAACGTTAGTCGTTGAAGGAGGGCATATTTGTACCCTCCCATTTTTCGTCTGCACGCGTGTACATCAAAAGCCACAGGCGTACTTAAAAATAGAGTGTTATCACGGTGCGCTGCTACGATACCCGGTGCGAGTGCAGTGCGACCTTGGACACTTGCGGCATCCGCCTCGGTTTGATTTGCAGGCGGTGGGCTCGTAGCCCAGGCGTCCCTTTGGCGCGTAAATCCTCAAACATTTGAATATGAACGTCGCTAACCACTAGCTAACCACTAGGTAGCACCCTGTTTACACGGTTACAACTGACAATTCAAACAGCATTCCCTCTGGCATTCTGCCTCATGAATGTGTGGTTTAGCAACGAGTGTACTTTCATGCATACATTGAGTAGCAGATGCCGTCACAGAAGGACTGGCCAGAGTTTGATAAAATTGGTTATCAAACAAATATCGGAAGGTTGCCGTGTAGTGCAGGCATTAGAGCGGTAATTTATTAACTTCAAAGCGACAAGCGAGGCAATTCATTGCAATCAAATAGTATCTCAAGATTCAGCCGACGCTCAGATTCAGAGTACCCCGTCCTGTCGTCACTCAAGCATATATTTTCTGAGTAGCCGCATGTGCAAACGGAGGAATTAGTCAAGTATTCCCAAAATGTCGAATCAAATAAATAATTTTAGTCACACCTTACAATCAAACGTTAACCAGTCAATAAAATGATCAGCCAATGAATCGACCACTTCGTCAACTATATTTTAATCTAATTGAATGAAGTGTTTAACCCAAAATCAATGGGGCAATCAATAAGTTTTAATCAACCGCTCACTAGTGCTGTGAGCTTCACCGCATGCGGGCTGAATTTCGCAGGATTCGTGTGTAAGTAAGCGCTGTTATCGTGCCTCAGTTTCATTCATTTCCCTATCTGATGGCTACCTTGACTATGCTATCCTCTTCCCTCTCCACAGCAGGAGAAGAACAAACACTGATACCTTGCTCTACCAATATTTATTTCTCCTCCTCCTCCTCAACCTCTGCTCGAAATTGCCATCAGGTGTGTGCCGCCATGCCGTGTTGTATTTACGCACTACAGCGGTGCCAGACGGCGCAGGCGTGGCCCGGCAACTTCGAAAGGCAAGTGGGGGCGCAGCAGCTCAACGTGCAGCAGATTTGAGAAGGCTCCCTCCAAGGCGTTCTGTCCTGCCAGTTAACACCGAATAATCTATGTTTCTTGCGTTTGGTCCAGTAAGTATCTCGGAGACACTTCATTCGGACGTCGTTTCCGCTAAATTACACTTTACTCGCCCGTACAATGATCTTTCCGAGCCGAAAATTTACGCGATCACTACTTGTTATGAGTTGGCGCACGTAATTTTAAACGCAGATTCTCGAAAACACTTTACAGCAACTTTACATAATATGCCCTACCAATAAAGCGTATACCAACTTCATAGTAAACGCTAACTTTTAACATAATACAAACGTGGCTAGTTGGTACCTTGCGACCACTAAAACTGCGCAAAAGACGTGCACGCGAGATGATTAGAGAGACGTAACATTACAGACATAACCTAACAGACACAAACCAAAGGCGGAAGTATCTATAGACCTGCAAATTTTAGTCGGACCTACGTCCATGCACCCGCAACCTCTCTCCCAGCGTCCGTAATTGCCATGCACCTGCACCCCACGTGACCCCAGGGAGCTGCCAAGCAGGGCAGGTCACGTCTACCGCAAGTACCTTACATGTGACGTAACTGGAAGTGATGACGTCACTTCCGGCAACATCAGCACCGATAAAGTTAGCTTAGTGCAGTGGAGGTGCAGTCGGTGCGAGGCCAGTGCCGAAAGCTAATGGGGAGGAGCCGAGATGCAATTCTTTACACTGCGTTAGAATTTATTAACGGGGGCTGATCCACAAATTCCCCACTGTATTTATGATGCAGATGACAGCATCTGTCTCTTGTGAGGAAGGCTTCGTTAATTGAGGAAGTCTCAAACAAACGTCGCGTGTAGGCGATGTTCACCTAACATTCCAATTTCACAGTGCGGAAGATAGGTTCTTTCAGTACACGCCCGTGCACCATGCTGAATGCGGCGTAGTCAGTGAGCTTAGGTGCTGGAAGAGGCAGAAGGTTTCCAGAAAAAAAAAATAATTCCGAAAACTAAGGCAAAACTATGAGTAAGGCCTGCTTTGATGTGACGTCTTCCTGCGGTGCGAGGAAGGAGTGCTGGAGTCTTGTACGAGAGAACACTGCTGGCTGGGACGCTGGGGTACTCAGGTACGCAAAAAGGAAGCATTGACTGCTTCAGAATGTCACCATGCGCTGTACTCTTCTGAAAGCAGCACATGAAAAAAAAAAAAAAAGAAACAAGAGGATCCATACCAAAATTGTTCGCTAAGACTACTGTTTCCTTAGGCGGAGTTGATGTACTTGTCTAATTAGTTAGTTCACAGTTACCACAGTTAAATTGTAAACGTTACAGAATTCCCGTCTACTGCCAGTACACGGGTGCCTACGGAGGGAGCACGGTTATAGAAAACGTTCGTTATTTTTGTTCAATCGAAACTATCCGAGACAAGTTAATGACAATTAGCCGTGGGGGCGCCTCTAACATTACGCGAAGTTTCATCTACATTTTTTTATTCCGAGTTAACAGAGTAGTTCAAATATTGTGCAATTCTCGCTTTCTGTCAATGTTAGGGCGTGTGCGGGAGGAAAACGGACAGCCCCATGTTTTCTCATCAGAATAAAACTGGAGTCCTTCCAAGTTTCATCCAACGAATTAACTAGAAAGTATCCTCAATCGCTAATTAGAAACGTGTTCTCTTTCGTCAATTCCTTGGACTGCGCCCAGCTTCGCAGGCCATCCTTCTTCACGGACTGAAAGGACACCGAATTTTTTTTCTTGCGTTCCCTTCACCGGAGCAAGAGTTTGACAACATGTCAGACCCGCCGCGGTGGCTCAGTGGCTAAGGCGTTGCGCTGCTGAGCACGAGGTCACGGGTTCGATTCCCGGCCGTGGAGGCCGCTTTTCTGGTGAAGGCGAAAAGCAAAAACGCCCGTGTGTACAAGGTACCCGAGGTGGTCCAAATTAATCTGGAGCCCTTCACTACGGCGCGCCTCATCACGTGCGTTGCGTCGGCGCGTTAAACCCTACAACTAATCAATCAATCATTCTTGACACTTTCACATTGAGTGGAACGGCTTCCATTTTTTTAACCGGGCCCTCAGCACTGTTATCCGGCCCTGGCCACAGGTCCGTACAGAGTCGGCTGTTGAGACAGAAGACGCTGTATTAGATTGCTCCGGCTTGTTACGGTGCGCAATTGTGTTTTCAGGGAAAAGTGAAGCGTCTTGACTGCGATGTAATTACGCAAAAAGAATAGCAGCAGCATGAACCTAGGCTGTGTTATTGTTTTTTCGGACCTTTGTTTTGACGACAAAATGTTTCGTCTTTTTTTAAGGTGCACAACTTCTCAGGTAGTCTGAATGAACTAAAATATTCAGCTTCGTCTCCTTCTTTTTCCCACTTGTTCTTTCTAACTTTAACCTCATCTAAACGCTTAATATTCCCTCTACTTTCCCTCACCTTTAAAGCCGGTTGCATATGCTGACAAATGTCGGTAAATCATCATGTTATTCTATAAACTCCTTTTTTTCTCGGGCTGCAGAAAACTCTACTACCCTTTTGCTAAAGTGAAGAAAAAAAAAAGAATTTGCGATGGTGCACCATTGGAGGGAGCCATTTATTGCTAAAACCTTTAACATTTTGAATAGTACTTACAAAAGTCACGTGACTTGAGCAAAGGAAAAGGGCAAAATGAGTAAAATGCTGCGCGAATCAGCGTGGCTGACTGCTAATGATGGCATAAACGATTACCAGTTCTTGTTGCATTCCATTCTTGTTTAATTTTAATTTTTATTTTTCCTGCGTCACTGTAATTTTCGCTCGCTGTATCAGTCGATGACATGAAACTCGAGGATGAGCAGGTTGTCGACGACGTATCCAGAGGCTTTGTCCTCGAGGTCCTTGAAGAGGATGAATTTTTCGCGACCGAACAGCGTGTTCCACATGTGCAGCGGCCGGTTCGACGTGCGCCTACGGTCCTTTCCTGAGGGGCTGAACTCGAATGTGTGGTCCACGTGCTCCACGTTGCTGCGCTGTGAGGCGACCCGTATCAGGCACTGCACAAAACACGCAGCGAGGCAAGCGAAAATGAACGCACGGCCTTCGAATACCAATTAATGAAATGCCAACAGGTGTTACATTAGTTGGGTGCATTTTTAATAAAAGAAAAAATAAGTACGTTTCCGCACTTTTCTGTTAGCCCACCACAAAAAGTACTTGTGCGTTTAGGTGAACCAGAACTTCTTAAACGGAATAAGGTAATGCCTTTCTTGAAATGGGAAGTAACAACCTAAATTGTACACGGAACGGTGTCAGTCTAACACCTGAAAAATAATCCTCGTAGCTAAACAACAGCAAAGTGAGCGCACATACCAGAGGCACGACGTCAGATCTTTGGGTAGACATTGGAGCATTAATGAGCGACGTGGTGGACGCAGGCAATCGTCGTTTATGAATTTATCGTGCTAACGCCCACCCCCTCTCCCCCGCCTCCGCTTGTGTGACGCGCCGCATCTGCCTCTTCATTACAACTATGTGCAACTCATCATCATTATAATCATCATCGTTACCGCATTCGTCTGGGGTAGCAAGCCAGGCAGCTTAGCTCGGATGATATCGCAAGTTTGAGTAAGGACCGTTCGCCCCTTCTCTTGGATTCACCTAGAAAAGATTGGTTGTAGATAGTTTGAGCTCCAAACTGGTTCAGCGTTTATGCCAAGAACTTTGTTTTGTTATCATAAAATATAATTTACGTCTGACTGAAACAAAACCTTTATTCGTACGTACATACACTGCTACATAGCGAAGTCACTCCACCACAACTTTGTGCCGCCCGCTATGCTTTCTTGGGCGGCGAAGAGTTTGAACTCAAAAACCGTTAGACTTTTGAGATACCAGGCCGCTTAACAAGTACATCTATACGTATTGTAAGGCGGGTTTATTGCCTTGGCAGCGGAAGGAAGGAGGGGCACTCAGAAGTGGCAAACGGATCGGTGGCCCAGCCGGCAGAATGTCTCGAGCACTTCACGAGCTCCATGCCGATCACGATGCCGCTGTGGTGGCTGACCTTGTTGCCTCGTCGTCGTCTGTACAAACCAGGTGGTCAATCCCCTTGAGCGGGCATACGCCAATCACAAGGACAATGCTGACTGTTGTGGCCGCGTAGCAAATCAGTTGTTCGTTAGTGCTCGCATGGTGGCTGCGCGCCACTTGCTCGTCTTTCGCACTACAGTATATCTATTTCCCCCCCCAAAAAAAAGAACTAGGCTGTCTTAAGGGCTAAAAGAGCTAATACATTGGCGCAGCACAACGACCATCAATTCACGCTGTGCTGTAATATAACAGAAGGTACCACACCGAGTCGTGAAAGGAGTAGACTATTTAAGACAAATTCCCATCAGAAAAATACGGGATAGTGGCCTCGAGTTCTACAGTTCAACAAAAGCAACTGCTACGAGTTTTCTGAAAATCGTTGAAACCAATTATTATGCAACAGCAAAAAACACAGGCTAGAGGCACATGGCAGATTACAATTGCAAAACTCTGGAGTGCAGTAGTGGTTTGGCCCAATTTGCAATGTACTGGCACTTTTAAAGTGGCTACAACACTTACCATAAACGCTTTCACTCTTTCCTTCGCGTCTGAGATTACTGCGAAAGTTATAGTAATTGACAGCACAAAGCAGCACTGAGTGATTTGCTCGTCGGAGAAGATAGGCCATCCGTTTCTGCTTTGCTTTTGTGGTTTTCTTTTTAAGGAGGCTGTCAAACGCGTTCATTGCTGCAACTGATAGAAAGTCAGCCAGTAGCCGCTACACCACCCGCCGCGGTGGCTCAGTGGCTAAGGCGTTGCGCTGCTGAGCACGAGGTCGCGGGTTCGATTCCCGGCCGCGGCGGCCGCTTTTCTGATGGAGGCGAAAAGCAAAAACGCCTGTGTGTATGTGTGTACGAGATTTCGGCGCACGTTAAAGACCCCCAGGTGGTCAAAATTAATCCGGAGCCCTCCACTACGGCGCGCCTCATCGCCTGCGTTGCGTCGGCGCGTTAAACCCTAAAATCAATCAATCAAATCAATCAGCCGCTACACCACTGTAATGAATCATTCGAGCACTCGAACAACGCCAATACCGGGATAGAGTGAGTGAGTGAACTTTATTTATACGAGCTTCAGGCGCTGATGGTTGGGTACCCGCCCGGTGGGGGGCCTCCTCTAGTCCTGCAGGAAGCCCTGGTCCGCTCTGGCTGCCCCAGCCCTCTCCACCAGGCTACGCTGGACTAAGCGGTCGGAGCTGGCCAGCTGGCCCGCCCACTGCTCGTTCATTGGGTGAGGCTTTGGGGAGAGGGATGGGGTTTTCTGACACCCCCATACCATGTGGTACAGGGTGCCAGGTTGGGGACAGAAATTACACGTAGCGTAGTAGCGTGTGGGGTACATGGCATGGATGATAGTGGGGTAAGGATAAGAGTTTGTTTCCAGTCGGCGAAAGGTGTATCACCTTTGATCTGGATAAATGGGGATGAGGTGGCGGGAAGCGTCGTCGTTCGTGACGGTAATGGGCGAGGATGTCCGTGTGTGAATTAAGAGTAGCGGGCTTGGGAGAGCGAAGGGACTGCGTGACTTCGCCTTTTTGAGGAACGGCCCGGTGGGTATGAACGTGGACAGCGGCGTGTGCCGCCTCGTTCCCCTCGAAGGACTCGAGTCGGGGGGTCCGGATGATGTCCATCCGGATGATGCCCCCTGCCATAAACAGCGCCAGCGGGAGTTCTGTGCTTTTTGTGCTTACTTTTCATCCAGCACGTGCCGGCGCTGCACTGCCACGTTTTAGGGCGCAGCCCTTTGGCGGCCATCTCTGGGCTGAGCCGCGTTGTCGGCGTAACCGAGTGAACGATGGCAAGACCAACGAGTGAAAGAAAAAGCGAACGGTGAAAGAAAGCAAAGGAAAAGAGTGTCGAAAAATTGGGAGGGGAGGGCGGTTCGCCGTGGCGGCGCGAGCCAGCCCTCTCCGAAGTGTGCGGTGGGGGTTAGGAGGGGGCAGTATGCTGTGCCCGCACTAGACGCTCGAGGGCGCGACGCTTGGCGAAAAAGTGAGGGGGCCGTGCGCGTGACTATGATGTGCGTTCGCTTAAGACGTACTTCGCGGTCACAACCTGACAACACTTCGCTCCGCCGACGCAGAGAATTCACGAGTAGTGCTGCCTCAGCGCACTGCCGCTGCGCCCAAATATCGCATTAGGGAGTATCGTAAATGCCAGCCAATTTTTTTTTTGCTTGCTATCGAAAAACCAATCCAAAGAGCGCGCTCCTAACTAAATGAACGCGGGGGCTGCTGGTTAATTAAACAGGTAATTTCGCCTCAAATATACTTGCAGTTTTCTTCGCGCTAAGTAAGGGGTGATGTATAGCAAGTGCCAGCGGTTCAGGTGTTTCGAACGGATATGACTATATAAACCGCTTGTTACGCCGTGGGGCTCTGTTTGGGTCCGTCATGTCGCTACTTCGCCTGATTGCGGCGGTGGCTAGACATCGTGACAGCGAACGAGCTACGGCGACAAGGCGGGACCCTAAAGTGCTCTGCACTTAAAGTGCTTCAGGGTGACTTTAAGTGCAGCGGGGAGGTTGTGCATCACAATCTGAATCTTGTGCGCGCATTCTGAATCCTAACGGAAATATTGTATATTGTACACATAGTAGCCCGTAAAAGTGGGATTAAGCAAAGCTTTGCAAGCTGCAATTGGTGGCGCTTTCGCACAATATTTCGTGCTACTCGTAGCCAAACCAACGATAATTTTTTGGGTGGGTATCTCAGCCTGAAATTCCGTGAAGGGCAGCCAAGACCCTCAGGATGCCACGACAGAAAGTACACGCGATATGGTGGTGAGAGGCCACAAATTTGTTTCTCACCCTGATTTTGTCTATCTGGCAATTGTCCATCCTGGCCAAATCCGTGACCTTGAACTGCACAAAGAAGGCCATGTGCGAGCCTGCGCCCCCACCGACGCCGTACAGGTTGGTCTGTAGCCGGAACTTGCAGCCAGCCAGGCCGAAAAAGATTGGCTCGCTGAGGCAGTCCTCGCGATCAGAGCGGGCTCCGCGACGAAGCGCGTCGTACGGCTCCAGGCACCACACGTGGCACAGGCCTGCTCCGCGCATCAGGGCCGCAGTCTTGCGCTCCTGGATCCCCTGCGGCCAGAAAACGGTGCGCAACACAGGGAGACTGCATTTTATTCACACTTGAAAACTGCCCTGCGGGTGTGGGCGCAGATGTGGAAAAGGATACGAGCGCAGTATCATTCAAGGTAGGGCGCGGCACGAATCACGCATGAAGCGTGCGAGTGTAATTTAAATGAGTCTCTTTTCCAACCACCTCTAATAGGGTTTAAAATTTCTGGTAACCGCTTCCGAGTATTGAGGCGGCAGCGTGTTAGTTTCCACATAAAAAGTCTCACTGCGAAGATAGCTGGTTATCATTTAAAAACATGACGGCAAGTGTAATAAATTGAGACTGAAGGGACCAGCAGCACTAACAACGTCTAGGTTTGGGCTAGTTTGTAATTCATTATTACAGCGATCAGAAGCTCTCCATACACCGGGTCGACAGATGGATATAAACCAGAGACCATATATATACATACGCACATACGTATACATACATACATACATACATGCATACACACACATAGTACATACATACATACACACATACATACATACATACATACATACATACATACATACATTAAACACGGGGAATCTAGAAGACGGAGAGAAATAAAACCATTTGTTGTTAGTTATTAAGTGCAGTCAGCGACCTATTACATGGCCTCCTTGTTACCCAGGGGTCATTCCAAACTTCTATACAAACACACATCGGCTAGACTGAACACGGGCGACAACTTGGTGTCACGAGGGAACCTGTATCTATGTACCGGTGCGCCACTTTTTGCAGCTGAAAGTAAAAGTAGTCGAGATGATTACACGCTGCATTCCTGACAGTGCCATACTAGCCCCACCATTTATGAGCATGAAGTTCAAGGGCAGTAGAGTTCCAGTGCCGAAAGAATCGCGCCGAACCACACTAGGGAACAACACCCGATTGCGGAGGACGTCAAGATATTGCTGTAATGAGGCACTGACTGCCACTGTGAGCGTGCATTTAAAGGATTCGTGGAGAATAAATTAATTTTGAGCCAATTCTACATTTCTCTCGCTATCTCTTCTATCCGCTACGCGTGTGTCATAGCGCACGTGAATCATCAGGGTGTAGAAAACACATGTATGAGCTTCGATTTAAAATGTGAATGTTTACGGAATCGTTAAGAGTACTGACACAAAATTTTCGCGTTACGTTTTTTTTTTTTTCGTTGTTATGGGTGCCTATCAGCCCACTAATCATAGTGGCACATTAGACGGTCGGTCGCAGCGTAAACAATAATTTCTGGCGTCGTTTATTCGTCTCAGTTTCTGTTTCGACAAAACGAACACCGAGGCGGTTATGACAGGAGGGCGCTCGTGACGTCACCATTCTCGTCGTACCACTGCCGGTGTGGACGCGCGCCCGGACCGGCCGTGGTCTCCACAATCTCCACGCGCCCAGTCAGCAAGATGTCAATCCCAAAACCCGTGACGTGATACACACGCCGTAGCAGCGCCCGCCAACTTCAGCCAGCACGTTAGCCACGTTAGGGGGCCCTCACGTCGGCAGTTTGAAGCCAGGAGGAGCTGATGGCGTCATGCTGATGCCGATTGCGAAAGGGTATCCGTTCTGAGCTTTCTCAAGCGCCCAATGATTGAAATGGATTTAAAATATGTGATACTGAACGGTTACTGCTGAAACTTGTTGGGAAGTATCTTCGTATACAAACGAAGCCTTTCACATGGTTACCGTTACTGTTGAAACTTGCTGGGCGGTATCTCTATATACAAAGGAAACTTTTTACATAGTTATCTCAACTTTGAAATTTTGTGTCAGTACTCCTTTAAGGTGGAGCACGGGCATGAAAAACCATAGTGAATTCGACGACGGTGGAGTTCACATGTGAATTGCACATAGTGAATATTCCACATTCCACATAGTGAAAATTCCACACCATAGTGAATTCCACATAGTGAAGCACCACTTGCAGCCTGGAATTAGGCCATTGTTTTTAACCGTCCTCCGCGAATAGGGAAAGACAATTAAGGGCATATGCAATAGAACCTTCATGGTCGTTAAGTTAGGCGGCTGTGAACCATGGCCGTGTGATGCCTGCTCGCAGGGCGTGCCTTACCTGAGCCAACTTCAGCTCTGCTATTTCTTTCCTCGCAGCATTCAGGAGTTTTCGCAGTTCTTTGATCTCAGCCTGCGTTCCACCAGGTTCGACCTTCGACCTCTGTTTCTTCGTGGCGCCTTTTCCAACAGGAACGGATGAGTTCTGGAATGGAGGTCATTGGGGAACCTGTATATTCACTGAACTTAGATTGCTGGTGTATAAACTCATCACTGAGGCATGATCTGCGCCGTGTATAAAATCGGCATGCATGTAAAACGTACGTGCAAATATTAGTTCACTCAATGCCTAAGTCGTAACTTGGGGAGTTGGCAACCTTGGAACTATTCAAACCTCCATCCCTCTTGGAATTCACTCAAGTCACCATTCGCAACTTTACCTCAACTTCAGCCTAACATTTAAGGTACCCGTTCGTCAGCTAAGTCACACCAACGCTTGCTGAACCGTATGAGTTTAGCTTACCTCAAAATTAGCCTACGCCTAATCTCGAGCGCACAGTCTGTCCAGGTAAATTAATTACCCAGAAACTTTACTCAGACTGCAGCGGGCTTTACCCAAAAATTAGTCAGGCTGGCGCGCAAATGGGAGCAGATATTATGAAAGTACGGTGAACTAATCTGTGTGTGTGTGTGTGTGTGTGTGTGTGTGTGTGTGTGTGTGTGTGTGTGTGTGTGTGTGTGTGTGTGTGCGCGCGTGCGTGCGTGCGTGCGTGCGTGCGCGTGTGCGTGCGTGCTTGCGTGGGTGGGTGCGTGTGCATGCGTGCGTGCGTGGGTGTGTGTGTGTGTGTCGGGCTGTGAGATACACACCTACAGCGTCACTTGATAATAACCTTCAAATGGCACTACTTCAGAGCCCTAAACAAAGCCGCTTTGAATTACAACACAACGCCCAATAGATGTCGAGGTGCGCTTCACAAATGCGGAAACTGAAATTTAGAGCCAGCTCCTCAAGCAGTTTCATTTCCCATAGCAGATTGACTTTCGTCATTTAGGATTGATCGGACGCGGTGCCTACAAATGATTATGTTGCATTCTCACGGCACCACTGATGTCTCAACTGTGGTATATTTTATTGCTTTTAACAGTGCGCGTACTATTCAACGACATTCCGTTTAATTGTATGGCGTTATGGCATATAACGTGCATTACTGTTTATCATGTACAGTATCAAAATGCTTGAGACGTAATAGTTGCTAAACTACAGAGGTGCTTCGTCGATGATCGTTAAAGGGACCCCGAAAAGCTTTGTGAAGGTGGCAATCAAATGCATTCAGGTGGTAGAACACATAACGGGGGATTTTTGAGCCAAGTGTGAGCCCCATACGTTGTACAGATAATTTGTAAACAATTTTTGAAGATCGCCTTTCTCAACCGATGAGTGCGACGCCGCAGCGAGCCGACCGCGGCTGACGCAACGGCGACCGCGGGTGACGCAACGGCGAAGGCGCCCCCTGATTCGCCCAATCGCCGACAAGGTCGGCCGCCGGCGGCGTCACTGCCATTGGCTTCCGGCTGCTCTTCCTCCTTCCTGCGCGATCCCGAGGCAAAGGCGGCAAAGGCGGGTCCGCAGTGATTGACGCGAGCCTAGGCGGAGGAATGTAGCTAGCTGCTTTGAAGGAGGCAGAGAGGGAGGAGGAGTCGATCGGCAAGTGGGGAGAGGTGCATTTAATTGCTTCTGGCGCAGCTAATACTGAATGTAGATCAATAATTCCAACGACATTGCATCGCTATATTGGTGCTACGTGACAATACAGGCCTTTTGTAACTTTTACAGAAGGCTTTTCTGGGTCCCTTTAAGAGCGGGCACGGAGTTTTAACCCATATGTGATAATGTGGCGGCGCCTGACTAACCAAAAGGTAAGAAATTTTTGAGACACCAGCTGCGTGTTAGGACGAGAAAAAATCTTCTAGCCCAGTGATAAAGTGAACATAACACCAATTAGCACAGCGAGCTAATACTATTTTGTTAGTGATAGCTTGAAACACAGGATTAACTTGGAAGATTGGGAGGATGGAAGATGTCTTACCGGCGATAAACGTGATATAGGTTGCTAAAAAAAGTGTCGTTACTTTGTAACTCAAACAATCGTAAGACAAGGCGGGGTAAGAAAGCATTATATGTGAATAAATGAGACAAGCCAGGTAGCGAGCAACCTACAGGTAGCGCTGTCAGAAGAGAAGTGGGATTCGAGTTTGAAAGTTCTTTTTATGTTGGGTACTAGTTTCAAAAGATAATGATGGTATGAGAACTCGTAATTGTTTAGAAATTTGATGTTCGCATAAAAGTCAGCGCTTAACGTGTCTCCAGTGTGCTGTTGGCATGACGATAACACTAGATTACTTACGTCGTTCTTCGCTGGAGAACTGCAGGCCTTAGCATGCTCCTAGAAAAAAAAAAGGTGTCGCTTCGAATGTTGCTCAAGGAATACGGAGCATATAATCAATAAGTCAACTTTTTGCCTATTATTTACATTGCACTTTACCACAATTGAAAACAACTGAGCCCTACTATTGTGGCGAAGTGCATTGAACTTGCTATTTCAAGAGGCCTTGTATACAGTTTGAAGATCTCTCCTGTTGGTTTGCTTACGTACAACCATGAGATTAACTTTAGCGACCATGGGAGCGGTGGCCAAAACTAACCCATGCGCCGCCTGGTTGCTCCGTGCCTGCTGTCAAAACCCGCGCACTGCGCAGGCGCGACCAATCAGTATCACATGCATGCCGATGTCACTTGCTTTTTCGCGGCGACCTCTTGCATCGATAAATCAGCGCCAGAGGAATTACGCTGGACAGGGGAACACTTCCGTGTACCGCCTTATCACTTAAACGGGTTTCTTCCGCTTCATAATATGACGCGGAGGTGTTGTAAAAAAACGAAATAAGCACTAGCCCGCCATCTATGCCAGCAGAGAAGCGTTACCGCCGATTACGCGAGCATCCTGTTTCCACAGAAGGGGCGTTGGCCAGCAGCGCAAAAGGCCAGCGAGGTTCCCCGGGCGCCAGTTCATCGGAGCGTGAGGTTGCTGTTGTTGTTGAAAACGTTTATTGAGAAAAGAGGGAGAGGGAATTGGGTTAAAAAGTGGAGGACTGGGTGACCATTCACAAAAAAAGCGAGCGATAGTAGCATGGGTGCTACACTGAGAGGCCGCACCTGCGCTGTGCGTGGTCTCGGCAGCAGGCGCGCAGACGGCGCAGAGCTTAGTTTTAGCCACTGCTCACACGGTTCGTATACGCTTAAGCTCATGACTATACCGGCAAAATTATCGACTGTTTTATACTCTCGGCGGCGGTACGCCATCACCGGCAGCGATACCATGCCGTGCGTCGCGTCGGTTCAGCCGTTTGAAACGAATAAATTCGCACATGCACGCCTATGCATGTGGAGTCGTGGACTCGGCTTCTTTTTTTGTTCGCAGTTGACGGAAATGTACTGGGGTACGTCGTGGTAGGTGGGGTGTTGGAGTGGGCAGATGATGGGCGTCGTCATTTGTGGTGCGAAACAGTGCCTACGTCCAAGTCGCCCTCTCGGCTGGCACAGGACGCCGCCTTGGGTTTATCGCTCGCATTAGAGCACTGCACGGGCCCGGGCCGGCCCGAAAGCCCGGGCCCGACCCGGCCCGCGGGCCGGGCCGGGCCACCCGAAGTCGAATATTGGCGGGCCCGGGCCGGGCCCGGGCTCAATGCCGCGGGCCCGGGCCGAGTTTAGGCTTGAATTTATAGGCACGGCCGTTAATAGGTCCGACGTGAAGTGTAGAAAAGAGTATCAAAATGAGTATTCTTGGTTTATTTTTGCGCGCTTCTTGCTGTTAGTTGTACGCATTATTTTAAAAACGTGTTTTGCTAGGTCTGATGGTCACTATACTGCAATTTTAATGACATTTCTTGTACAGCATCAAGATTTTCTATTTTGTTGTATAACATACCAAAGATACGATTACAAGGAATGCCCAAGAGAGGAAGGACTTAATTCAGACATTCTGTAGCTGTGCACCTACGTCTATGTATGTACACGTGTGTTTTAGATATCGCACCAATCAAAATGCGGCTGCCATGGCCGGGAATCAAACACGCATGCCAGAGAAACACCACCGGTTAACGACCACTGCATGTGAAGTACTTCAACGCGCGTACATACTCGATGGTTCAAATTCGGTTCGAAAAATGTCAGCAATACCAACCTGTGGCCGATACAACCACGTGGAGTTGCCAAGAGTCTGGTCATCAAAGGTGATGATGTATCTCGTGTAAGAATATACGAGCTATTATTACGGCGATGTGGCGTGAACTGCATAGGGTGCAAGCTAAGCTATGTGCATTTTTAAACCCTTATTTTTTGCGTTTCAGTTCATGACGTGCTTGTACGGACTAGATGCTCCGTCTGATCGCCCGGAATATAATAAACAAACTTTCTTTAGCGTCAAAGACCGGGCCTGGTCACACAGGCGCGGGCCCTCCGTAGGCCAAAAAATAAATTACCGGGCCAGGCCGGGCCCGGGCTTGAGATGGCGGGCCCGGGCCGGGCTCGGGCCAGGCTCACTTATGAATGCCCGGGCCCGGACCGGGCTCGGGCTAGGTGTTACGGGCCCGGGTCGGGCTCGGGCTTCGCGAAGCGGGCTCGGGCCAGGCTCTGGCCGGGCTCTGCTTCAGCTCAATGTGCCATTGGTTGTATGAGAAACGGAGAAAGCCAAGGCGTTTTGCGATTTCGAACAACAAATCGGAAAACTTTAGGCGGTTTGAGCAGTTTTTTGGAGTTCCGAGGACGCATTAATGGTGGTGCAGGATCACTGATCTCAGAAAACATCGTGCATAGCTGTGCTCGTGAAAAGCGGTTAATTGAACCTCGTGTTAACTGAATGTGGTAGGTCTACAGCAAATGTAATGCTATTTGAAAGCTATTCTTACTGAGGAATCGAGGAACTTCTGAGATCCGGCTTTGTCTTTTGAAAACTGCCGCGTGTAGACTGCACGCGAGAGACGATGGCGATTTATAGTACATGAAAGAAGCCGAGCGCGTGCGTATACCTGCGTTTCTTCGGCGAAGATGACAGCGGAGCAGACCGTGCATACGACGCTCCTCTTCGGGCACGTCTTGGTACAGTGCTCCAGGTAGAGTTTGAGGACGACCGCTGCGTCGCATATCGTGCAGCGAGTCGTGCGGAAGGCGCATCTCTCGAGGTGGAACTGGAGCATGGGCGCCAGTTTGGAAGAAAAGGTTAAAAAACAGTAACCAAGCCCTGTAGTAACTGTATACGTGAGCAAGTTGACCCGAAGATACGTCTACAAAGGCAGTTCAGTTCAATAATGATTTCTTGTTATTTTGAGCGAAGTGACCGTGCACTTTGGGGGGGGGGGCAACTGCAATTAACTTATTTTGTTACACCACGCCTACAGACTATTCAAGGTGGAGTTTACAAAAACTTGCGTGTGTGTGCTTCTGGTTTGTTGTTTCATTGCATTGGAATGTAATGGAATGGATGACCTAATTAGGAGGAGGCCAAAAGCCCTGCGGTGTTGCGGCTCTCAGCTCCGAGGCAGCCACTGCAGGTACAGGTTGCCGGAGAAGACTACCTCCCCGGTAACCCGTCTTTGCATGAATCGCGAGATCTCTGTACCTACGAACTAGCTGAAGATTCTGTGCTTCTGGGCATCCTAGCTGCCGTCCAGACTATCCGCATTGTCTGGACACGCTACCAGCGCCCTATCGGCACCCATGTCCAAATGTATTCTTAGTTGTTACAAAGAGCTCTTGCAATACAACGAGACTGCAGCACAGGTGGAGCTCGCTTAGCGGTGTTACCTAAAATCTAACCTTCAACAGAACTGTAACTGAGAGTGTGATTTTTGACATTTTGTTATAACCCTCTCGACGTACTTGAAACTTGGTGGCTAACGTAGCATACCATGAGAACGCTGGCATCAAAAATTTAAATCATACATTTGACGTTTTAAGACGTTAAGTATATGTTTTTGTGCTCTGTGGTCGACGTTTCTACGTTGCTTCAAAGACCTCTCCCAGCCAGGCGGAATTTTGGTCCAACCATTCACTTTACCTAAGTGTAGGCATAACCTACGGATTATAAGAGAGCAGGGAATTTACAATCCCAACGTGCGCTTGATGGCGTACAAAACCAGAGCTATACATGTGTAATATATTTCCGCACTTTCTTGCAGCTCATTTTCATTTCATATTAGCCAATTCAGCCACCATTGAACAATAGAGTGGTAGTTTGCCCAGAAGAAGAGCTTACAATTAACAACACCGATGATGCCGATAGTTGGACGGCATACCGTCTGGTTAAGTAGCATAATGGGAAGTTTTCACACAGGTCGCTGACCCAGTACAAATTAAATATGATGTCTCGGAAGCACCACGGCAACCGAATAGTGCATGACGAATGTTCAGCGGGTCTAAGGTCTCCCGTCTGTGATTACGAACGTAGCTTAGCGCCGAAACTGCCAGACGTTTGTAAATGGCCAACAAGAGCACGCTGTTTCATGTATCCCCCGACCCTGCAATAGCCTCCAGGGTTGAGGCTAGCACTACCAACAAGTGGATAAATAAACAACATCCCGTTGGCGCTGATGGCCGTGGCGAGGCTTCGCCAGATGCTCCGCTCAGCGTTTTAAAGACGATAGTCTTTCTTGGGCTACTTGAACGCAGAAATTGTAGTCTGTATGTCTGTCTGTCCCTCGATACAGCCACCCGGCCAAAGTGAAACTTATGTTCAACAAGACGTTTATGTACCCACAACAATTCGTATGCATCTAGATCTGGTTGCAGTGCTCATACTTGCCAACATTGTTGGACAAAAACAAAACATTAAACAGATCTGCGGCATGGAATCAATACTTAAGTGATATTAGCTGCGCTCCTTTATAAAAAAAATACGTGGATGCTTGATTTTTGCGATCAAATGAAATACTACATCCGCGGTGTTACACCCTCGCCTGCTGTCGCCCGCGTCACTAAAGCGTTTGGCGGCATCCCAAGTTATTCAACCGTAATGAAAGGTTCTAGTAGAAGGCGCTTGGACCGCGCACGGAGTAGGGTGCCTGGATGCAC
The DNA here is from genome assembly GCF_048455015.1 of Haemaphysalis longicornis. Taxonomy (NCBI): domain Eukaryota; kingdom Metazoa; phylum Arthropoda; class Arachnida; order Ixodida; family Ixodidae; genus Haemaphysalis; species Haemaphysalis longicornis. The sequence goes on along the minus strand of NW_027526361.1, from coordinate 38,823,582 downwards.
GCGCTTGCCCCCGCTTGGGAGTGCTAGGAGCGGCGGGGAGGGTTTTCATCCAGACAACGTAGCGTGAAAAGCCTAGTGGAGCAGTGGAACGCAGTAAACTGAATTGATTTACGGGACAGGGAGGCCAAACCACTATAGTCTTGAAACGCCATTTGCAACGAAGTCAGCAGATACACGGCCAATTTTTAGGCGTGGTAACTTTACGCCGCATCCCTGGATACCGACGGAGTACATAAACACATTTTCTGCTGTAAAGTAGCTTGCGCTGGCAAACAGCCGGAAATGAAATTAGGGCACGAAAATGCTTGCCAGATCCCGTAAAATTTCATCTCGAGTTCGTGCATGACGAACATTGGTGAGGTCTGGATTTCCTTCGGGAGTGCTTTTACCGCGCGTTATTTTTGTAACTGTGTCGTGTGACAGTTTAACTTACTATCTGGTAAGCTTTTTTTTTCATTCGCGGTTTTTTTTTGTTCATGACTGCACCTTAACGCATAAGCAATGGCTTCATGACAGCTAAACGCAAGCTTTTCATCCAACGGACACGGTTTAGAAGTATGCTTATGACATACTACAACCGAAGGCGTTTTCTTTGGCTAGATTCCCCGACAAGTCTTGCCTTTCTGGTTTACGCGCTATGAGAGGCTGCGCAGCCAATGGGACGGCCCTTTTAAAGACAATAGCTCCTCTTGGACTACTTAAACCAAAAAACATTGGCCTGTCTGTATGTCTGACACACAAAACCTTACACGCAAGCACAGGGAACAGAACATTCATGTACAATTCCTACAGATATGTACAGACACTGACAATGTTCAGAAAAGTCACATAACCTACTTACAGGAGGCGGAATGCTGTCGTATAACTATATAAGCACATATAGCTGTAGACCAAAAGAATGGGAATATATTTTAAAAAGCCGAATCAGCCATGCCACACCGGTTTGAAAGTTCGGGCTACTCGCCCTTCCTGTTTAGAAACTTCCTGCCTAAAGTTGAAGGAAGCTTTAACGACAGGTTTACATAAACGAAACTTTTATAAGCTACTAAATCTGAAAGCACTGTTCCTACTTGTCAACATTACTCAGCAAAATGAAAACATTGGGCATATATGAGGCAGAACATCAATAGTCAACTAGAACTGGCAGTGTTCTTTTATTAGAAAATAAATGTTTGTTGATATTTGCGATATGAAAGGAAAAATACGCGTTGAAAACAATACTTTGAATCAAATTTACAAAGAGAGTAGGCGACGAACCTGGACTACGTGGCATCGTTCCAAGTTGACCAGTATAGGGCATCCTCGGCTTACCAGTCCTGGACAGTCCGCGGGCAGTCCAGGTACTGAATTCAGACCTGAAGTCCCTTAGAAATGTGTGGGAAAATCGAGCGCCGGATCGCGCCTAGGGCAGTACGCGGACAATCCAGGACTGATAATCGAGGATGCCCATAGGTTCCAAGTACATGGCGCGCGAGCGATGGAGCGCGCAAAAATTGAATTGCCTTCAGCAAATCTCGTCCGAGCTTGTCGTGGGAGGAGCGAAACTGGAGGTAACGAGCGTGACGGGGGGAGGGGGAGAAGAGAGGCATTTACGTGTGAAGGCGGTAAAAGACTATCGTCTTTCGACGACATTTGCAGTGAAGTGAGCAAATACGCGGGCATTTTTTCTTAGGTGTTTTATTTGTGACGCCTGCGCTTTTCTTTTGTTTGATTTCTGCTGCACGCGCTGCGGAACGCGTTGCCACAAATATAAAGTGCGGGCACGGAATTTGTGGATGCCGTTAGCGGACGCAACCCGTATGCGCCTTTTCACTAACCTAGCCCAGATTTCAACGCTTCTGTGTTAAAAGGACTAATTTACTCGCATACATGCTACGATGGCGGATTCCCGATGGATGTTGTTGCGTTCGATGTCGAGTTCCCTTTATCTGCAGTGCAGACATCATTTATGTGCTACGGTTTTACCTTCTCCCGTAGCTTTTTTTTCAGCCGTGGTTATAGCTGGAGAATTAACGCGTGAGAATACCTTGTCGGGAAACGTACCTCCATCTCTTCGTTGGTAAGGTCCTTTTCGCATCCATCGTTCGGGCACCGCCCCATGTTCTTGTTTTCAGTGAATCGCCTCCCTCGAAGACGTTTCTCATACAAGGTATTAAGGAGTAGCTGTGCGCAGTTGCATACGTCACGATGGATACGACGGAACTCTAACACTGGGGAAGAACAAAGGGAGAAAAAAACAACTAAATAAATTGAACTGCTCGGTTGACTTAAAGGAGCCATGAAGAGAAAATACATCTTTGTTTAATTTGAAAGAACTAGGATTCAGTATCTCACTCAGCTCTATTATAGCCACAAAAGATGCCTTTTTAACAAACAAGGCAAGAAGTATTTAAAAACTTTCAAATTTTGCGCCACAGTGACGTGTTATGAGCAAGAATGACGTCATACGGCTCTGACAACTCTGCTCTTCAAGACGACCTTAATCGCATCCAAGATTGGTGTAACACTTGGCTTATGTCTCTAAACGTCTCTAAAACGACGCTAATATCCTTTCAGCGTCGCAGCAATCACGTCTTAACAAATTATACCCTTAACAATCAATGTATCCAAACTTCTGATTCGTTAAAATACCTTGGTGTGCATATTTCATCTGATTTAACTTGGTCCACTCACATCAACAGCGTTGCCAATTCTGCTAACCGGCTGCTTGGGTATCTTCGCCGTAATCTTGCCCTCGCATCTCCTGCTGTTAAACTTCTTGCCTACAAAACTTTTGTCCGACCCAAGCTTGAATATGCTAATGCAATTTTCGACCCTTACCAAATTAACCTCATTAAAGTTCTGGAATCCGTCCAAAATCCCGCAACAAGATTTATACTTTCCGAGTATTCCCGTGGTTCAAGTATCTCCGCCCTGAAATCCCAACTTAATCTTTCCACACTTGTATCCCGCCGCAAAATTGCACGACTTTGTCTTTATCACAAATTTTTCCATTCTTTGCCCATCGATGATCAGCACATCAGAAGAGCGCACCGCATTTCACGCACCACCCATCCTAACGCAGTGTATCCCGAGTATGCCCGCACCACTACTTTTCAGCAATCTTTTTTTCTGCGCACTGCGCGAGACTGGAATGACCTGCCTGCCGAAACCGCTCTTATCATCGATTCCCAGTGTTTTAGGCGAACCATTGAAACACGCCCATGATGTTTTGTGATGTCACCCTATGCCGTGTGTACGCCCACCCCTCATGTAAAGCCCCAAGCCGGGGCCCTTGAGGAACCAATAAATAAATAAATAAATAAAAAAATAATAAAACAATTTTCAGTGCGTTAACTGCACGTTAGCATTCAAGTGGTGTGGTCAAATGGAACTAGACGCCCCATTACAGACGTTCAGTCATGTGTCATCGCGACAGGTCAGTTAGGCGGCCGCCAATCGCAGAAACAAGGTTCCGTGACGTCATAGAAAAGTTGCGGGAAATTGGCTAGGGGGTCGCGACTGCTTCACACGTTTTCTTCCATATCCCTGTTATTTGTTCGAAGATTGCGATGGTATTGGTGTGATTGTTATCGGGACTAAGCAGTCTTTCTAATAAGCCCAACTTGTATTTTGTCTTCATGGCTCTTTAAATTATCTTGTCCCCTTTCATTCCTTATCACTGAACGTTGCAAAACCGAGTCAGAACCGACCACGCTTCGCTATTATGCCCCGACGGGCACGTCAGTGAAGAAAGAAAGGCTTTAAAAATCGATTCGCCAGGCAGATGCAGGGTGCAATGCGAAATGGGGCAAAGTTTTTACATCGTATGTTCTAACTTGTAATTGCCACAACCCAGAAAGTATTGGCTTAATTCGGATGCTTCCATCGAGTTCCCATTCCGCGCTCTCTACCAACCACATTCTAAAGACGGTAGCTCTATGCGACCGAAAGCTGACACGTGGGTCGTGGGTTCGTTCCTCCCCGTGCGGACGTGTTTGTTGTCCACTTTTTAATATTATTTTGATTCCTTGTGCAGTGAAGGATTTGACACGCGCCTGAACCTCTTCCCATTTATTTATCTCATTGTACATACCTGGTAGAGTAACAACGCTGCAGATTTTTCTTTTCAAAGTTGTGAATCCTTCACGCCTGGCTACGCGCCGGCGCGTCCAAGCTGATCAAGAAAGCGTAATAAAGAAATTGCACGTAACGTGCAAACTCAAGCCATCTGACTTCTCTGTAGCTTTCGAAACATGCAGTAAGGGAAATATAGACGTTGATGCCCCACCCGCTTCCGGCGTTTGGTCACAATAACTCGCGGGGTGAAAGCACTAAAACATCCGCTGGAATAGCAAGGCGATCTGCGTAGACGCACTGAAAACGAAGCACTCGCAAAACATAACGCCATAAATTCATAAAATGAGAGGTTTGAAGGGTACGTCTGTCCATCTGGTTTCCGATTGCCCATAACGGGGTTGCGTCAGGTAAGACGGGACGGTAAAAAACTTCTAGCGCTCCCAACCAAAGAGGTTAAAAATTACTGACACATCAGCCTGCTCTCAGTTACGTACACGTTATTTACAAAGGTAACATAAGTGCTACTTTATACATTCAACAGCCACGAAAACAGGCCGGCTTTAAGGTTTCTCAACCAAATCAAATCAAATCAAAAGTTTATTTCGCTCATAGTTACATCGACGTGAAAAGGGTACATCGAAGGGGCAAAAAAAAAAAAGCTGCAAGAAGCAGCTTGACAGGGCCCTTGCCCCCGTCCAGCAATGAACGGCGTGTGCGCTAGGAGGGTATATGCAAAAAACGCACTGAAAAATACACCTTTTTCATATGTCCTAGCAATATAAAACCATAAAATACAATAAAATCAATTTTGCGGCACGACAGGAGTACATACAGTGTGCAGTAATAAAAATACTTATAAATGAACTGCAATACGCAAACCGAGTACAAAAAAAAAAAAAAAAAAGAATTACGATCGCGTACATCCACCATACCAGTATTCCGAGTTTTACAATGTTCGAAAAAGAAATCACATCGTGTTCGCACCAGTGAAATCACATTTTATCATCTAAAAATAGATTTAAAATGCCATGTCTGTTTAACAATAAAATGTCGATTTGTTCCCGGTCAAATTAGTTAAGTACAATAGGCAAGGTGCTCTTTAATTCGTTGGCACCCGTAGTCAGTACGTGAAAATGGAACTTGCCATGGGGACCGGTATCGATAAGAATAAAGGCTATGAGTCATTGTTAGGGCAGCTTCAGTTAAAAAAGAACTTTGTTTTTCTAACGATGCTTTCATGTACCTGCGCAGTAGGTGATAATTGTATATATCACCAGCACGGAGCAATTTATGTTTTTGAAAAAAAAAAACCTTTGACCATTGTCACGCCATCAACCACGTAATCAAAAAAATGTTAACATTGTAATGTACCGTCATGCATGGCATTCATAAATTATGAAAGAAGCATTTGACTCAGTCCCCACTGCAGCAGTAATTACGTCGCCACGGTATCACGTAGTCGACCCGCCATGCATTGCGCTCTTCAAAAATATATATAACGGATGCAAAGGCACTTTGGAGCTCCATCAAATAACTTGTGTGTAAGTTTTCTTTTGAACATGTTGCCCGGCAAGGGGCAATAAGAATGCCAAGGAACGTGACTTCAAGAGGTAACGAAATCTTGAAAACAGTAAGCGATTACGCCTGTCTCGGGCAAGTCATAAGTGCTAATCCCGATCATGAAAATGAAATTACCCGCAGAATAAGCATGTGGTGGGCTGATTTTGGTAGTAATTTTGATACCATGAATAGTAAACTTCCATCTGTAACTAAAAAAATCTGGTAAATTACCAAAGCGTTCTTCCAGTAATGACGTACGGGGCAGAAACTTGACGTATGACTAAGTGGCTTGAAAGGAAACTTAGATCGGCCCAACGGACTTTGGAAAGAGAATGCTAAGGGCCACACTTATGGATAAGGAAACAGCTGCGTAAATTAGGGAGCAAACTGGTGTGGAAAACATTCTAGCTCGAATTAAGCGAAGGAAATGGGCACGGGTGCGTCACGTCAGGCGCATGATGGACAACAGGTGGACCGTCCGTTTAGCGGAGTGCCTGTGCCGATAGACCGTATAGGAGGAGTCGGCCGAGGACTCGATGGAGGGATGAGCTGTGGAAATTCGGTGGGAAAAGGTGGACTCGGCTGCTGGCACTCTGCAGACGCGGCTTGAGGTCTTTGGGAGAGGCCTTCGTCCCGCAGTGGACGCAATCAGGTTGTTGTGGATAATGAAGATGATACAGCTTGGTGGACATCACACACACGCGCACGCACATACGCACACACACACACACACACACACACACACATACATACATACATACATACATACATACATACATACATACATACATACATACATACATACATGCGTAGATACATGCGTGCATCATACGTGCATGCATACAAATATACATACATACATACATACATACATACATACATACATACATACATACATACTACATACATACGTGCATGCATACAAACATACATACATGCATACGTGCATACATGCATACATGCATCCGTGCATACATACATACATGCATACATACATAAGCAAATTCATGCATCAGAACTTCATTAACGGTTACGGGTAAGGAAGAATACTAGGTGGTACGTAGCCCAACTTGATCGAGTACCATGGGGAAAAAAAACGCAGGAACGAGGTTTTACTGTGCATTATAGTGGCGTACGAGTCAGTCCTACAGTGCAAGTTGCACATGCGTGCGACCGTCTGAGCTCAACACTGTCGATAGCTTCGTCAAGCTTGAGTCCCATTATGTCACGTCTTTTTTCTAACAAGAAGCGACAACGACGGCGTCGCATTGGGACTAAATGCCCACTCTGCCTTCAAAGCTGCCAATATTCCCATCACGTACCTGGTCAATGTCGGTTAATGCAGCGTGGAACCACAGAAATGGAGCGTCACCGCTAAGGCGCAGACAGACGAGCATGGACGCCGCAAGCTCTAACAAACACCGCGATGAACCGAGACACGCTGACGCTAGCTGCGGGGCCGGCGTCGTCTCCGGTAGGCGATGCATCGAAGGGAAAGGAGGAGGAAGTGTTGGCCTGTCTGAAGCGCGTCGTTGCAGGGATCAATTTCACACTCGCCGTTCAGTTGGTAGAGTTTCGTTTTCCGATCGGCAGAAGCGCTCGGGCTGTGCCTGGTGTGCTTCCTTAGCATCGTTTTCAAGGGCAGCTAGGGCTTTAGGAGGCTAGGCGACGCTAGCATTGTTGTGCTTTAACCGCATAGTGCAAAGCGTATAGACCCAAATCTGGCGCAATCTGCAAGACGGACTCTCCGAGAACGGCTTTCTGGACCTCGTTCATTCCAAAAATGCTCCCAAGGAAAATTGGAGCGTTTTCGTGTTCATTTCATTTACCCATATGCTCCAACCAAAAACCACCAGATGGTCGAGTCAGACTCGTCCAAATATTTCCCAACTACGGAAACATCCGGTCAAGTCCACTAAAAAATTTGGCATCAACGAGAAAACCTTCAGCGCCTTCCTAACAGAAACGTTTGTATAGCGGCGATGTCAGTTTAGCTAACCTGTGGATGACGTTTCCACAATGTCGAGCAACGGCACGTAAAGAGGACGCAGTGTTTTCTTTTTTTTTCCCCATTTCCGCCCTTTCCCACGCGTAGGTTAGCAAGCTAGGCAATAGCCTGGTTTATAATCCTGCTTTTATTTTGCCCTTTTTTCCGTTTCTTCCTTGGATCAACATTTGGGGGTACAATTCTATGTGATGAGCTTCTAGTGTCTCCAATGGTTAGGAAGAACATTCTTTTGTTCAATTATCTTTGATCTGTAGAAGACGATCAAAATTCCTGGCTTAAGGGGGACTCAGATGATCACGTTCCTATGGGACTTACTAATTCATGGCACACGAGCTTAAAAAGCGTCGTGCGCCAATACGAAAAGTTTTACAAATCCACCTAATGATCATTTTGTTTGTTTCTCTTAGAAATACAGAGCATGTGTACTGAAATAAAAATAAAAAAACACGCATTTTTGTTTATGTATTTCTCATTAGATGGCGCTAGCGTTCTTCCATGCGACAGTTTGATTTATTTCAGTACAGGAGTGACATATGTCTAAAATGAGCAATCTAGGCAGTTGTGTACATGTATATGTGCTTTTAAAACATTTCGCATTCCTTCACGACGGTCTTTGAGACCGTGGGTCATGAAGTAGCAAGACGCATAGGAATGTTAACAGGTGAGTCCTCCTTAAGCCATATGCGTAAAAAGGAACACTATCACTGAGGCTATTGTGAATACAGGAGGCTAATTAAAGAAAACTAGGCATGAATGCACGGTATGGGAAGTGCAAAAAAGTTTCTCGCCTCAGAAGTAACAATGTCCAACCAAGATGGATGGTGAAGATCTTGGAAGAGAAATGAGGTTAAAACAGGGTAATCAATATGATTAAATAAGTAATTGAATGACGAAATACAGCGAGAAGCTCTTTACATGTCACTTAGAACGGAGTGACAAAATTCAGTCCTCACACCCTGTGAAGAAGACCGTGACCAGCGAAGCTGTGCTGCCGATGTTTCAACGTGAGCGAGAATATGATTTCCCCGCCGCGGTGGTCCAGTGGCTAAGGCGTTGTGCTGCTGAGCACGAGGTCGCGGGTTCGATTCCCGGGAGGCGAAAAGCAGAAATGCCCGTGTGTACGAGATTTCGGCGCGCGTTAAAGATCCCCAGGTGGTCAAAATTAATCCGGAGCCCTCCGCTACTGCGCGCCTCATCGCCTGCGTTGCGTCGGCGCATTAAACCCTACAATCAATCAATCAGAATATGATTTCACCCGGCTGTGGTACAAGGAGTGTACGAAAGAAAGCACGTTTGCTTGTAATTTTCTATTGAGCATACTCCCCAGATATAAGCTGAATGAAACTTGGCAGGCTTAGAGTTTTATTCTAGCGGGCAAACATGGAGCTGTACGTTTGCCTCCCGCAGGAGCCCATATATTGACAGAAGATGGGCATTTCATAATATTCTCTAACTCCACCGGGACCTATGCAATCATGAACTTGGTGTAATGCCAGAGTCGTCATCGCGGTTAATTTCACATAATTCGTTGCGTAATCGTTTGTATAAAACAAAAGTTTCAGCCTTTTTCAGTAGCCACTCTTCCGCCGTATAGACGGCCGTTGCATCTGAGAATTCTGGAAGGTTTACAGCTTTACGGCAAACTAATGAAACTCGACGTACTGATTCTGTTGCTCTAGCGGCTAATTTCGCTATGACTTATTTCATGATACCTTTATTGGGTTAAGATCTCTCGCTATGACTTGTTTCAAGATACCTTTATTGGATTAAGATCTGCGTAGCATTCACCAGAAAGCTGACTTTGCCGAAATAAAATTATAATTTATCGAGGCTACTTTCCTCTGCACACCCTGTCGGTGCACGCAGTTTGGTCAGAATTCAGCCTATAACAGCTCCGCTGTAAAATGTTGACTTGCAGCTCGGATACACAAAAGACAGACAGACAAACTAAAGGGCTATAAAGTAAAATAAAAGCCCAACCCGTACCACATACGTGTCGTGGGTGACGCCAATTAAAAATAAACAAACTGGACCGAAGTCAAACAGAGTTTTTAAGAGACGGGAAAAGAAAGAAAGAAGAGAGATCTATCACGCGAAACCAAGCCAAGGGAGGGGAGGCGATCAGCGGTATCTTTTAAACGAATACGTGAATGCTAGCTATGACTCAGCATGTCGTTCTTCATACATGTGATCTTGTGACATATAGAACCCCCTCCCCGTTTTCCCCAATAACAGAAATAGTTGAATCACGCCGAATAAACTTCACTTACCCTGTCTCTACGAATCGCCAATCATCCCGTCTCGAGCCGGTAGCCTTTCGAGGTTCAGTGACCATTCAAACTTCGGGGAAAAAATCACGACGTAACGCGAACACGTAGCGAAGTGTCATTGGAGCGTATTTGCGTACGTGTGATCGCGAAGCTGAAACCTGAGCGTGCGAACCTCCGCACACACAGTAACGCCGCCTCCTGCGTGACTGAAGTGAAACGACACGTGTTTATCGCATCGAAGCCAGCTGGCGTGGAGCGTTAAAAATGAAGGACAAGCGCCAAAGATAAACATTTCCTACCGCTGTCAATGATATGCACGCCGGAAACTCAACCAGTGACAAGCCCTTGGTGATACGGGTGTCGGCTAGATATATTCGCTTTACTAAATGAGAACCCTGACTTGTCTCAATCAGCTGGAAACGTGCTGAACGGCAGATAAGAATAAAATGGCGCTAATAGACGCCAAAGAATTTAATACAGACAAGTGATATGGCAACATGAAGAATCTTATCGCAATACGTGCAGGCAGTACGTGGCGACGACAATTTCCAAGGGATATCGCTTCCGGGAAAAGAGCTTTATCGAACACAGTATAGATAATGTTGAGGAATTTCGGCACGTGTAGCACATCCTACCTCTATGCAGCGAAAAACCGCCAACGAAGCGGCGAACGACGCCGCCGGTGCCGAAAAAATGGTTGTTTGCAGGGTATCTATCAGAGCTAGATATCGGGCGGCCGGCGTTCGCCGCCGACCGGCCGACAACGGTGGGGTGAATCTCGGAGCCCCATCGAGATTGCCAGGGAAGCGGGACGAGCCCCGTTCAGGAAGAGTTCAGTTTAATAACCTTTTGTTTTGTATTGTCTGATTTCTTGATATTCTGTCCAACCACTGATTTCCTTTTACGATGTTAAAACGGTTAAACTTATGCAGGTTTGTTCGAATGCACGTGTTACGGGGTTCGCTTTCACCACTTTTAAACACGATAGTCTTTCTTGGGCTACTTAAACCCAGAAATTTTGGTCTGTCTGTATGTCGGTCTGTCTGTCCGTCTGTCTGTCTGTGACTCGATTGAGCCACCCGGCCAAAGTAAAACAATGCCTGCGCAATGGTCTTATACAGTCACAGCTAAATCTACCCGTCTAAGCCCGGTGTAATGTTCACAGCTGTCAACATTGTTGAAGAAGAACAAGACATTACGCAAATATAAGACAACAGATTAATACAGAAGTGATGTTTGCAGTGTTCCTTTATAAAAAAATCATACATGCTTGATTTGGCGAAATTAAATACTTCATCAACTCCAGAAAAAAAATTCACTTCGCCGTCGCGTGCTGTCGCCCGCGCCACTATAGCTTCTTGCGGCATTTTAAGGAATCAACTGGCAACAGTTACGAAAGGTTCCGCTAGATAGGTTCCACGTTCTGCTTGCAACGCACGTGGAGTAGGGAAACGCGGTTCTATAAACGTTGAAGTAGGGCACCTCGATTCACGCGCGTCTTCGCCGTACGGCAGCGTTGGCATCGAGACACCCGGTTTGGAGCAGTGGAACGCGGGAAATTTAAAATGATTTAAGCAAACCTTTGGCGTCTTTACCTTGGGAGGAGGGCGACGCAAGAGGAACAACATGAGAGGTGAACGGGAAAGCGAAGGGAGGCATTTACTTGGCAAAAGTCGATAAAGACTGTCGTCTTTTGACGACATTTGCAACAAAAGAAGCAGATACGCGGCCAATTTTTTATTCATGTTTCCATCGCCCTTTTCGGGAATTCTTCTCCTTGTACCGCGTTGACGAACACAACGGCGGCAGTCATTATGCTTCCCGGTCCGCCTCCCGCGTCTGTTAGGACGAAAACGACGATGACGATGACTAATTGTTTTCTTCCTTCCGACCGATCGAGAGACCGACATCACGACGAAGAGCAATAAACAGCGGTCGTAAATTATAAAATACAAATTAAAAATTGGTCGCGTATCTGCTACTATCGCTGCAAATGTCGGCGGAAGGGGATAGTGGACTAGCGCCCCTGTCAAGTAAATGCCTCCCTTCTCTTTCCCGCTCACCTCTCATGCAGTTCCTCTCCCGTCTTGTTCCTCCCAAAATAACGCGATAGAGGTTTGCTCAAATCAATTTAAATTTACCGCGTTCCACTGCTCCAGGCCGGGTGTTTCGATGCCAGCGCTGCCGTACGGCAGAGGCACGCGTGAATCGAGGCACCCTACTACAACATTTACAGAACCACGTTGCCCTACTACACGAGCATTCGAAGCGGAACGTGGAACCTATCTAGTGGAGCCTTTCGTTGCTGTCGCCGTTTGATTTTGTAGCGTGAGCTACACTGGCCGAGATTGGGCAGTTTTGCGTGGCTCCTGGAGAGCCGTGCTGCGCATGCGCGAGGAGCAGTGACATCACACGGCGCACAGAACGTTGCTCGCTGCCCGGCGTCTCTCACACCCCCCACGCGCCCAGCGTCTTCGCCGACCTCCGTTCCGCACGTGGCGGCCCGGTCCACTTGATGGTCACGCTAGGGGTGACAGGGTGTGGAACCGATGGCTCGTGCATCGCAGCAACACCGGCGTGCGCCTGTGGAACCAGCTTAGCTCTGGGGATATTGGTGACGCTGCGCCGGAGCCGCTTGATATATATACACATGGGTCACATAATGCGTATATCGTGTGGGTGCCACTGAATCAGGAGTAATCATGATAATCAAGCTAATTCTAGACAACCAGGAAAGCTAAGAATAACCAGTTGAACCTTACCTCACGCTACGTATTTCCTGGCATAGCCGAGCTAAGCCACTGCTAATTTTTTTAAATACCGCCGGGTAACGCGGGTAACAGCAGGCGACGGTTTTCTGCAGTTCATATATAGTATTTTGTTTGCTACCGCAAAAACCAAGCGTCCGTGAATTGTTCAATTAAAGAAGGCTCCAAATATCACTCACGTATTGATTTTCTGTCTATATTTGCGTAATGTCTTGTACTTGTTCAACAGTGTTGACAAGTATGAACATTAACCCCAGACCTAGACGTTTAGATTTGGCAGTGAGTATATAAGCCTATTGCGCAGTTTGTGTTTACTTTGTCCGAATGGCTGAGTCGAGTCTCAGACAGACATTCAGACAGACCAAAACTTGTGCGTTTATGTAGCCCAAGTAAGACTATCTTCTTTAAAAAAAAAACAACTTCGCCAGAAATCTGCTACCAAGTTTAAAGCGTGGTAAGCTTTGGCGGACGGCGTTTATTCGACGAGCGGCGTCCAAGACAGAAGAGAAAGATGCAATCGCGAAGGCGAACCCAATGGGACCAGTACTTACGGGTGAGTTAATTTCTATCCAAAGTCCAGGGGGATGGGAGATGTTAGTCAAGCTGTTGTTGTCGGGCACACAGAAACCATAGTGGCCATTTTATACCCCATATTTACGAACTTTTGTGTTCCTTTTTTGCTATCCTCCTCAGTGTGCATTCGTATCTCAAGTAAAAATTACGTTCGTTTTCTCCTTTTTTACAGCTTAAAGAAATTGAAACGTTGAAACTTAATACCTAAGAAATACACCTCAGCGATTAAGCGAGGGTTATGGATTTATTTAACACTCTTCGGTTCTTAAAGGCGCCCCATATACTAGCACGTGCGGCTGTATCGGTTTTTAAGGTTCACAAGATACTCCGTGGCCGGGAAAGGCGGCAGAACACAAACTGAGCTGAGCTACAACACAGAACTTCCACAACACAAACAAAAGCAACTCTATACGCAGAGGCGGCCATGTTATAGATAATATAGTATTGAACCATTGATTGTAGGGTTTAACGCACCGACGCAACGCTGCCTAGAAAAAAATTCAGGGGAGGGGGTGGAGGTTTCAACCCCCAAACACCCCCTGGCTAAGTCCCTGCCATGAAAAGTGATTGATTGATTTGATTATAAGGTTTAACACGCCGATGCAATGCAAACGATGAGGCGCGCCATAGTGGAGGGCTCCGGATTAATTTTGACCGCCTGTGGATCTTTACCTAAAAAAAAAAATTAAGTTTCTAAAGTTTCTAAAAAAAATTAGAAATTTATCCGTTAGCAGCTGTAATGTCCCAGAGTGGAAACCCACGCCAGCGCTGAATTTCCGGTACGTACGTGACTGTTTCCCTGGTATTTTTCCGAGCACCACGGGCAAGCCAGGTTGATGCCGCACGCTCATCGCAAAACGCGTGCACACGTGCGCGGTAAACGGCGGGAGTAACTATGACATGATGTTTTCTGATGACGCCGCACACATTACGGCCAGAAACGTATGGCGGCTGGTCGTAATTATTATTCATTTTATAATGGGCACAATAGCAGTATTGTCGTAAAAAAGAACTGCAGCTAAATTATAAATCCTAATTGTTGTATGCTAGTGACATGTTGCAAGAAAATCGGAAATGTAATAGTTATATCCCTTCGCTCACCAGCTGTACAAGTTGTACCTGCCCCATGAACCTTCAAATGCTGATTAGTCTCATGGCCAACACATGAGCCATACATGCCCAACTGTTCCCAAAAGGACTAAGCAAACACACAACCTCCAAGAAAACACATCCGGCATTGGGAAGAAACATTTAAAATTGGTTCACTTTATTTGACCAACAACCAGTACATTTTCTTTTATAGCCCATAAAAGACCATCGCCAGCACTGCATTATGGCTGAAGAACTTTTCTGCAGTTGGCTTTGGCAACAAGCAGAATGCAGCATTATGAACTGGAAACACATATGACAAGCCACAGCTTTTACCAGTCCACTGGTTGCACTGGGTGTCAAGAGATAAAAAGGAAGAACCAGCAAAAATGCTTTAATGTATGCACAATGATCAAACATTAATTCAGAGTGTAGAAAAACATCCCTTCCAGCATGTTCGGCTGATCCACCCATTTGTGACAGCCTTATCGAAGTGAAGGCAAGAACTAGTCTGTGGCAGGATTTCGATGTGGGCTTTAAGAACTGTAGGCTGTCTGCAGCCATAATTACTATTGTGCGCCAAACACCCTAGTACACTGAGTGCAGTGAACTTCAGCAATGAAAGTAGTCATAAAATTTTTATCGTATGGTGACCGTTGCAAATCCTAGTAAACGGTTACAAGCACCTGGCATGCTGGCGAGAGGTAGAGATAGTAAAAGATTTTTGAAAGGAGAAGAGGCCAGCCTGAGAAACTAAACTTGGGCCTGCTACTTAAATCCCACTGGGGCAAAGAAGGTACTGAATACTGAGGGTATGAGAAATGACAGTGAAATCAACCAATGAACTTTGTACACTTACAGCATGTATGGGGCGCAGAAACAGACTGCATAATCACTGCATAATCACTGCATGATTCGCATAACTTATTTACCGACCATAAAAAAAAGCTCCGCAGTTCGTGAAATTTCACCACATAGACCCAAGAGTCCTGACAGGACAAGCAGCGATTTGACAGCTCGATCTTGCTTCTTCGTGTCAGCCCACGTGCCAAAAATCTTTCGTTCAGACAGATGGTAAGCATTCAAGCGTAGTAAGGCTGCTTCAAGGTCTTTTCACCCACTAGTGTACCTTGGTCAAAAACTATGCAAATGATCAATTGTCTCTGTACAGCCTTACACAGAAGGCAGTCTGGGCTGTCCTCGCGTCCGATTGTGTGCAGTTACTTTCAGGTCAATGCTACTTTAAGCAGCAGCCTGTGTAACAAAATTTCATTGACTTCTGTGAAGTTGAGGGGCATGAGCCAGCCAGAACCTTTGCTCGGGATCAGTCCTGTGGAGCTGTTCCTGTCAATTCTGTGGGTCAGTCCAATGCAAGGCAGCAGCTTGTGCACGGGCTCTGCAGAGTATTGCGTTGCTATCTTGTCTTATGATGTGTGCAGCCAAAACAGTGTGTATCCTTTAGCTGGCACAAGGCAGCATTTCCTTCACAGAAAATTAGTTCTATAATTGTAATTACACTAGCTAGTTTCTAATAATTTTTTCAAACAAAGAGCATGACTACAAAGTGTAACAAAGGGAAGGGACAGCAACGACTTCCAGCTAGTGCCTTGTTTGAAACGTATGACCCATATAAATACCATGCGCTTTATAACATCAACATAGCAAAAACAGCACGACGCCATGCTGCAACTTTTCTGCTACGACCCCCATGAGCACTGCCAGCTTTCATGTCCGCAACCTCGTTAAACTCGATTTCCCCTTGAGAACATGATTTTAGTGCTAAAGATGACAGACACACTTTACTGGTGCTTGCATCTATCAATCAAACAACAGCAAACGTCAGTTACTTTGAAATGATACGGGGTAAACTTGGAAGCTGGCACAACTCGGTGGGATGGGAGTGGCAACAAAAATCTGTGCACAATACAGCCCTGTTGTGGCATTTTTCAGCACGGCGACAGTTGCCACACCACCCCTGTTAACCTATATTCGAATCTCCTGTTACTATGGAGAGACTTGTTGCATTGGTGGCACACTGGAATTACCACTGTGTTGAACCATGGAGCCTGCCAGTTGCCATTCGAGTATGCGAGTCTGCCGATGGAAATTTTTTCTGGCGACTGCTGCACTGCCCTGCAGTGCTCCATGAATTATTTCCTGCTGGCACAGCCATTCCATTCCACGCAGACAAACAAAATGCGCACAGGCCGCATGCAACAGGCATGTGTTTGTGCTGTTGTGTGGGAAGCAGGTTTGCCGACGGGTACCAGTCGGCTGCGCAGTAGCACCCAATGTATGCTTAGATGCAGATATACCTAGCGGGTCCACCTTGGTTCATTCCACGGAGGCAAAAGCAACGCTTTCTCATGTTTCTCTGATGGTGCTTTTCAATGGCCTCAACTATGCATTGCATTAAACGAGACAGAGAAATATTTTATGGATTTGCGAGCAAAAGGATGTTAGGGCTTCCACCCCGTGAGAGCTGTTCTTAGTCCAAATGCACTGAAACCCACAAGCGCCGTCAAAGTCGCCCACCCCGGACTTTCACTACCGCCTTCCCCATCGCTACAGTTACATCTGGATTTTTTGAATTACTAGTAACGATTAATTATTAACAGTGACCCTACACGGCTAGTCAGTGAGTGGAAATGGTTTTGGTTTGTTGGGTGAAAATCAGAACAGACTGCTTTCACCATATGTTGTGAAGTAGGCGTGACAGTGACCCTGGCTCGTCAGTGAGCAGAGGTGGTTTTGCCGGTTGGGTAAAAATCAAGCATGACTGCGTTGAGGGGCAGACGAAGAGTGTGGAGCACGTCAGACATACTTTTAGCCTGTGCGATCAGTGTACGTGCTTTGTGCCATTGAAAAATTTAGCAGGTATATCCCGTGTATTGTTTTTTACAAGTTTGTCCGACATAACTTTATACACAGCGTTAAATCATTCATTCCTTTTAAAAGCAACATGAAGACAGCAGGTGAGAAAGAAAAATGTATGCTAGTAATACTAAAGGAAATTCAGGCTATTAGCAACGGTTCAGAACGACATGCAAACAATCTTTGCTAGCATGCACAGTAGCTGACGAAATACTGCAGGGTAACAGTAGCACATGCACATGTGATTGTAAAGAGGGTTATGGCATGTACAGGTAAGTGCGTAAGGTAGATTTAGTGCTAATATGCTGCGTGCACACGTAAATAAAAATACCCTGCAAAAAAGATGAACAAGGCAACTGAGGTTAGATCAAATAGAAACAACAACTACGCAGAGTCACCTAGATGGTATGCTTAGAATGTAGATATAACAGTTCAGCACAGCACGTAGCATCTGTTATTGCTGAAGCCACTGACTCATCACCTAGCCTGTCATAAATGGGCACGATCACGTACGTTTGGCGACATCGTAAATTTTGGAGCACACGAACACAACACACACGGAAAATGCCACAGTAACTCACGACAGATATCCGGCGCATTTTTTGGCCACGCTTGTAACGACAGGGATCACGGCAAGTTGAAGCGCACGAACGAGAACTCGCTGTCACTGCGACGCACCAGTGCTAACTGATGGGGCTCTAGATTATTCACATATACACTCCTGCAGCGACACGAATCTGGACACTTGCAAGTCGAGTACGGAGCAGTATCAAAATATTTGCCTCGCGTTGTGATACCGACACAACACCGTGTATAACGATGACTGTGATGATAGCATCGATGACTCGGCGCCAGCAGCTTCACACAAACAATAAACCTCTGGAAAACTACGACGCACCACACACATCGGTCACGTTTTGAAGGCAACACGGTGCTTCGTACCTTACTGCACATTTTGGGGCAACATTTGGTTCTGATACGTAGTACGTATTTGATATGAAAACATTGCGCTCTGCGCAAGCGCTGACCAGCACTTCGCGTTGCTGCCACGAATAGTCATCGGACTTTGAAGAGTGTGAATTACTGCAGAAGATACAAGCGCGGTGACACAGGCTTGGAGCTGAACACCTCATATGAAACGAAAACACAGCGCAGCACCGCACCACTCGTGAGCGACTCCACACAACGCCGACGCTCGTAACATTCTTGCTTGCCTCGGCACCGCGCGAAGCCGGAATATTGAAGAGACAAGATTTTGAAACAAGATTTTGAGTGATCATTTCTTTATTGTGCGACTTTGCTTAAGATTCTACAATGAAAACACCAAGGAACATTCACTGTCGGCAATCATGGTCCAAGTTCGCGGCGGGCTGAGTCAAAGTTCGACATGCCCGCTGCAATCTTGCCGATTCGTTCTTTCTATAGCTTGACGTAATTCAGTACCTCGGCAAAGCTCGAAAACTTGTCACGAACGTTAAAGTTGACATCTCCGGCTGCCGGAGCATTGGCGCCCAGAGGCAGCATTGCCGGGGAATAGCCGGCAATTTTTCTCCCGGGCTAATCTGCCGGCAGCCGGCAAAATAGCCCCCGCGGAAATGTGCCGGCAGCCGGCAAAATAGCCCCCGCGGAAATGTGCCGGCAGCCGGCAAAATAGCCCCTGCGGAAAAGTGCCGGCAGAATAATCACGTGGTCTGGGCCAGCCAATGGGAAGAAACTGCCGGCAATTTTTCTCCCAGGCTAATCTGCCGGCTGCCGGCAAAATAGCCACTGCCATCCGTAAAACCCGTTGAAAATCTATAAAAAGTGCTTTGTTTACACAACTTCTTCTACGCGAGTGTCAAAAACAATAACAAAAGTTTCGCAGAGAAAAATATAATGCAAACATCTACAAAGCATGTCTATGACGTCACGGTGACTAGGTGACGTCATATTAAAATACAATAAACTCAGGCTAAAAATAAATCTTGATATTGTAATATTAGTGTGTCACTGCCAAAAATATATGCAATACTATCGAAATAATTGCAGTGTAATGCAATTACGCATATTTTTTGTTGGCGTACGTCACTTCCGTGGGGCGCAGCAGCCAGTTCGGGGGGAATCGGCTCGGAAGCCCCGGGTTGCAGCAGACGCAGCCTTTCGTAAAGGTCCGCAGCAATACAGAAAAAAAAAATTAAGGCCGTGTTTAGACAGAGTTACTCGATATAGGAGTTGTGAAACTCCCCATAGGCCCCATACATCAAAAAGTGGCCCTACGATTGGTCCACTGCTTTGGATCTTGTTTTACAGTGGCGCCATCTTTGGGTGACAAAATAAACTATACAACTTGCGTCGCCGCTCGACGACCTGGGCGAAAAAAGGTATTTGAGTGCTTACGTAAATTTCTTATGCCAAAGGAGCCCAGTGTGCTAAACTATGCAAGTGTTTATATGCATACGAAGCAAAAGTAGTAAAAAGAAATGCGACCATGGGGTCAGCCGTCGCTTGTGCACTGTCGTCTTGCTGCGCGTCCTCTTCGGTCTTCTGGCGGTAAAAAAATAAATAAGTCGCTTCGACGGCTTTATGCAAGTTGAAATTGATTATTTAGAGCCGCTTGATATGCTACTAGATTAGTTTTGACATACAATGAGCTGTAGACCAAAGGATAACTACAAATTTAGTACTACTTCAGTTCGGACCTATGTTGTGCCGGAGTGCCCGCACAAGCGCCAATTGGTCGAGGCAGATGCGCGGACGCAGAAACAATCGCAACCTGAAAACCGGAGTTAAGATAGCAATTAATAACTTACTAAGCACAAAAATAAAGCATTATGCACTTTCAAACAAAATGTAATGTTAAAGTCACAGTTTGAATAATTAATTTGTTTTTTGGATAGTGCATGTGGTGGCCGCCGTGGCGCCACGGTACGCACGATCCGAAGCAGGGGGGGTCCAGGTGCGGGCCGTTTTTTGAGGCGGAGTTTCACAACTGCCTACATCGAAGAGCTCTGGTGTTTAGAGTGCCGTGTGACGGTATCATAAACACTCCACTATATCGACGTTCACCGGCGTTTTGTAACAAAATTGCCGCGTCTGGCACTACATCGCTCTAGATAACGTAAAGCTAGGCAACCTAACCAAAACA
This sequence comes from Haemaphysalis longicornis, assembly GCF_048455015.1. Classification (NCBI taxonomy): domain Eukaryota; kingdom Metazoa; phylum Arthropoda; class Arachnida; order Ixodida; family Ixodidae; genus Haemaphysalis; species Haemaphysalis longicornis. Next base: position 38,803,257 of record NW_027526361.1, on the reverse strand, counting down.
TAACTTAATATGACCCAACGAACACAAAGAAATCGTTTAAAATACCAAGCTAAGCCATTAAAATTACAGTTCAATTTAAAGATGCAAAGACAAGCAATCGCAGCAAAAGCTAATATCGAATTACTGTCCTCGGGATCAACAAGCTAAGACGGATCATACACACTACAACGACTACTGGGGACAAGCTGGAACTTTACACGGACTCAACGGCAGCGATTCGGAGTTTGCATCGCGTTGGGCGTTGTACAAGCTTGGCCGCACGCATTCACGAGATTATGGACACTTATTCATGCCCTGTCCGCGTTACATGGATTCGCCGGGACACGCTTCCTGCACACACTGTGGCAGATCGGGCCTGCCACCGAAGAGTCAGACCTCCCACGGCCACTACACTACTTCGAGTATCTACCCTAGAAGAACTGCTGGTGGAAAAAGAGAACCTCCGCCGCGTAACGCGTGCTTTACTTCCGCCGCGTGGAACTGACCTCCCCAGTGGGTTCGCCCGAAGGGAGGACGTCTTGCTGCGGAGGCTTCGGGTTGGGGTGGCGCTGTCCCCAGCAATTACTCACGCTTGGCCTGCCCGATATCACGCCCCATTTGCGGACACCTGCCACTTCTGTGTGACTCCTGTGCCAGAAGCTGACGTTGAACACCTGTTCTGGACTAGTTCAGGTCTTAGAAACGCCAGAATCCAACACCTCGGAGGCACAGGGCTCCATCGTGGGAGACCCCCCCCGATCTTAAGCGTTGGATATGGGGATGCGAGTACCGGTCTCTTCTTGGCTTTCTGCGTGCTACTGGTGCAGTGTTGTACCTATAAACCTCCCTGTTATGGTCACCGAGCCACTCGCTTTCCGCAGAGCAGACAGGGATCGCATGGTAACCTATAGAGAAATACTTGATCATTACAGAATAGGCAGGCTTTATTACCCGGAAGCGCATAAAACCCTCAACAAGCAGCAGGCCACAGCTTGGAGGTGAATTCAAACTGGGATGTACGCAAACGCAGCCTTACATAGCTATTACTACCCAGTCATACAAGACGACAAGTGAAAACACTGCAAGCAGAGAGCGGATTTAGAACACATCATCTGGTCCTGCTCCAAAATAGATAAAAGTGATCAGAGAACACTCATAATAAACACATCCGCGCAGTGGGAGGCAGCCTTGCTCAGCTCGGAAGCTGACATCCAGCTACAAGTAGTCCGGATGGCCGAAGCCGCCTCCAGGGACCAAGGACTCCTGGCTGATGGCTGAGGGGGAATGGGCGGGGACTCCCACCTCTTGTACTCCCAACACCTTACCGGGCAACAAAAGTTTTTCCTCCTCCTCCCTGTTATGCCGTAGGGCAATCTATCGCATTAAAAAAAGACAGACGCTTTGCCCATTGCTCTGTCGCCACTACTGAGTTCTGGGGTGCGCACGTGGTTGCACTGCAACGGTGCCCTAGCGGCGAAAATTTTACGTGAGCGTTGTTTACCATTTTGCAGGTGGTGACGAGCGAGTGGACTATGGAGAGGTTACTAGCGCTTCGTCTTTATCTATACATAATCATCACCACTACCTCTTATGCCTGCTCTTCCTCATCTTCATCCCTGTACATAATCATCATCATGGTGTGTGGGCCATTCTAGCGACTGGAATTCTGCAATAAACATCCCACCGGACCGCTGTCTCTGATTATTTTCAAAATTTCGAGAGGGTACGGTGTTAACAAACTTTACCCGGAGATTGGGGCTGCACGAGAGAGATTCAGTTAAAATTATATTTGTTGTCATTTCGCGTACAATTATGTGACTTAAAAAATGCGTACCTTCCTAATAATAATAATAATAATATAATAATAAAATCAATCAATCCATCAATCATTTATTTGCGTGCCCAGGAACAGCCGGGGGGGCCTTTGTGCTGGCGCACGGAAACAGAAACACACGAAACATAATGTACACATCTCTCAAATACAAAATAAAATACAAAATACAAAAAAAACGAAAGGATAGCTTATGTTGAAGTTACGGAATGAAAGTCATTTAAGTGCATGAACTCAAGGATAAAAGACAAATGCAGAATAAGAAAAGTTGGCAGTTACGCCAATACAAACTCACAGACATGTTTGCGAAACAGAGTAGGGCAATCATTAAATATATCAAGGTAATCCGAGTACCGATTGTACGTGCATTGCAGTCGGAACACAGGGCACAAGACACGCAGACAATTGGGGTTGCAAAAGGTATCATGTTTCCTGGTCCACTTTTGCGGCACATAAAGACGAACATGTTGTAGCAGCTCACCACAAGACACTATGCCGTGCATAATTTTAAAGAGGAAGAGAATATCAGCCTTGTTCCGCCTGGAAGTTAAGCATGATAGCGTCAATGAAGAGGGCGATCCAGGGTTATAATTACTACTATCGCCAAAGCGATGGTTGAAGATAGATATGAACTTATTTTGGACCCTTTCCACAAGCTTACGGTTTGTTTTGCTCGTGCTGTTCTAGACAACAGATGCATATTCAAGCTGAGGACGACATATAGTTGTGTAGAGCTTGAGAAGAGAAATCGGCTCCTTGAACTCCTTGGACACGCGACAGACAACGCCAAGCGATCGAAGAGCTCTACGAGTAATTACCTGAATATGTGGAGAGAAGCTCAGTTTACTGTCGAAAGTGACGCCTTGGTCATTAACCTCTACCATACGTGGGAGTAATTCACCGTTGATGTCATAGGGAAACAAGATGTTGTCAGTCTTTCTTGTGTATGCCATTACCTTAGTTTTAGATGTATTAATGAGGAGTTTGTTGCATGAGCACCAATGCGAGAAGGACGAGATTGCTCTCTGGAGAGCGGAACAGCTGGCAGAGTTGGAAACAGATTTAAATATTTTTACATCATCGGCATATAAAAGAAAATTACAATCATTAAATATTGTCGCGACATCATTTATAAAGATTGAGAAGAGAAGTGGCCCGAGAACTGAGCCCTGAGGGACACCACTGGTGACCTCATAGGAAAGAGAAGACTGTCTATTTACATGCACGAAACATGACCTATCACATAGATAATTGCATATAAGAGATATCAGGGATGGTTGTATATCAAGCTCGGATAGTTTTTTGGCTAAGAGCTCGTGGCAGACGACATCAAAAGCCTTGCTTAAATCAAAGTAGACTACATCAAGTTGACCTCTCCCTTGCACAGCTTCCGAAGCATGCAGCATGAAGTTGACGAGATTGGTAGTGGTCGATCGGCCCACGAAAAAACCATGCTGTTCAGGTATTAATGTGGTATTTATACTGAATGTGAGTAGTTTATGCAGTATTGACTCAAACAATTTAGAAGCAGCACATAGAATAGATATCGGTCGGTAGTTCGTGGGGTCCAATTTTGAACCTGTCTTAAATACAGGAACAACCCTTGCATTCTTCCAACGAGCGGGGAACTTGCCAGACTTGAGAGAACTTTGTAATATACACGTCAATACTGGAACTAGGATATCACCAAACGCTTTCAGTACGGCAGAAGGAATGCCGTCAGGGCCGCATGAAAATGACGATTTCAATTGTTTCAGAGCTTTCAAAACGAGACTTTCCGAAACCAACACTTCTGAGTTTTTACAGTAACCTAGAGATTGTGGAGGGGGGCAAGCTGCACTGTTGTTGCCATAAGTGGAACGGAATTGTCGCGCAAAGGCATTGGCAACGTCCGATATGCTCTCTCCTCGTTCATCGATGAGGTTAATGTTCCCAGGTGAATTTTTACATGTTTGAGAACGGACGTGGCCCCAGAAAGCTTTTGCATTGCGTGTTGCATCAGCCTCAACCGCGGCAATGTAATTCGACCTATCGCGCCTAACCAGACATTTACAAAGAGATCTGAGTTGACGAAACTCATTCTGCCACCTTTCCTGCCCCGTTTTCTTAGCTTGCTTGTGCGCTCGATTTTTCCTCCCCAAAGCTCGTTTAAGTTCAGCAGAAAACCAACGCGGAAAATTGCCTTTCTTTTCAAATTTTCGGGGAACAAAGCTCCTCAAGCCATCGTGAACAACTTCAGTAAAAAAAATCGGTCTGTTCATCAACGTCGTTGAGGTTAGCTATTGGTGACCAATCAGTGTTACTAAGAAAGTGAAATAAACCAATGTAGTCACCACGGGCAAAGTCGTAACTACTGCTTCCTGGTGTGCAAACAGGGGGACTGTAATAAAGGAGAGATACGTTATGCAAGGAAATATGTAATGACGGATGAAACTTGTCCGGTTTTACAAGGTTAGTATTACTGCGCGAGACGTCGACAGCTTCCAAGCTAGTCAGACACAAATCTAAGACGTTCCCACATGAATTCCTAATGAGGTTGCACTGCTCCAAGGAAGTAAAGGAAATAAAATCAAATAGAAAGTCACACTTCGGAGATATTGGATGAGACGCCTGACTGACCCGCTGAGTCTCCCAAGAAATCATCGGTGCGTTGAAGTCCCCAGTGACAAGGAAATTGTCATCACTGTGAGATATTACTGTAGTTTCGATTGTGTTAAGGATATTTCTGAACTCACTGGCATGTGTCTCGGGGTAAATGTAGTATGTACACACTAAGAGCCGTTCACCCCGATCCCAAAACACCTCTAACCAAATACACTCACTCTCTAATTCAAGGTCAAGGCGGCGTTTACACTTGATGGAGTCATGTAGGGCAATAAGCACACCACCGCCCCGTTGTTTATCGTGCAACGGGTCACGGTCATGCCGGAAAACTTGGTAATGCGGAGGGAACAAGGTATTGGAACTTATGTCCGGGCGCAACCAAGTTTCTGTCAGAATAATTATAGGCCAGCAAGAAGAAACGACACTTGAGAAAAATTCAGCTGACTTTGTGCGAAGTCCACGGACGTTCTGATAAAAGCAATCAAAGCTACTATTACCTGCCATCATCATCAAGTCGTTGCTGCTCTGCATGAATCATTTTTTCATGCAATTCACCACGGAAGGGCTTGAAAAGACAGTGCCGAGGCCACAGCGCAGGGTCTTTGAGCCGCTCAAAACACGCTTCGTCCACAGCGACGTAGAAAGAGGCGTAAGAGTCATGCCTCGTCTTTAAACGTTTGCACACAATCGGGGCGGCCCCCACACCGGACAGGTGCTCGAAAACTTGAGCTGAAGTTGTAGACGGAACCAGTTTTGTTACAAACACAGCTTTTGGGGGCTTGCGACGGCTGACAGCCACAAGACCAGATCCCTCAGATACACCAACAACCAGGGGACGCGGTACGGAGTTCTTGGGAGTGCGTTGCTGCAGGGGTAGGTGCAGGGGCGGATGGTCCAGGCGATGGGATTTAGAAGAAAATAATAATAATAATAATAATCAATCAATCAATCAATCAATCAATCAATCAATCAATCAACCTTTATTTTTGGTGCCCAGGAACAACCCTAGGGTCTTGGTACTGGTACACCATATACAAGCATTCATAAAAACAAACTAAAATCAAGACAACACAACACATAAAACCATATATATGAAAGAAACAATAAAGTAACAATAGTTACACAGATCCCAGAAAGCAAAACAGCCAAAAAAAAAAGGAAGCCTAGTGTTAGAAGCCATGACACCCGGCCAGCAAAACGTTGAGGGCACGTGAAAAATTGAAAATACACAAGCAAATACTCAATGAACATGACGGAGATAGATTATACACATAAAACAAAGGTTTTGTAACAAGATCTTAGGAAGTTTCAAAATGGAAAAACGAAGTTCAGCGTTACAAGCACTGACACTTAAACCGACAGAAATTCAAGCAACACAAAATCAGGAAAAGTAAAAAACAAACAAGCAAGATGATGATTTGCATAGAATAAATACGGAACAGAAATACGGCACATAAATGACAGAAAGGCACTTAAGCTACAACAGTTTTCTATTCATTAGAGAACAAAGACAAAGAGCTCTGGAATATATCAAGACGATCGGAATATTCATTATATGCACATTGTATTCTGCAGATGCACGAGCGTCGTCTACTTAAAGCATCTGTTCTGAACGTTCGAAATCCTCGGAAAAGTTTGTTCGGCAAGTTGACATTGATAAGTGCAACCAAGTCATCACACAAAATATCACCATGAAGAAGTTTATAAAGAAAGATAATGTCAGCTCTCATTCGTCGACACCAAAGGGAAGGAATACTTTTGAGACAAGACATGCTGCCATTTGCGTCTTCTTGTACATGACGGAAACGGTGCCTAAAGATAGAAAGGAACTTATTTTGAACCCTTTCAATGCGGTCACTATTGGACTTGCAAGTTCCATTCCAAACAACAGAACCGTATTCGAGAAGAGGTAAGCAGAGAGCTGAATACAACTTTAAGAAAGGAAGAGGACTTTTAAACTCTCTAGAATACCTGCAAACAGCACCCAGACATCGAAGAGAGCGTCCGGTAATTTGTGTAACGTGGGAAGAGAAAGTCAGAGAAGAATCAAATAGTACTCCCAAGTCCCGAATTTCGGTCGCCCTCGGCAGTGCAGTGCTTGCTATTTTATAGGAGTATTGCAGCTGTTGAGTTTTCCTACTATAGGAAACAACTTTAGTTTTTGAGGGGTTCAAAATTAAGTCGTTTTTGGTGCACCAACGATGGAATGACACGATATCAGCCTGAAGAGAATTACAGTCCTGAACATTACGCACTTCTCTGAAGATTTTTATATCATCAGCATACAACAAAAAAGATGAATTTTGAATGGCAGAAGCAACATCGTTAATGAAAATGGAAAAAAGAAGGGGGCCCAGAACGGAGCCCTGGGGTACACCACTTGTTGCTTTGTATCTAAATGATGTTTGACCGTTAACACTTACATAGCAATATCGCTCCCGGAGATAGCAACGTATAAGACCCACTAAAGAAGCGTCAACATCTAACAGAATGAGCTTGGCAAGCAATAACGAGTGGTTGACTACATCAAAGGCCTTGCTCATGTCACAGTAGACCGCATCAAGCTGGCTTCTACCAACGACTGCTGGGACAGCCTGCTCCATGAAGCATGCGAGGTTTGTGGAAGTTGAGCGACCACGCATGAAGCCATGTTGATTAGGAATGAGGACGTGTTTAAGTGAGAAAGACAAGACCGCATGAAGAGATAACTCGAATATTTTAGAGGCAGAACAAAGGAGTGACACTGGCCTATAGTTCATGGGGTCAGTTTTTGGGCCTGACTTGAAAACAGGGAATACACGAGAAATTTTCCATGAGCGAGGGTACGTGCCAGACCGGTGACAGTTATTAAATATTGAGGTGAACACAGGAACGAATATATTTGCATACGTTTTTAGAATTGCAGCAGGATTACCATCTGGCCCAGAAGACAACGAGGGCTTTAGCCTCTTGATGCTGGTCCGCACGATGTTCTCATCCAATTGGAAACAAGCGGAGTTACCGTCCTGGTGACAAGAGACGCTGCCGTCATCACTACCACCGCTAAGCCCAAGCAAAGAAGAAAACTGACGAGCAAAGCAGTCGGCCGCATCTGCAACCTCATCGCCGTTGGAATCCAGAAGACGAATAGATTCTTTCGTTGTACTAGATCTAGAATGAATGTATTTCCAGAAGGCACCCGGCTGATAATAATAATAATAATAATAATAATAATAATAATAATAATAATAATAATAATAATAACAATGACGACGATGGTGGTCCTTCGAGGAAGATGGGAGTCGATAAGACTGAAAGCTAAAAGATCATCTTGCCAAAACTACTTACAATTGCGTCATAAAAACGATGTTTCCGATCTGTGGGGCAACGGCGGCAAACAATAATGACAAAGCCAATGAGCCAGTGACCCAAGGGCCAAGTGGGACGAGCCACGAAACGGCAAATGAAGTAAAAACAAAAACAATGGAAGTCAAATTTGCAAAAAAGTCACGACATTTCTAAGAATAAAACCAATCGTTACTAAAACAAAATTTTAAAACTTACAAATAAATTTTTATTGTCTCAGAACAGCAGCAAAACGTGCAAGGTCTAGCAACACTGGTTCGTGTCAGGCGAAAAGAGGGAAAACAAACTGCGCGTGCCAGTTTTTTGTTGGGCGAAACTTGTAAACAAACATGTGAAACTGTAACATTCTAGTATCGTTGTATCATGTTTAAACGGCAGTCGTTGCTACGTTTTGCATTATACGTGGATTCCCTAGGGTCTGCTGATGGCCATCGCCACCATACAAATCGTATTTACTTTCATTGGTGAACAGTGCACGAGTACGCGCGAGACTTAGCGCTCGCTTCTTTAAACCGTTCCCGGTACAAGCATTGGCCTGCACGAAGTCGCCTCTGCCAAAATTCTCCTTGTCCTGTGCCAACGCCGCTTGCCGCCATGCAGCCGAGACGTCAGGAAGACGTTGTAGGAGTGTTGCTTCTTTTCATTCACGTCCTCTGCAAGGTGGGCCAGGAAGCGATTCCTCCCGTGACACTTTTAATCGTGCTGGCGCAAGTTACTGTCTATCTGAAATTGTTCAACATGCCGTGGCGGGGCCTTTCGGACGCATGCATCAGCATTGATACCGTGATATTCAGAAAACAATGGTTGCGAATCTTGTACGGCACCGTTGAACACGCCCACAGCCTGCACCTCTACTTTAACATGGTGTCCTTTCTTTGGAAAGGAATGGTTCTCGAAAACATGCTCGGAAGTGGCCAGTTCCTCTACATCGTTTCCCTCATCACGGTTCTCTGCGGCGGGACACAGGTGGGCCTAAACTACCTCCTGGGCACCTTCGTCGACAGCTCGTTCTACTACCACTGCACGGTGGGCTTCTCCGGCGTCATCTTCGCCCTCAAGGTCCTCGACAACGGGTACTTCCCCGGTCAAGGCAGACGTGTCATGGGCATCGACATCAACCTTCCCTCAGGGTACGTCGTCTGGCTGGAGCTCGTCCTGATGCAGGTCATCGTCCCGAACGCCTCGTTCGTAGGCCACCTGGCCGGCATTCTGGTGGGGCTCGCCTACATACACATCATCAAGCCTATGGCCGACCTCGCCGGGAAACTTCTCGGACAGGAGCCGGCCCGGTTCAGGCGACACGGCCACGTCCTCGGTCAACGGCGGCGCCACGCCGAACTGGAGACGATACCTTTCGGTGCGATTCTGCTGTCGGCAGCACTGATTGCGCTGCAAACCGATGTCGTCCCGTTCGAGTGGAGGAGCGCCATAAGACGTCATTGCATGACCTCCAAGCTCGTGTTCGGCCACCACCAATGGCGGCTGCTGCTTCTACCGGCGTTGAACACGTCAGAGCCGCTGCACCTTATCTACACGGTGCTCTCGCTGCTCGGTCTCGGCTACTACCTCGAGCGGAAGATGGGCGTCGTGCGTTTTGTGGTCGAGACCGTGGGCCTCACTGTCATCACCAACTTCGCTCTCTGCCTATTGACCTACTATGTTTTCCCGAACTACAGGGAAGTAGCTGGGGTCCGTGGATATGAAACGCCGTACAAGTGTTTCCTGGGGCTGACAGCGACAGTGATTGCGATGAAAGGACTCTACTCGGCCCACTACCCGCGGAGCCAGTATCTCTTCTTGCTCTTTTTGGTGCCAGTGCCCAAGCTCATTGGCCCCATTATAGAAATTGCGTTGCTGAATTTCCTATTCCCTTATGTGTGGATTGTTGGAAATGTAATAGGTTTCGTAGCGGGGCTCTTGCTTTTGCTAACGTCTCCTTGATGGCTTTTAGCCAACGTTTAATGGTTCTTTGCGGACGAGTTGTAGCATTCTAGCAACCGTAAATTTCTCGTACTGTGTACCTAAATTTACGATTGACGTATGTTTGAAATTTCGTACCTAACATGGGGTTATCACCTGCAATGACTCTTTGGGCAGTAGTCGATCGCGCTTTATCTTTGAACGTGGTGGAACATTTACAAGTGGGGGCCTGCTAAAAATTATGAAGCTATGTTTAGGCTTGTCTTCAACTTAACTAATGATTTGCTAAGCGTGACCATTGAAAGTCATGTTTAATTAATGTACAAATTATACGATTTAGCCCACTAGTTACGTTCTGACACTGTGCTGCTTTGGTTCGTTGATCTCGGATTGCCTCCAACGTGGATTTTTCGAAAGGGAATAGGTTTTGCAGCGGGGTCCTTGCTCTTGCTAACAGCTTTTAGTGATTGATTGATTGATGGGTTTAACGCGCCGACGCAACGCAGGCGACGAGGCGCGCCGTAGTGGAGGGCTCTTGATTAATTTTGACCACCTGGGGATCTTCAACGTGTGCAGAAATCTCGTACACACGGGCGTTTTAAGTGCGAATGCACTTTATAAGCGACCCCAAACCATCCACCGCCGGCGGCGGCGGCGGCGTCCGCAGTCCTCCTCTCTATATATAAAAAAAAACAGCATCCGGCGCCAGGTTTCGATCCGAGGACTTTGCGGCCGCAGCGCGACGCTTTACCGACTAAGCCACGGACGCGATGCTAATATCAGTGTTAGTAACGCGCTTTATATCTTTAACGCATTCAAACTACGTCGTTAGCGGCGTGCGTTGGCGACTCAGCGGCGTTATAGCGGCTTGATAACTGCGTGGTGTACACGTGATACTACAAACCCGATGGAAGAGATGGAAGAGAAGGCGGCGAGGCGGTGGGCTGCGGGGGCCGAGCGCAAGCGCCGCAAGCGGGCCGACAACCGTGCATTCGCACTTTCACATTCTCCCCCTCGGGGAAATGCGGGGGAATTTTTTTGCTTTCCGCCTCCATCAGAAAAGCGGCCGCCGCGGCCGGGAATCGAACCCGCGACTTCGTGCTCAGCAGCGCAACGCCTTAGCCACTGAGCCACCGTGGCGGGTTAACAGCTTTTAGTAGATGTTTTATAGTCCTTTACAGAAAATTTGCAGTGGCCGTAAAATTGCCATACTGTGTACTTTGCCTTACAGTGGATATGTGTGTAATATTTTGCGCCTAATTTATCCCGGTAATTGTATGCAATGACTGATTTCAAGTGGCAGTTGCGAGTGCTTTGATGTTTTTGCAGGATGATCTATTTAGAAAAGGGCGACTGTTAAAAACACGAAACTTAACGGATACTCATCTTTTTACTTAAGGAATAATATGACACCCGAGGGCATTAAAAGTTGCGTGTACAAACGAATGTACAAATGTCATGATTTTAATTATCAATAAATTGCTCAACAAGGCAAAAAATATTGCTGCTCAGTGAAGCAGGCATTGCGTAGAACTGCAATGGTACTATTATTCTGAAAAAAAAAAACAGAAGCACAAAACATGAAAGCATGTGTTCTTCAGCACAGGCCATGCTATATGCCGATGGTCTTCTGCACAGTCCTGAGTACGTATGGAATCCAAAATTATTGATGTGGTATGGTTTTGACCATTGCATAGGGCACGAAAGTTTGTTCCCACCATATCCGAAGTGCAAAAGTGCGCACTGCTGCTGTTTTGTGCTCAGTTTTGGACTCGTCTGTGTGGCTTCTGGCTTGCTTTGTGCATTGACCGCCACTTTAAGTGTAAACGGTAATCATTTTTCGGGTATCGGCATTTACCAATGAACCGTGATATAAAAACGCAAGCCATGTGCTTAAATGGGTGGCTAATTTGACGCAGCCTTTTAAAATTTTTCGTGAGATACTTATGCAAATCAATCTACCACAAAGCAATCTGTCCATGCAGGAATGCTTGTTGTAATTGGTCACTAGCCTGCTACAGTTTTTTAGAGGTTCTGGAATTTGGACAGCATGAAACTTGTGAGCCAGGAAACATAAGTCGTGGAGACATGTGTAATAATTTAAACTGCTTTATGTTCTTAATATGCGAGAAACCAAAAGAAATATGATAATAGAGCCATGTAGTGATGCACGACATTCACATTGTATGAATGGCTTTTGCGTGGCGGTGTCACTCGAAAGATGCGGTACACACCATTTGTTGCTGGGGCTATAATACTACGAGCTTGTTCTCGTATATTTATTACTGATGATGTTATTTCAACGCGTAGGGAACATTCATGGTTTTTCCAATTAAGTACGCTGTGACTCGTGTGACTCTTAGTCACAGTTTTATGCCCAAAGAATTAGTGTGCGTCTGTGCAACATTTTTTGCCCAAAGATGCAACAAAGATGGCGTCCTGGCAGTATGTATGGTTAAGGTATTTGATAAACATAGTGCAGGAAAGCCACATTTTTTAAAATGCCTGTCTGAACTTTATGTGATGCCATTAGTTTTTGCACTGATTGTGAAAGCCCATCTAAAGCTCTTTTGATTTCATAGTCTTCACCTAAAAGCTGCAACTGCTCTCCCTTGCACTCATGTCCAAAAGTGTCCATAGCTGTGCAACAACATTCAGTTCGCTCATTGGTAGGAATCCAGCATTTTCACCGTGCCGCATAATGTTAATTAAATGTAATGAAGGCCGCACCCTGCACCTAAATCAGCCTAAAGGGTACTGTTACGATCAGCGTACTGGTACTGCGACTACCGCCTGCACTATTATCGAGTTCCAGCACCCAAGCCTTCCGTCGTTCGGTTTTCGCCAGTTCCCCCCGCCTTCCCCCTCATCGACGGGGAGCGACACGGCTTTGTATGCAATGACGCGGCGGCGAAAGACGCTGCTACTGGACTTAAGCTGCTTGCAGCACCCGCCGGCGAGGCCAGTCACAATGACCGAGAATGTTGCACGGGGGGATTGACAAAGACGTCGCTTAGTATTATTCTTCCGGCGGTAATCGCAGTGGTCCTTTTTTCTTCAGCTGCGAGCCGCGCATCGTGGGGCCCCTTTGTTGCGGGTCCTAGACGCCGATATTCAACGAGCGCCCGACGCCGGATTGCCGACGGGGCCCAGGCGTTCTCCTGTCGCTTCAACCTCGGATGGTCCTAAGGGCTTCGAATTTAGGAAGATTGCACCACCGAAGTCAACCGGACGCTGATCTGTGCGAGGGGTAAAGCGCCTTCTCTTTGTGAGTATGCGGACGTCAATTTCAGTGCTACGGATTTTCGTGATTGGTGCGTTCCTCAAAGCAGCGGGAGAAAAGGGAGAAATGGGTCGGACCCAACCTGGTTATTTTTTCTCGCGCGCGCAGGACCTCAGAACCCTGTTCACTCAGTAAAACGCCATGTAGATATCTGTACATAAAGTTTCTTCCTCCGCCTTACTCGGCCCCTATGTTTGCCCCAACTCCGGACCAACGGACGCCATCACCTGTCACGCTACCAGGTCCTAAACAGTACTAACCCAATTAATTGCCATACGCATACAGTGCAGCGGGGCCACTTTGCATAGTAATGTGCTACTCCCTCCCCTCACACTGCCGTGGCACTTAAATGGAGATTCCAAAACAGCAAACGGTTCAAGAGAACACAAAACGTGCAAATTGCCTCACCCTAACACCTCTAAATACTAATAGGAAGACCGGCAATTGCAGATGGCCCCGATGGCCTTGCTTCTGGTGAAAATTGAAGGTCGTTTTTTTTTTTTTCATTCTAAAAATTTTAACACATTCGTGAAAATTTGTTACTTCCCTAGTTAAAATTAGGGAATGGGTCTGAAATGTCTTCATGCATGGGTAGAGATGTCAGAACACGCATTGTGTTTTAGTGCGAAGCTTTCTGTGCCTCACCGATGGTGACTGCACGCGAAAACGCAGTGCAGGAATGCCAACTTTACACACTGGTAGGGCACCAGATGGTGATGGTTTTCCACAAAGGCCCATCAAGCGTCTGAAAGAGAAAAAAAAAAAAAAACGCTTCTCGTGTTTGGCATCGAACCTGAGTCTCTCGCGCTATGAAGCCGACATCTATCCGATTACGTCATTCCAATACGGTCGAAGCAGCTCCGATTTTGGACTTTCACTTTCCCTCAGGCTTCGTTGGAGAAAGCTTCGTGTTTTATTAGTGTTGTAACCAGTGGGGCGCCAGGAGTTTGGTTTTGTTAAGGGGAAATTTTTTATCGTTCGTCGCAAATATAATCGGGTTTATAGGTCTTCGGCCTGTAAACAGTTTCAGAAAATGGGAGCTTTTCAACCCTGTTTCTTTCCCTCTTGCTTACTATGCCGCTGGCAGGATCTTTTTCTTGTTTTTACCAGCTTCACTTTTAGCTGTATTTGCCCCTTCTGCCTCGCGTCTCCTTCCCTCTTCCTTCTGTGTTTTCCCATCAGCTAATCCAAACCAGTGGTTGCAGCCTTGGAGCAGTCTCACTAAAAAAAGGATGGTGGGAAGGAGGGCAACAGCTGGTTGAAACATTTCAATGAGCACATTACTGTTTTCGACTACAAGCAGCAATATTAATGGTATGCATACTAGATGAAAGCTTCCTTCATTTTAAAAAATGAAGGAAGCTCACACTAACGCGTAAGACTTGAAGGTAGCGAAGCTGTACGCACCTTCACGACCATCACGAGCATTCACGATTTCAGCCGATTTGCTTTTTCTTCGCTGCCGCAACGACCTTTACTCCATCATTGTTGCTATAAGTGCGAGCTTCCTTCATTTTTTTTTTTTGAAGTGATAATCATTGGTCATCACCTTCGACGGGCGCACGCTGTGACGTGTCTTTCTCGTTATGAGCAAGTGTTGCCACGATTACGGCGAACAATGGAGTTTTTTTTTTTTGCCAATATTGGCCAATCTCCCTAAGTGGGTATGTTTGGCTTGCAAACGTGCGCCGGTAACGCTGGGCGGTCAATGCTAGGCAAGCACACACGAGCGCTTGGCATTTTTTTGGTTATAAGGTCGAGCACTTTAGGTGCTCGGGCTGTCAGCGTCTCCTGTCGTCTCATGTAGTCACAATACTAAAACATCGGGACCCTCGTTTTCCAACGCCTCGAGCTAGCACGTAACACGTACTAAAAGAACACACCGAAACGATAGCTTTCCACGCCTCGCGCTAGAACGTATGCTGCAGCGTGTGACACGAAGACAACTTACGGCCAGTCTGTTTCTTGTGTAATTGCTTAAAGGGACCCTGCAACACTTGCCATCGACTACTAGTAATGTGTTTTGAGATAAAGTCTATTGTCCCAGAAATCTCCTCCCGCAAGAATTATGAAAATCCGTTCACAATTAACGAAACTACGCGCGATGAGAAATCGCGCATAATCGTTCCCTCTCAACTCGACCGCGGAACGCGACGAAAGCTGCGCGCTCTCTCCCGGAGAGGGGGCGGCTCGCGGCGTTCTCTTCGGCGGCCTTCAATATATCACATGCCGGGTAGTTTTCTCCTTTTCTCCGCAACGCGGAGGGGCCTATTTCCGGTCTGGTGCCACAAAAAAGCAGGCATCGGTGCCTGCTCGCAAGTGCGCGCTCGGGCTGGTAGGGCGTTTTTGAAGCAATAAACGTTTGTAGTCGAGTGTTCCCGTTGAAAAGGAAGTATTGAGCTCATCACTCAAACTCCGCGCGCACTCAAAACACAAAAGAAACGGCAAAACTGTGCCTACAGGTTCAGGCATAGAAGAGGTTCGTACACAGCGATGACGACGACGAAATGGGAGAATCTAGCCGCGAAGTTGACCAGTGACAGCCGATCGGGCAGCCATGGCCTATGTGACGTCCCTTAGGCCATGCATAATGAGGACAACTGAAGAGAGAGCAGTTGGTTTTTCCGCGTCTTTCACATCGATTTGAGCGCTCACCGCTTCACGTGCACGTGTAGTATTTGGCTCAGGTATTCCTGGCAGTGTAATCTAAACGTCGCGCAGGTTTACTTGCACTGCTCAAAGAGTGTTGCAGGGTCCCTTTAAATCCGGTTCATCGCAAGAGAGGGCGCCACCGCCTAAGCAAGCGCGCGATTGCTCCTCCCACCGGCGCTTCTCCGGCGCCCAAGCAGCGCAAGCCGCGTGACAAGAGAGAGTCTTACAATATTTGAATACACCTATACATGCATGCTTCGCTCCTCCTCAGGTTTCACGTTAGTGGAGATGGCCCGGGGTTTTTTAAACGGCCGGGCGGTCGCCGCAATGTTGGCCAATCCACCTAGGTGGGTGTGCTTGGCTTGACAAACGCGCGCCGGGGGCGCTGGGAGGTCGTCATAATTCACGAACACGCCAGCGCTCGGCATTTTACTGCTTTTTTATCTGCCGGGAGGTCGCCGCGAGGCACGCGCTCACGTGCGCTAGGCATTTTCTCGGTGTTTTTAACTTTTAACTGCGGACACGAAACGGTAACGATTCCATAAACAGCTTCGCTGCTAAAAGTTTCAGCACCAACAAGAAAGTCGTGGCACATCACATGTACCCACGGTGAAAACTTTCGAAGTGCCCTGGGATCATCGGCCGGCGAACTGAAATTCCTATTCCCAGTTCTTATGAGGTTGATGCGGTTCATGCATTGAGATCAAAGGACTAACTCATGTTGTTCCGCGTGTGTTGGTTCTTTTCACAAAATTGAAAACTTTTGGGAAATGGCTTGAGCAAGGGACGCGTCCGTTGAAAGAAAAGATACGTGAACATAATCCTCACTGCTCACAACCCGCCGTGGTGGCTCACTGGCTAAGGTGTTTCGCTGCTGCGCACGAGGTCGCGGGTTCGATTCCCGGCCTCGGCGTCCGCTTTTATTATGGAGGCTAAAAGCAGAAACGCCCGTGTGTACAAGATTTCGGCGCACTTTAAAGATTCCCAGGTAGTCAAAATTAATCTGGAGCCCACCAATACGGCGCGCCTCATCGCCTGCGTTGCGTCGGCGCGTTAAGCCCTACAATCAATAAATCACTGCTCACACATAATTTTTGTGGTTAAGAAGGAAAAAGGCTACCAAGAACCAACACTGTTTTGTGTGAGTTCCCAATGGATGGATATACAGTGTGGTGCGACGATAATTGGAACACTAAAAATTTTTACTGAGCAAACCGCCGCTCTGTTATCGCTCAAACTTCACACAAAAGTCGCATTTTGTGATCTATTTTTTTGACACCGGGAACAACGACGGTGCTTATCTGTTTATTCTGAAAATAAATAAAAACAATTTTCGCCTGTTCGAAAATGGCGGCTGATTTGGACGTGTGAGCCAGCGCAAGTTGATCTTATAACGACGGCGCCACCTGGGGCATGCAGAACGAAACGGATGTTGATGATTCACTCTCCTTCCACGGCAAAAAGAAGCCAAATGGGATAGCAGACGATCAGAAAACGTGAAAGCGGGTTTTCTGATCGTCTGCTACATAGAGTTTCATACTAATATATACTAGAGGGAAATCTGGCGCCACTGTCTAGGAGAGCCCCGCTTCCGCGAGCTAGCCGTCATGTACCGAGCAGGCACGTTCCACTTGTCCTTGGCATGGCTCACGAACAGGCTGAAAAGTTGGATTTGGCTGCAAAAATGGAACAATATTGCTACAGAAAGTTATTCGAATTTGTTCTGTTATTATAAAATTAAAGCTCCAGAAAGATTTATTTGTCAGGGATTATTTAGAAGCTTCATGGAAGATGAACAAAAAAACAATGTTACCCCTTTTGGCTTCAAGACGAGAAAAGAGCCATGTGGCTAACCAAGCCAAGGAGGCGAGGAACGTCGCTAGCTGCAATGGCGCCGCCCACGGCGGCCCGCGAATGCAGCGCCAGATTTCCCTCTAGTATATATTAGTATGAAACTCTATGGTCTGCTACCTGATTTGGCAACTTCCACTGTAGGAAGTAGCAAATGAGGTAGCAGAAGATCGGAAAATGTGAAAGCAGGTAGCGAAACAAATCCAACGTTTAGGCAACGATGAACCGTGGGAATATTTTATGATTTGTATCAGCTGTTATGCAGGTATTTCTGATGATCGTAAACTAGGGACGAAAGATATTTTCTGATCCTCTGCTGCACCATTTGGCCCCTTCCTACCATGAAGGTAGTGGTAACACGCATTTATTTTATGTACAAGGGATACCAAGACGCCATGTTACGCTTTTGCGAATTGTGGTGTCTAGGGGAGAGGGATTAAGTAATGGGAGTTGGGGAAAAAGTATACATCCAATAGGACATCCAATCCAAAACACGTGTTGGCCTCTGCATACCCCAGGTGGCGCCGTCGTTCTAAGATCAACTTGTGTTGGCTCGCACGTCCAAATCAGCCGTCATTTTCCCATAGGCGAATATCGTTTTTATTTATGTTTAGAGCAAACAAGTAAGTACCATTGTTCCCGGTGTCAAACAAAATATACCACAAAATGCGACCTTCGTGTGAAGTTTGAGCGCGAACAGAGCGGCGATTTGTCCAGGAAATTTTTTTAAGTGTTCCAAATATCGTCGCGTCACCCTGAATGTTAAAAAACCTCAAGAGGGTTCACCACTATTCCGTATTATTCCAAAACTTACTTACTTAAAAAAGCTGGAAACGACCGAAGAAATAGGCTCTGCTCTTGAACGAAAAAAAAAAACAGAGAAGGTGAAAGGGCGTCTGAGCAGGGCAGCAGTGTAGACTTCCATTTTGTAAATGTAAATGTTTGAATTTTGCATAGACAGTGGGGGATGCTTCAGGTTCATCTTGACTTTATGCTTCATTGGAAGAGCTTATTCTCACATAAATTAACTTAAACCAGCGCTGGCTTTCATGAGACCGGAAGATAGTGTTCTTGTGCGTCTGTACTTTGCTCGTGCCGTGTGCAAAGGCCTGGGAGGCAGCGGAACCGTTGCCGCTTCTCTGCATACATTCAGCGCTTTCAGTGACGGAGGGCAGACTGCATCAACTTCCGTCAGGAGCGCTGCTCGGTCGGAGTCATGCTGTCAGGTCTCCCGTAAGGGTGTTGTTCCTTTTATTGTCCCTGTTCATCTCTCGCCATGCAGAAAACCAGTTAAATTTGCTCTCGGCTCTTTGTCGTCAACACCAAGGCAGAATTTGCTCACCGTTCGTCCACCACACTACCACTACACGACGCAGGCGATGGAGCCCGGTACGGGGAACTGCTACAGCGGTTGGATCCAAGTTCCAACTTCACGGACATCAAGGCGGCTCCAACTTCAAATAATTCGAATTCACGGTGGTCACTGGTGAGTGCGGGATCAATTCTCTCTCTCCCTCCCTCCCCCTCCCTCCCCCCTCCCCTCCCCTCCCTCCCCTCCTCTCTCTCTCTCTCTCTCTCTCTCTCTCTCTCTCTCTCTCTCTCTCTCTCTCTCTCTCTCTCCTGACTGAGTTTTAACAAGCTTCTGAGGCCAGCTGGTTGGGCGTTTGCCTTTGTCGCGTGGGTTATTCTCAGAGAATATTTTGGTTCATCGGGGAAGGAGTATTTTAGACAGCCATGAATTTTAGAGCGTTTGAAAAGCAGCAATTGCTGGAGCTTTCAGCAGAGTTGCGCTTTAATGTTTTGGGCGCGTTGAAAAATGCCGGATCAATACAGGCTATGCTCGCTGTTGGGGCTGACGATGGCGAGCTGCCGGAATGCATTGAGCTTATTAATGACAGGAAGGCCGCTAAACGTCTGGCTGCAAAGGCAGAACGAAAGGAGACAAGGCGAGAGAAGGAATTTGAACTTGAGAGAGAACGAGAGCATGAAACCAAGTGAGAAACTGCTACTCGAGCAGGAGAAAAGCCACAGAAAAGAAGCACAGTAATATACAAAAAACGAAGCGTGGACAAGACAAGCGCTTGTAGCGCTTGTCCTGTCCACGCCTCGTCTTTTGTTTATTACTGCGTTTGTTTTCTATGTGGTTATAGACCAACACGCCCAAACCTTTTCCCATCGGAAGAAAAGCGGCAGCATGAAATTGAGATGAAGCGTTTTGAGGTAGAAATGTCTCGACCTAGGCGTCAGAGTGACAGCAGCGTGCAGTGTGCGGCGAGTGAGCAATATGCGTATTGCAATTGTTTAGTGGTCCATTTAGAGCGACTGTATGCTGGGTGTTCTAAATATTGCCTCCAGGCCAACCTATGTAAGAAATTTTCGGACGCAATTATATTTATCTTAGAGTGTAGCTTCTGGCTCGCAAGAACTTACCATGGTTGAACATCCTGCAACGTCGCCGGAGTATGTTAGCGAAAAAAAATGGCCGAGTGTCTGCTTGCTTCCCTGCAAACGTCGTCAAAAGACCATTGTCTTCTCCATCCCCTGCCGCATAACTACTCTCCTCTCTCTCATACCCACCTCTCACGTTCTTCCCTCCTGTCGCGATCGCCCATCATAAACGCAATAGAGGCTTGCTAAATTAAATTTTTCCGCGTTTTCACTGCTGGCGCGACATATGTTCAGACGTTTTCGTAGCTTAACTTAGCGTTCGATTTACGAGCACCAGGCTTTATTGTGAGCTTTTATTGTACTTTATGGTTGGAATATTGTTTCTAATGCGTTGTCTCCTGTTTAATACCGCAAAAATTACAGCCAACTTTATGTTAGATGAAAAGAACTATACTAGAATCAGTTATGTACTTATGTTTTCCTTCAGATATCTCTAATGCTTTCTTTTTAGTGTTGCTGTTGACTATCGCAAAAATTACGCCCAAGTCTACTTTACATTAGAAGAACCATACTGGCATTAGTTATGTATTTATGTTTTACTTGAAATATGCCTTATGTTTTTTAGTGTACAACGTTGACACGTATGGAGAGAGAGAGAGAGAGAGAGTAATCTTTATTCAGGAGAAGATGGTCGTGATCCGGACAGCCCTAGTCCGGGTTGCCCTCTGTAATGCAGATATCCAACGCCTTCTTGATGTGGGTGACCAGAAGGAGCTGACAACCGTAACTTTCAGGGGACCGAACAACCACCTTGAAACTATCGCGGAGGCTCTATCCCACTTCTAGCCACGTACATTGGGAATGCCCCCGTATTATTTTAGAAACATCTGCAGTCCACCCAGAAACAAAGCAGTGCATCCGTCTGAATCCACCCTGGCTTACTCAGGCTACAATTATGGAGCTTTTTTTTTATTTAGAAGACTTAAAATTTATATAAACGTCTATATATAAATGTCTCTTTCAGAAGTTACTTTATACTTTTGGACGGGCGGCTGAATCTAGGAACAGACAAGCAGACAGACGTGCAGACAGACCAAAATTTTCGCATTTAAGTAGCCTAGGAAAGACTGTCACTGGTATTCCGAGTCCTTCCTGCCCTCAAGCCCCCAGCCGAGGAGAAAATCGATTTCCCCATGCATAAGCATTGCGGAATCCTGCCTGCAGCCGAGAGGAGGCTGCAAATGGAATAGATGAGGGAGTCAGAATACGGCCCTATGTCTTCTTTAAAACATGACGTTGAGAACACTTTCAAATCTTGGCTTAAGCTGTGCCATGACAACGTTGTAAAGTTTTGAAGGAAGTATGGTACCTTACGGTACCCCTCGGGTATTCAGTTTCGATGGTCTGGTAATGGTACCAGCGTAAACATAAAATTTCAAATTAATGTAAGCAGTCAGTTTTAGTGGTATATTTTTATGGGCTGTAAGCGACTGCTGTGGACTGCATTTAGTTCCTAGCAGTTATCCTTCACTTCGAAATTGGAAGATGAGCGTTCTAGCTAATTTTCGCTGCATGTAATGTCAAGCAGAATGCTGGAAGCCCGCCCGACAAAATCCCAGCTTGCATGCCCAATCTCTCAGTTTCATGTGTGCATTCGTCAAAAGGAAAACAAAGGCTTAAGACCATGCTGCAGTCATATTATTAGTGGTATCGGTTGCACATCGCACTAGTCTTTGACACTGCGAAATGCACTACAACAAGGTTACGCGAATATTCCACATGTACGGAGTGGTAAAGCATGTGAAATGGGTTTATAAGTGCAGCAATTGGAAGCATTTTCTTCGTTTGCGACTCTAAACAATCTATCCGATGGTGGCACGAGCATTTGTGAACGTTTTAGTTAACGAGTAAGGTTCACAACTCAATTTGCCTAATTTGATTCGTTTTTGGTACTTATAAGTGTTAAACAGACATTGCGTGTAATTGTAACCTGATAGCTGTGTCACCTCAGTGAAATGTAAGCAGTCTTTTCCAACATTCCGAGCAGGCTACATAATGGCCAAGCAATAGTGAAGGCAGTATCAAAAAATTGCCGCGTATCTGCTCCTTTCGTTGCAAATGTCGACGAAAGACGATAGTCGACTGGGGCCCCTGACAAGCAAATGCATCCCTACTCTTTCCCGCTCACTTCTCATGCTGTTCCTCTCTTGTCTCGTTCCTCCCACGATAACACGCCAGAGGTGTGCTCAAGTCAATTTTTATTTACCGCGTTCCACTTCTCCAAGTCAGGCGCCTCGATGCCAGCGCTGCATTACGGAGGAGACGCGCGTGATTGAGGCACCCTACTACAACGTTTGTAGAACTACGTTGCCCTACTCCACGAGCGTTCCAAACGAACGCGTAATCTATCCAGTGGAACCTTTCGTTTCTGTTGCAGTTTGATTTTTAAATGCCGCTAGGTAGCGCGGGCAACAGCAGGCGACGCTTTTCTGCAGTTGATGGAGTATTTTATTTGCTATCACAAAAACCAAGCATTCGTGAATTTTTTAATAAAGGAACACTACAAATATCACTTATGAATTGATTTTCCGCCTCACATCTGTGTAATGTTTTGCTCTTGTTCTACCATGCTGTCAAGTATGAAGATTGCCACCAGACTTAGGCGTTTAGATTTGGCTGTGGGTATATAAGACTATTGCGCACATTCAGTTTCACTTTGGCCGGGTGGCTAAATCGAGTCACAGACAGACAAACAGACAGGGCAAAATTTCTGCGTTTAAGTAGCCCAAGAAAGACTATCGTCTTTAAAATGATTGATAAATATTTAAAAACATTTAAAATGAGACAATGTGAGTTATTCAGTAACAAGACAAGCTGTAATTATTTGTGGGTGGGGTGTATATTGCCTTGCTGTAATTCTACATTATGAATATATCAAGCAATAGTTAAAATACAGTTATTTACTTCTGAACCGTAAAATCCATAACTATTCTTGTTTGATTGCAAGGTTGTGAACGTCAAGAAATGCTAAATGCAACAAAATATATGCTCCCTCTTGCAAGGAACGTACCGTGCGATAAGCTTAGACAGTAAAAGTGTGGCCTCTATTTTTCTTCAAAATATTTTTCAACAATATTGCATGCATTTAACCTCGCAGCAGCATAAATGTATCCCTCGAAGTGCGAGTTCGACTCCTGCGAGTATTAAAATTGCCCTTATGGGCAGAAAAGCGGCACTCAAAAGTATTGGCAGACTACAGTGCCCGGATCGATAGAACTGGTCCGGCCCGATACCCGCACATCAGGCCGCCCGTGGCAAGAAACCGGCCGGTTGTCCGGGCGGCGTGTGTATGCCAGACGGTCGGTATCCCATCGGTGGTGCTCCCACCCTTTGAACCACTGGTGGCTGGGACGCTGTTGGCTGGTTCGTTAGCGGTGACGGCGGGGACGAGGTAACGCTTTTGGAGTCGCTGGGCGTAACCACCACCACCGGAAGTCCTGCCTCGTCGGGCTGCGAAGTCACCAGCGTACCCAGAGCGGGTAAGCACATCTATCTATTATAAAATGTATATAACGCCAGATAGAAACGTTTTGCAGCGCAGTAAATTAGCCTCCTCTCAGTGGAGACGTCAAGAAATAGGGCAGTTGGGGAAAGGATAAATGGTCTCGTGGGCAGGTTCTTTGAAGATATCCCCATTTGGCCAGCCTAGTACTAGTGGTTCGTGCAGTCTGCAGATGGAACTGTTCTCAGATTAGGAATTCTATGGGCAAAAAATTACGTCCAGTCCTGGAAAAGTTCTGTGAAGCCAGAAATAAAAATCGAGGACGCCTTGAACGTCGCGGGGAGATGACTCAGCAAAATATTTTTGTTACATGGCTTGTCTCCTCAAATTTAGGGAGTTTTAGTGTTGCGATGCGAAACTAACTGAAATTCACGAATAATATCATTTCTCAATGTCCAATGGCAGAATATTTGGTGAAACCTTAGGCCAAAAAGGTTCGGAGGCGAGATAAAAAACCAAAGGCTACATTGACTGTGCCAGCCGTTATATTTGCGGTACTGTTATAACTCTAAGAAACAAAAAATGATGCCCTTCCACTCTGGGAAAGAAGATGACCAGCGAAGCTGTGGCGCGTAATGTTAGGGTCGTCTTAGCGGCTATTTGTCATATAAATTGTTTCCGCATAGTTACGGCAAAACAACATTTAGATACGTTTTTTCTAACCACACTCCCTTCATAGATGACCATGTATTTGGCAGCATACCGCAATTCTGTAACCTTTGCAACTTCACTGTAAACTTTAGCAGGTAAATAAAACTCGGCGCAATGGTAGAGTCGTCTTAGCTGCTAATTGTCATATAATTTGTTTCGGGATACTTTGGTAAAACAAAAGTTAGGACCGCTTTCTGCCATACCCCGTATATGGCCATACTTCACTGTGCAACCCAAAATGTGGAGAATCCAGGTTACAAAGTCCAAGCTTACACCAATTTCCTTATAATGGGCTTCGCCTCTAAACAAAAGTGCGTTGCTAAAAATACATTTATTTTCAGGGCCAATATAAGCCGTCGTATATCAACATATGAAAGCCCAAGGAGCTTTTCTTAATTTTACAACTTTTTTATATTGAAACCCGTTTTTTTCGCGGCGGAAAAACTTGCTGCAGAGGAAGCTTGGCACAATACCAGCACAGAATGACGTCAGAGATGCCACTGACGGCAGTCTCTGCTGGTATCGTGTTACAAAACAGGCCAAGTTGCTTTAATATGGGCATACAAAAACAACATTCTCTTGCGTCGAGTTCAAAGGTGATATCTAGCTTGCTTTTTCTTACCAGATACCCGTACTATGGTGTACTAGAAGGCAGAGGTGTGTCGTTCGGGGCTGGGCGAGGAAGCGCGGGGGAGGGGGAGGTCTGTTTTGCGATGAAAATTTCTGCTAAGGAGCTCCTGTTTTAAACAGCGCTCCTGGTGGTTGTTGCTTACCAGATGGCTTCACAAATTTTATGTGTTGAATTCAACCTCATTTATTGGCTTAAATAGTCCTATTTTGCCATATTACGTCGTAATGTTTTACAAAATACTTTAAATAATTTTTGAGTTTGGTGTAAAAACTTTTAGGTGGCGCTAGCTGTAACAGGAGTTTTCTGGAGAACGCCTGCGCTCCAAGCAATTTTTTCATCGCAAAAGCGACCAGCGCTCTTTATTGGTTTTTCCCCAGAACGACACACCGCCATTTTCTAGCACACTGCACCTGTACTTAAATAGCGCCATCGCGTTTATATCCTACAATTATTTAGTTCGCCTCGACTGTATTTTGGCTACAGCATGTTTCTATGATGTGGTTACAACTTCGACCGTCTTTTCAAAATAAAAAGGACCCCAATTTGCTCCCCCGCTACCATACCCTCAACGCGAACAGTTTGGAGATGCTTGCATCATGTAATGCCTGTCATGATGTATCATTATACTTAACCTTTTTTTGGTAACGTCCTTTTTACCTAGCAGAGAGAATCGTTAATAAAGCAAGAATGTCCCCGCGCGCCTTACCAGTTTCCCGTTCCACATGGCGGCCAGTTCGTCCCGTAAGTACGCGAGGGCCAGCGTAGGCAGCACCGTGAAAGGAACCAGGTACAGCAGGGCTGGCTGGCTCGTTCGCATCAGATGGAGGGCCACAAACGTCACCATCAAGCCAAGGCCGTAGACTGCGACGGGGCAAAGCCTGGCTGAAAGGTGCGCACAACGACGATACGACGCGGAGCGGAAGATAATAGAAAATGACAGCACAGATTTTGACTGCTGAGTTGGAAACAATCAAATAATAACCAGCAGAACATCGCAGCGCATTATTTAGGACGTGCAATGCGCTGTCTCCAATTACAACTAAGGTTGGCCCCACAAAAGACAGCAAAGGGAGAGGAGACCGATTTTCGTGGAGTATATGGTCTGTATCCCAAATGAAAGGGCATCAGTGAAAACACCATGAACCGCGACCGTTTCCCTCATAAGGCCTCAGGACGTATGAAACTGGAATTTTTAGATCTAGCAGCCTTAAGTATGCTGCCAGAAGGAATGCTGGCAGTCATGACAGTGAACCGCGCAGCAGCATACTTAAACCGGTATACAGTCGAACCTCGTTGTAAGGAAGTATAGTATGGGGACAGCAATTTATTTCGTTATATCCGATATTCGTTGTAACAGCAGAGCTAAAAATCGGTTCGAACCAATAGGTAATATGGCTCCCGCAAAAAACCTTGATACTAAAACGCATTGTTTCAATCTTCTAATCTACTATAAACAAGGTAACCCTGATCTTTCTCCTTGTGGCATTTTAGTCTCGATGAACCAGAACATGAAACAGGAAATTACAACGGAACAAAGTTCATTTGACAAAACAGGCCTGCGTTCCTATTTTTCCGAGGAAGGATGTGATCTTTGTGTGGTGGCTATTGACAGCACTGAGTAGGATGAAGTTTTCCGCAGTGTCTGCGAACAAGCCGCCTTTTCTACTTCTGCAGTTTGGGACACCGGGAGTTTTTCCAAGTAACTTCTCAGCCTACCGTTCAAATATTTATTCGTTATATCCGATAGTGCGCGCAGCTTTCCAGTTTCACTGTCATTATAAAAGAATAAGTGTCATATAAATGAAGCGTGACCAACCAAAGTTCGTATTTAGTTTGCTATAGATAATTCGTTGTATCAGTGTTCGTTCTAACAAGGTTAAACTGTAGTCGGTAAAACGCGTGTCTATAACAGCGACTTCAACTTTAACTAGTTACATCTGAAACTGCTGAAACGTCTTTACAAACATGCTGAAGACAAAGGAGATGGCCTAAGACTTCAGAACGACTTCAGAACGCCTCAGTATTTTTTTCGCTCGGGCGAGGAAGGATAAGGGTGAAAGTGCAAAAGCTGCAGATAGACAAGTGTTGCGGTAATGCGGTAATCCCCCGTTTCAATGCCACCTTTCAGGCTTGAGATAATTTAGTGCCAAAATAAAAGTACTTGCACAAATCTATTTAGAAATTAATTGTAGTTATCTGCCTTGATAAAATGCTGGCTTTCATATGAGCTAGAGGACATGGGTCTACAAAAATCGGCTGTCTATCGCGGCAGCACTTACATATCAAGGCCACAGGGAAGTACATGTGGCCGCCCACGGAAATCAGGTCGAAGCCACGCAGAAAGGCGAGCATGAAGCCTGCGCAAGCCGAGAGAAAGGTCGATAGAACTACACCTGCCCAACGAATAGCCACCAACTAACATGCTCCTGCACACAATGTTCCAAATTTCACCCGCTGGTGCACTTGCAAGGATCACACCAATTCGGCGTAGAAAGCATCACAAACTTATCAAGTTGTCTGGCTACAAAATTCGGGAAAGGGGGGGGGGGGTGTAGTTTTTTGACGCCAACCACTACGTGTTCTGGCATCGCACAGAGGAAAAAAAAAACTGAATATTTTTTGTGCTGCTTAGTGTTACCGATTTTAGTAGTACCTCTAGTCCTGTTTGATCGTATCACTTAAATGCAAACTCGCAGTTAACACCAGTAACTACGCTTTTAGGGGTACTCATCTGACGTCACTTCTTCCTATAATAGCGCGAAATTTAAACATTTTTCAATATTTCGTGCCTATTTTTTCGGTTAATAAACGTCCTCCGCAGCAGAGATCGAGCTGAGCGAGTTACCAAAGGCTAGTTCTTTTAATTTGAGCCAGGTTGTATTTTGTC
The DNA here is from genome assembly GCF_048455015.1 of Haemaphysalis longicornis. NCBI lineage: Eukaryota > Metazoa > Arthropoda > Arachnida > Ixodida > Ixodidae > Haemaphysalis > Haemaphysalis longicornis. Next base: position 38,775,673 of record NW_027526361.1, on the reverse strand, counting down.
ATGGCCCCCCTATCAGCGTTTATTCGGCGGCGAAAGATGCTTTAATTGCTGGGAAATTAACACTTGAGAAACGCATTTCATTCCTCGCGCCCCATTTCATGACGTTTCACGTAACCTCAATGGTAGCCGGAAGCGAGTGAAACAGCGGTGTGGTTTAGCAGGAAAACTAAAACCTACCGAGCGAACCATCACAGCCGTAAGAGACACTGGTCGCGCACTCGACGCATACAACAACCACACTTCCGTTACCTGCCACTCTATGTGCATCAACCTTTGATCCGTACGGGACGTGAGATGGTGGTTAAACAATGTGAATGTGCCCCGCGACATTTTACTTTACCCACAAAACGTCTAGCGAACAGCGAAACTATGCGCAACCGCAACGGGTTGCGACGACAGGGGCGCTCATTTGATTTGAACTCTTGTAATGGATAGTCGGGTTTTAATCGCTTCGCCGCACTCGTCTTAACAACGTTTCGCCATCTGTTAGTTGTAACAGCGTGCAACGCTAAATTTTTTCCGTCGCAATTAGGTAACGCTTATTGCGCCATCTGTTGGATGTTTTTCGAAGCGAGTTGCCTATTAGCCCATCTGCCAGAAGTGTGCCTACAGCTTTTACGAGCACCCAAACCACTACTAACAAACACCTTGGGGCCAGTATGGAATGAAAAACGTGCATAACGCGATACAAATATCGTTTTACATTTGTACGCACCGTAGTGGAAGCATAGCAGCACACAACACCCTGAATCAAAAGACCCGGTTTGACGCACACATTTTATTCTACTTGGAGACAATCGAGAAATGGTTGCGAACAAACACATCGTCACGGCATGCGCTTTGAGGCCGAAGTGCGAAATTATCAGGCGATCGATTGCCTCCTGTTCGTTCTAAGGGTAGCACTCCCTTTCTGCGATTGACGGGGGCGAACAAGTCACTTCACTCGCGAAGGTTTTGAAACTCGCGCACACTCTACATACCCGGTGCGGGGTTGGATAGCCGCTAGTGATAATTACAACATGGTAAGCACAGTTCCAACCGCAGGAGCGCGCCGTCGAATTTCATCGCGAAGCGAATGCGACCGCAACACACACACAGCTTCGGCCGCAGACGGCCTGAGTGCAAAACGTCGGGCAGACAGCGCTACTTGAGCAAAAAAACGCTCATTCAGGCGCAAATTTTACTGTCTACAGAGGAGCTGGACCGTAGAAGGCCGACGCGTTACTTGCCACCGTCATGTAAACAAGGAGATAACAGACATGTGACTTCGCCGTACCTGCAATAACCATCGCAACTGCCACCGGCGCCACGGCTTGGCAGCTTGCGAATGTCGGCGTTGCTTGAAATATAGCTGTACATTTATAATTCTTTATGACTTAGGAATGTGAACGTGCAAATAAAAATTTTATGCGTTTCTTTGAGAGCTTGTGTGCGCGGTTCTCATTATCTTGTTCCTCACGTGACTCTTGGCACATCCACTGAGTCGCCGTTGGCGGCTGATCGCTTCATTGTTTTATTATTTACGCGATTATTCTCAAGGCACTGACCCAGAGACTGGTATATTCGTTTTCTGCGGTTGACAATGTATCTATTTAAGTGAATTTGGGTTTTTCCTTCAGTGTCCCTTCAAGCTGTAATCACAGTTATCTGTTGAGCGACCGTCCTACTGACTGATGTATTAACTGCAGGTTACTCCTCACTTATTTCCCTTTCTCTCACCGGGCAAAAGGACGTCGCCGAAGCCAAGCAGGGAGTAATCGCTGAGGCAGGCTGATAGCTCCGTGTTACCAAAGTGTGGCACTCTGAGCACCATCGGTATGCTCTCCCTGGAGCCACCTCCCGTCGCCACTTCCTCCATGATGCTGTCCCCCATCTAGCCAATGTAAAAACAGAGGTACCTGGTATGAACAGGAGGGGTAATCGACACCGCGGGAGTTTCGAACTGGTCTGAATGGGTCAGAGGTAAAATAAAAAGGTGTGCTGCAATGCAAACCTCATTAGTCCAATCGCTCAGTTGGCGTAACTGTTAGAACACAAATTTACAAATAGATATACCGTTTCATATATACCAAGACACAAGCGTTCGATCTGCTGTAAAGAATCTCAAACTTTGATTCTTATGGGATCAACATCCAATGAACTTTGGTAAGATACGAGGGCAGGCTTGCATGGGGGAGAACACGGGATTATAGAGCGAACTCCCGTGATTATACGCTTAGTAGAGGCCAAATTTCAGTGTTCTCAGTCCTAAGGTTTCTTTATACTAATATTGGCAGAAGGAAGATGTGATTGATCCACTTAATATTAAGTTACACCAGCTACGATGCCTTAAGGCTTTGTGATCAATGGCCGAGGCCACCCGAATTTCTGGAGCCTTTAAAAGTGTCCTGAATAGACAAAAACAAAAAAAAAACAGCTGGATGAGCCCACGTGATGTGTTGAAACGATTCCTACAAGAAAATCTGAAATCGCTTTCTTCTTAGAACTTGGTGAGGGTTGATGGGTCATAAAAATACAACAAACGGAAATTTTTGACGGAGCACATGGGAGGACTAGGGAAGTGTAACACAATAAATTCGGAGTGAAACAACTTTGTTTATGCGAGGCTGCTTACCAATGTAATATTTGCCAAGCCTACAGTGTCGTTGTCAGATGTCACTGCCTGAAAGCACAAAAAGAAAAGAAAGAGGCATCACCGTGACTGGTTAGATAAACGCTTTACTCCAATGGGTTCGTCCCGTCTCTAAACCTGTTGCTCTTCTGACCGTTTCTTCCGCTGTCTAATGACAGAGCCTACGGCGACTGTGGATTTCGACGTTTATTTGCTCCCTCCATCCACCACTGCCTTTCCCCACGTGCAGCCCCCTGGCGTGGAGGGCCACATATCGCCGCTGCCGTGCTGTGTAATAACTCGCGCTATATGCAACGTTTAAAAAATGAAGGAATCTAACACAAATGCGTAAGACTTGAAGGTAGAGAAGCTGTACGCAACAGTAGTGTTTTTCCTCTTTTTCGCCTCACGGCGTTGTGTAAGGCTCGCCGCTGTACGAGGGGCCAATATGCTCGTCTTCTTCTATCGCACATGCTTCTGCGCCGCACGTGGCCTCGTGGCCTTCCTTCGTGGCACGCGTTTATCGCTGCGTAGGCGGCTTCCTCGCCTTTCTCCGCCACGTCCCGCGCACCGTTCCAACACCACCTACAGAGGGTCAATAGGTTGCGTTGATCAGTCCCGCACACGTCTCGTTTCTTTCCTCGCCTATCTTTCCCCGTTGTAGGGCCGCTGCTCTGCACCGAGCGCTTCCGGAAGGGGGGTGTGGTTTGACCTTTAGCGTTGAAGGGCAAAACTGGTCACCCGCGAAGACTGCCCAAGGAACCGTAGTGTAGCTTGCGCTATAAAACTATCTGGTCTAGCAGGCGTTGCCTGCTTCCGACACCAATGCCGGCTTTTGCGCTCAATGGGCCATTTATCACATTCGCATTCAAAGCTTTTCAGGTCTGTCAAGGTGCACCATCGGTGAAATTGTGCGTGAACTTACCGGAATTACATGTGGCGTGAGGAAGACAAAAAATATGTCGTAGAAGAAGAGAGCGGTGAGGAGCAAAACGCAGATCTGAAAAAAAAAATAGAAAGGGGATTTTGTTTTATTGCACAGGGTGCTGAAGTTTTATAAAACAACACAGGTCAACATGGGCTTTTGTGTCATGGGTGGTTGGCACAGCGTGGCCGATTTAGGAGTATTTTTTAAAATGCCAGGGCTTATGGAGGTTTAAATGCACTTTGTATGTGGCAACTAGAAAAGTCACCGTAATGTTGAAAGCCTGCACACTGGAGGCTCACATATTTTTGTAATACGCTGTTGACATTGTAGGGCGTGCAACTTTTTAGTGCTCACTTTCCTCTGACATCTGCTAGATATACCGCTCCTGACAGGTCGCCTAGAGTGGATGTGACCTACCTTGAGGCTGGGCAACCGCAGCACGCGTAGGATGAAAATGCTGAAGCACATGCCCAGAGCATCCTGCAATACCCAGGAGAAGGAGCTGTGCCTGTCGTAAACGAAGACCAGTGGCAGGATCACCGCGGCTGCTACCACAACGGCCTGCCGAATTTCCAGCGAGCCGTAGAAGCAGAAAACGAGGTTGCTGGGAAGCCTGCATCACACCCGTCGAGGATGCATTGGTAATATTAACTGAAGAACAGTGTTACGGGTTGTGGATTTTTCCCGTAGTTCGATACAGCCAAGGAGTGCAAAGCCTTTAACATAGGTTGCGCAACTTGGTCTGGAGCCGGCGGGGTGCCATTTGGGTGCAGACAATAATCCTTTACGAAGGGACCCGTATAATGAATCAATTTTTCTCGTAGAGGCACATATGCGAACCATACAATGCCTATAATCGGAGCAGGGTCGATGCGTCAAAAATATAATCGAGTAATCAACCTTATATAAAATAATCTTGACTATAGGTTCCTAACTGTTTTAAGTAGAACCTTCTTCAGAAACATCCTGAAGCGAATTCAAAATGAGAACTATAACCTGATTATTTCTTTTCAACCTGCTACTTAGCCGCTGGCGCAGTCGTCGATATTGAATTTGTAATTCGTAAGAACGGGTCATCAGAGGAATCAATGTAAAGGACGAATACAGTGCGAGTGTCATCTGCGTGCAAAGCGAGCAGACACACTTTTATAATCAGCAGTTATGGATGCACTCGAAAAAATTTGTCCACCTTCGCAATTGAGACGCGGAAACTGAGGAAACAGGGGAGCTGGCCGTCTTCACTAACAGCGCCCATCTAATCGGTAGATCGGACACTGTTGCCGCATGGCACGAGCCGTCTGGTCGGCGGCTGTACACAAAGCCCACTTGACCCGCCCAATCCCTTCCACACCTATGAGCTTTGGGAGAGCGCCTTGGCCAGCTCTTCCCTCGACATCCAGCGCAAGTTGGTGGAGAGGGCAGAAGACGCGGCCCGTGTCAATGGACTCCTGGAATGAGGAGGCCACCCTAAGGACTATTTAATAAGAAACAATAAACATGTTTAGTCTCTCTCTCTCTCTCTCTCTCTCTCTCTCTCTCTCTCTCTCTCTCTCTCTCTCTCTCTCTCTCTCTCTCTCTCTCTCTCTCTCCCCCTCTCTCTCAACGCCCGAGCTCACGTCATCACTAGGCGCAGTCAATTCTCGACACGTGCCTCCCCACCCGAACGTATGCGCCCCGAGGCACACTCCCCACGCCTGCTCGTCGGCTCCTTGCCTCCTCGCCACTTTCACTCACGCTTCTTGGCCTAGCGTGTTCCTCCTCTCCACTTTTCTGCGCCGATTTTAGAGCGACACCCGGCACGGCTGGAACTCAAGCTTAGACAGCTCCGCTGTTAAAAATAACTGCAGCTTGTACCGAGAGAACTGTATTACGAAAACTGGACAGGCAATAGGGTTGAGGAAATACTGCTTGAAAAAAGGCTTTAATAGAGAATCACCAAACACAACCTACATTAAATCACGCTTATATACGAAACTAGCTTAGGATACAGGGGTTGAGGAACTACTGCCTTAAAAGGGTATTAATAGCGAAGCACCATCCACAAACAGCCTATCATTTAATCACGCTTGTCAGTATATAGTTTCAAAAGCCTGGTGATGTTCCCATTATTGCCTCCGTACCAAGGGGACCTCCGGATGGATAAAATTCACTGAAAATTTAGGCGAATCGCTCAGTCTTAAAGGGCTTGTCTTCGCGGTTACCCCTCGCTGCGCAACAAGTTGTCGAAACAGGAGGAGGTTGCACGTGTATACTGTTTAGTGCAGCAGAAGATAAAAATTTGAGAGTTCTCAATGACCTTCCTCATAATGTGAGGCCCCACAATACTCTGAACTGACATACAGGGTGTGCTCAAACCTGTATATATCGGGGCGTCTGGGCCGCGAGACTCAAAACTTGCAGGGCAAGAATTGGCGGAGGATATTATTTGCAGTTTGCGTCGCCTAATTGTGCGACGTCGAAGGCCAGGAAAAAGAGGATGCCTATCCAAAGCGTAATTACCCTTGAACTTACTGATCGATTGAGAGCATACAATAGTTCCGCAAATAAGGATTTTGACAACGCCTTTATTCATACTGCCAGAAGCATTGGTGATATATAAGGGTTGTAACAGGATTGTATGACCATATCTATGACGATATCTATGACGACAAGACTGTATGGCGATATTTCTGACGATATCTTTGCAGTAACAATATAGAGAAAGCCTGTAGGATGGGTGGGCTCCCAGATATTTTAGCGAGGCCTGCAGCGTTTTGGTTTGCATTCCGTCAGTGGCAAAATCAAACGCCCCACCTCGTAGTTCCTAGGGGTATCTTGTAGACCAGTGGCTCCAGGGTAGCGAATACGCCGACGGATGCGGCCCCAGCGAACAACCCGTGCGCTGCGTACACTGCGATCAAGTGCGTTACAAAGAGATTCCAAAGTAACGGGGCTGAGTAGAGGTATACAAAAAACAGCTCTTATGTCTCTTAGGTTAAAAAAAATATAGGCAAAGGCTACTAAATAATAACTCAGAAGTCAGGTGGGCTCATTGCATTAACCGCGTGCTCAGGTGAGCTTGCCTACCCCGACCTCCACCCAACTCTTGAGATTGAAGCTGAGTGAAGGTCAGGAAAATATCGGAATTTTATGGGATGTCGTGCTAGGCTGGTGCGGTCATTTGCTCGCATTTGCGACAATGTTTGTGTTGACGTCACCAGAAGTTCAGCACTTCAGGTAATGGCGTCACTTTTGGCTTGACCTAACATGCTGTCGGAACGCACACGTATTTAAAGGAGCCATGAAGACAAAATACAAGAAGTTTGTTTTATTCGAAAGATTTCGTGTTTTATAGTGTCCCCAGCGCTTGCCCTGATGCAAACGATGTTTTATTCACTGCAAAACTAATCAATTTAAGTTAAAATTTTGATTTTCCCGCTAAATCTAGCATTTTCGTGGTCTGCAATGGCATCACCGGAACCGACCGTTCTGTAGCCGATTGGGAAGCCTTGTTTACCGTTAGTGAACCTAGATGGCGCCACCATACCGTGGCAAGCCGTTTTCTGCCTTTGGTTTGTTTTTCACCGTAATAAAACCTGCCTTGTTTTTGTTCAGGGAGAAAATAATCGTTTCGTGAAACATAGTGCTCGCTCGACAAATAGGTTCACGTAAGACACCGTTCCTTGCGTCAATCGGCCAGTGTCGTCTCAGACTACCCCAAAGCGCCGCAGTCCTGTGCATCTAAACCAAGCATAGTGCGCGCAGTTCCAACGGCAGTACGCATCGGTTCTTTTACGTTTACGTGTGCTTTCGTAAAATCCACTATTTTTCCAACCATTCTTACTGCTTTAAAAAGAATGTGCCCTAAATTTAAGCACAAATAGCTCGTTCGGCAAGCTTATAAGCTCTGCCTAATTTGCGTTTGCTTTTGCCGGCCTCCGCCAATCGCAGAGCTGGCTAGTATGACATCGTAGGTTCTGTTGCGGGAAATGAGCGAGTGGGTCGCATGGCCATTCCCTTTTTCCTGTTTATATAGCTTATTTGAGCGAAGGTTACGATAAAAGTGGTGTCAGTATGATTCTAACGAGGTAGTCTTTTGAATGAGCCAAACTTGTGTTTTGTCTTCATGGCTCCTTTAAGCATCCGCCTCCGCCGTACCAACAGCAGAGCCATTTTGACATTGCCGCCTTGCGTTCCTTTGAAGTGCCCTTGCCACGTTTTCTTCACATCCCAATCCTCACGAATCCAAAATGACGAAGCATGGAAATGCGAAATAGCATTTAGATCATTCCAGCGCTTCTTCGATACGTTTTCAAAGGGTTTCTAGGCAATTTTCACTGCATGAAGCACGCTTCCAGCTGTCTGCATGAACATCTGGAACGTGGTGTCTTCACCGCTTGCGCTTTGCGTTCCAGAACCGTCCTTGGAGCTACGTCGGCCACGATTGAGACACTTCGCGCCGTCTTGCCAAAAATTTTGCTGATTTTTTTCTCATAAGCGGTGTAACTACCCAGGCTCAGTGTTATGTTAACACACTACATGCCGTATGCAAAGTGCTCCTGCATACCCAGGTTGGAATGTCGGTGACCAAATAGACTTTACATAAGACACGAACAACGTCATTAACATTTACCATATCTAGAACGCCCAGCTCTTCTGTCCAAGGGTTTTGGGAAAGCTCGTCAAGAGATGACACAGCACGAACATCACTGCCAGTTTAGGATTTATATAAAACACTTGGGACACTGCGGCTCCACCTATAGCCTTCACAGCTGTCTTGAGCGTTTTTTAAAATATTTCTACACTCTAAAAATTGCCTCACGGGGAATTCATTACAACGCTCCTGAACGACAAATCAGCGTAACCTAATTCGCGGTTTAGGCGAATGACAAAGCCCAGCATGGGATAAAGTAAAAAATACACAATTTTAACAGGGACAACAGCGCAAGGCGTGCGTTCCCGCAGGTATTCTTGCTCAAATCACCAGCTGGGTCCCGTCATTACTCAATTAGCACATTTGGCCAAGCTGATTTGTCGTTCGGGAGCGTTGCGGCGAAGCCGTAGATAGGCGATTTTTTTAGAGCTGATACCCAAGTGGTTCGATTTCAGCTCTTTGACATCAGTGACACTGCTTCAATTCTAAGGCACTCACAGAAAAATGTTTTTGCTAAATACTCCCTAGAATAACGGACTTAAATTATTTAGCGGTGACCCATTCACGTCCTCGAAAACTATGGATTGATGAAAGTTAGCCTCGGCAGAAAATATAAAAATTATGATACCGCACCGACAACCGACACACGCGGGAAGCCCAACTCCTTCAAGTTTAGCTCCGCCCCTACAGCCCGCTCCAAACTTCCACTGCTAATATCCATTTAGGCATGAGGCAAGTCAATGCTTACCCAGATACTTCATGAAGATGTACATAATTAACAGCCCGACGATGATAAAGAAGACGAAGAAGAAGACCCAGGCTGGCGTTATGTTCAGCGAGATGCCGTGTTGCAGAATTAGGCTTAATCCTTCGAGCTTCCCGGTCTTGCGTGTCAGAGTCTTGGGTGGCTCAGGCTGTGACGTCATTCCAGGCTGTGACGTCATTCCAGGCTGTGACGTCATTCCAGGCTGTGACGTCATTCCAGGGCGCACTGGATTCTCACGGAGGCGCTCCTGCAGCCGCGCTTCAAGGTCGTCCACGTACCTGGAAGTGAGGCACACAGGCCAGTATGTTACTCTGGGGTAATGTTGTAGGCCCGAAATTTTTATAGTTGGCATCATGTTAGATATCTCATCCCGCTCCTCATGCGTAAGGACGGGATCCGAATAAGAACGGAGCCTAAAGATATTTGATCAATTGATTCATAAACACGGAAAATGCGCGTGCATTAAAACGCAATATACGCATGTCGCAGCCTGACATCGCAACATTGGAAGCTTTTTCATCGGGACGTCAGTGCATCCCGTGGGTTGCCTGTACGCTATCCACCACTAAAAATGGCCATGCATTAAAAAAAAAGAAAAAAAGAAATCGGCGGAAATTCAGAAAATTATCTAGTAATGCGTAGCATTCTTATGACGCTTGTCTTGAGTGTGAGTTTTTTACAGCCAAATATTTTGGTTTTTCTGAATCCTGTCCGACCAATTATCTCCATTTACGCTACTACTATAATGTTTCCAGGTGGAACCTCTGCGAGATCTGCATTTTTGTGGACATGCAGGGACACGGTTTGCCATTTTCTGGATTTTTTTTATTTTTTATTTTTTAGTTTTTCAGAATTATGTTCGACCAATTATCTCCATGTATACTAATATAACGATTACAGTTTGGACTTCAACGATATCTTCATTTTTATGGAAATGCAGGGCGTTACACGGTCCTCGCTGCGGGGGTACTCGGCAAAGAAGGCTACACATTAATGAAGCTCTTGGTATCACGACGATCTACGTACTGGCGCTATCGTCCGGGCAGCCTAGGTCACCGACCGGCGTAGGCGGTATAGCAATGACGGTAAGGCTGACATACCAAATGACACGACTTGAGGTAATCAGCAAGGTTAGACGTCCGAACATGGTCATGCACCCAGCCCCCAAGTGAATTATTTTTTTCTCAGTTGGAGTGCACTCCTTAAAGCAAGCTATGCCAACGAGTAGGTACCCTCCAACATAAACTCGCGGAATGCGAGCACAACTCAGCCATACCTCCACTCCCTGCCCAATATTCTCCCCCACCCTCCTTCCCTGAGCTGTGAGAGACATTGGTGATCGGCTGTCGTCCCAATACTCCCCTCAGTGCTTCTTCTGCCCCACACCAGGAACACTATACCACATAGTGAGGGCATACCCGAACACCCCAGACCTCCCTCCCAATCCCAACCCTACCCCCTTCACGGTGGGCGGCGAGGCTGATCAGATCCGAGCACTGCTCCCAGCTTCGGCTGGTAAATAGGGCACGGAAGGCCAGCTACAGCCAGGGTATCCTGGAATGAGGACACCCCTCACTGGTACGGAGTGACCGCAGTCAATAGTTTTTCCTCCTCCTTCTCCGGGTAACCCGGGCGAACACAGCTCGGGCAACACATTGATTTATAATCGAGGCTTCCACTATGAATATCAAGTCTCAACATAATGTTTTCTCTTTGTGGCTTACGCTCGTTCCCTTGCCACTTTGAATTAGAGACCTATGGCATGGGCAACATTTTACACATAAACAATTGACATGGATGTAGACCCTTTGCAACGCGTATAAACACAGAGAAGTCCTGTACAAGCAGCCCACAAACCTCATCTGGCATGCGCTTATTTGAATTTTCGCGTGTTTGAGAGGTTAGCGTGTCGGACTGGAGATCACCGTTCAATTCCCAGTTGTTCCAAGTGGTATGTTGTTTTGTCGGTTTTATCCTGGCTGACAATGTTTACGCAAACACTTCTCGCCTAACGGTAATCTCAAAAGCAGCTGTCGTTGTGTAACGTTTACCGTACGTATGAAACTCTTTGGCCGAGCGAGAACAATTAATTAGTAATTAATATATTTTTGGCGTAGAAAAACATACACTATATATATATATATATATAGATAGATAAGGTGGAGTACTTAATTGGCGCGGCTTAAATTAACTCTAGTTAGCAAAAGCGGGAAGCTTTTTCTATGTATGCTAAGCTGGATCTTAAAAAACTATCCGCCAGCTGGAAAGCACGTTCTACTTGCGGGAACCATCATAAGTCCAAACGCTAATCATGCACATTCCACGAAAGAAAGCGCGAATGCGTAGCATTTTGTGCCGTTCGATCCGAACGATCCGATCCGATCAGCGTAGTTTGAATTTTGACAGGGGATAGAAAAGGTGAATTTACATCTCAAGGCGGACGTTCCCCGACCAGTAAGCCCCGACGCCGACGGTGAACACGGCCATAAGCCAGACGACGCCAAGTCCAGGGTCAATTTGCGGGCGTTTGGTGAAGACTTTCGTAGGCAGCGGCTGCATTAGCGCCATCACTTTCTGCAAGAGGAACACGCACTTCAGTTGCTGGTCTAGCTACGTCAGCAGAACAATAAATACTTACACGGTAAACGCTTCTTTTGGATAAATGGTTTACTCTGTCACAGAGTGGCAAGCCTGTGAAGTTGTTTAGATATGCCCACGAGCTTACCGCGTTTCCCCTTACCGGCTGCGCACGCTAGTTCTTGGTTATGAATAATACGTTTACGTTCTGGTTTTACTTAATCTCCGCCAACGAGTGGGAAGCACCACAAATGTTACTTCTTTTCTAGCCCGATCATACACTGTCACAGTTGGGGTCCGGGCCAACGCTGTACCTTCAGCGCCAGCATATCACGTTTTGCTATCAGCCCTGCGCCCAGTATATATGCTCGTTTTTGAAGCCATTTCTCCTGGCCTTGGCAACTGTCGTCAACAAAGTGATGATGAGATACGAGAAAATGCTATGGTCTAACGACTTTTAACAGCGATGATGTTTAAGCTGGCGTTGGCCGGCGAACGTGCGCACAAAAAGTTCGACGAGCGATGATGCCATCGCGCGCGGGCACCGCTCAACCTTCGAGAACACCCTGCCCAGCGTTAATGGCGTGATCTCTCGCGTGCTCTTCTTCTCGCCAGTTCATGTGCGCTCACGCCTTTTCACCCCATGCATCACGTATACCCTACCATATATCGCCATCACCCGCACCGAAATAACACGAACAGAGGCCACCCAACGCGCACTATATCGCCATACGCTACAGCTACCCCCCAGCGCTGCTTCCGACGCTCTCCTCCACACGGGAACCTTTAATACACCATCCGAACTTATATAAGCACACCGACAGGCCCAACTATCCCGCCTTGCGCAAACCCAAACCGGCAGAACCGTCCTATTCTCCCTCAAAATTAACCCGCCCATCCACCACTCCCCACCCCTCCTCATCCCTCCAGAATATCGAGAGGTTCTATATCCCCTCCCTATCCCCCGCAACATGCACCCCACCTACCACACAAACCGTCGCCTGGCGCGAGCACGATACCATGCCCAACACTTCCCTCCCTCCTCGGACACGGTATACGTTGATGCTGCAGAACAGCAACCGCGCCATACATACGTTATAGCAGCAGTGAACCACACCCCAACCCCCTCCACCTCAGCCACCACCCGCGCTGCCCATCCCCACGTGGCGGAGGAAGCTGCAATTACCCTGGCCACCACCCTCACCCCACCCCTAGCCTCATATTAACGGATTCACAAACGGCCGTTAGAAATTTCTGCAGAGGCATCATTTCGCCCCTCGCCCACAAAATTATCTGCTCCCACCCCCCTCCTGACAGCACCATCTCCCATTTGTGGACTCCTGGCCATGTGGGCTTTGGCGGCGTGGAGAAGGCGCACGAGGCGGCCCGAGCTTTGATACACCGGACCCCTCAGCAGAGCCCCCTCCTCGCTTCACATCCCCCTCCTCACCTAGAGCCACTGCTCACCTTCCGCGAAATCACCCTCCATCATAGGCTTTCACGCACCACCCTTCCACCCCCTCACCCCTCGTTATCTCCGGTTGAATCATCCCTCTGGAGACAGATCCAAACCCATTCCCTCCCCACTCGATCCATCCTCACCCACATATTCCCACCCCCGCTTGTCCACACTGCGAGGACTACGAAGACACCCCCCCACGCCATCTGGCACTGCCCTGCCCTGCTTCCTCCCCCCTCCCCCACGACTCCTGGCTGTCTGCCCTCGCGCGCTCGGACGCCCAGTCCCAGTGCGCCCTGGTCGACAGGGCTCGGGCCTATAGAGCTGCGCCTCCGCGGCTCCACCGTCCGAACTAACTTAGCCTGGTCAGGAAAAACGTGTTCTCTCTCTCTCTCTCTCTCTCTCTCTCTCTCTCTCTCTCTCTCTCTCTCTCTCTCTCTCTCTCTCTCTCTCTCTCTCTCTCTCTCTCTCTCTCTCACGCCTCAAGTGGGAAGCACAGAATGGCTCGCGCTACAGACGCCGAGTTCACGAAGCCGGTTGCCGCTGCTTTTAGCGCGTGCTAACCCTGTCCACTTTGGGAAAGATCTGAAAGCCTGCGGCCAAAACGATACGGGCCTGCCAGTCATGGAGAACTTTAGGCGGCATGTTTGGAGGTCCATGTGAGATGCGACATTCAGTTAATGAGAGATAAGAATGTAAATCAAATGTCTCGAGCGGTGTCACACGAAGTACAACCGGTTTATACACACCCGTAAAATAAACGAATTGGCCAAATGGCAAGTGGTATTTTGACCACCTGAGGTTGGAGATAAAATAAAGGGGAGAAGCAACAGCCGGGACTCGAAGGGGGAGATGGGGCGAAAGAAGAAGTGCGTCACTCCCGAAAAAGAGGAAACGCGGCGCGAAATCCGCCACGCCACTACTTAAGAACAGATGCGATGATTTCGGTCCAATCCCGAATATCGCACCGGTGAAGCGGCGGCGAAACGTCGGCGAGTTGCAGAAGATCTGGAGTCACGAGGTCCCGTACATTGTACAGTTTAATGACCGAGTGTTCATTGCCCTTCGGGGGTCCAACGACGTCACCACGCAGAAAACGTGACCTAGTCTTGACGCACAACCACACAACTTGACCGAGTCACCAAGCATAACCATGCATAAGCTTAGCCGAACCAAGAATAAGCTCGGTGGAAGCGTCAGCTTCCCTGTTTGCCAAGTCTTCGCGCCACTAGTGCGGAGCTGCCCCAATTTTTTAAACAGCGAAGCTGTTTAGAAAACCGACTTTTTTTTTGTCCGCAGTTAAAAGTACCAAGAAATTGGTATTACCCAAGGCAGCCTCGCGGTGACCACCCGGCACTTTAAAAAACAAAACAAAAAAAATTACGCCCACCTCCCTTCGCGGGAACCCTGGTGTGATGCGACGCTGAGGGGTATTCAAAAGCAAGCGGAGAGCAACCGTCGACCGAAAGGCCGCCGGAGAGCGGCACACCGTTTATATGCGCAGCGCGCCCGAAGGAGAGGAGACCGCGGAGAGAGCGAGTGCGCGGCTATGACGCAACACAATCCAACACAATCCACTTTCATCCAATTCAATCCAAATCCAATTTAATCCAAGCCAAGCCAAGCCAAGCCAATCGAATCCAATCCGATGCCCCTCGCGAGAGTGTGTTCGCTATCGGAGAAGAGAGGGGGATAGTGGCTGCGGACAACAACGGACGCACGCGGACAACAACGGACGCACGCGGACAGTAACGGACGCACGCGGACAGTAACGGACGCACGCAGGAAGGACAGGGCCGCCGACAAGAGATGCTCTGAGCGTCGCATCTAAAAGGCGGGCGCTCGTATGTGCGTGCCTCGCACGATCACCCTGCGTCCTCTGCGCACGTTTGTCAAGCCAAGCATACCCACTTATGGAAATTGGCGACGATTTCGGCGATCGCCTGGCAGTCAAACCAAAAAAATGCCCAGCCCTCGTATGTGCGTGCCTCGCCGCTACCGCCCAGCGTCCCCGGCGCACGTTTGTCAAGCCAAGCATAACCACTTAGGGTGACGGGCCAAGATTGGCAAAAAAACTCTAGCGTTCACCGTAATCGTGGCAACACTTATTGGGAACGAGAAACACTAGCATTAGCCGTAATCGTGGCAACACTTGTTCGCAACGAGAAAGACACGTCATAGCGTATTCGCCCCACCATTGGCGCATCCGGACGGTGGGTCCGGATGTCCTGACCCTCCCCTTGATTTTCGAATTTATACACCCAAGATGATAACCCCTCAGGTCGTAGAAAAAGTCTAGTTCATCATTTTTTTCTATTCTTTTATTTTTGGTTTGCCAAAATTTCGGTGAATAAAAAGGCTACTTTCCTGATCCTCCTCCTCATCACCGCCATCATCATCATCCTCCCGTATAGAAGCTGACCTCCCTCAAAAAACCTGGATCCGCCCCTGCGCGGTCCCACCAAGGTGATTGCCAGTGATTATCACTTCCAAAAATAAACGAAGCTAACACGTATAGCAACAAATATGTAGTAAAGGTCATGCGGCAGTGAAGGACGAGCAAATCGGCTGCAATCGTGGACCTAAACCTTCGTGATGGTCATGAAGGTTGCGTACAGCTTCGCTACCTTCAAGTCGTACGCGTTACTGTGAGCTTCCCACGGTTTATTTTTCCGCGGACTTGGTTGGAAGGCACGCGTACCCCTGACAACCTTTTGCGCTCGGCAGGCGCGGAAATGTCACGACGCTCCACGTTCGGACGACAAAGCGCCAAATACTATCGCTACCACTTTTGCTGTTTCCCTTGATCGTGTGTTCTCGCCCGCCGTCACCGGTACTCTCCTTTTGCGTCCAAACAGAAGACATGTTTGGAGGCACATACATTTAAAACGGGGCTTTGAGGGTAAAGGTACTTTTTTTAGGTAAAGACTGAAGGGTAATAAAAACTGAAATATTAATTGGAGGACTCTCAGGAATGCGTTAGCATACTTCATGGTTTGCCTCGCCTTAATGGTCGTGTTTGCCAGCTTCGCTGCGACATTGGCTGCCTGTCGTTCTTTTCATTGTCCAGCAGTCTCGGCATTACGTCACCGTCGTTCCCATTCCATTTCGGTTTTCGGCGCGCACGAACCCCGATCTTAAGGCCAGTAACAACAGCTCCGCTGTTAAAATGTTCGCCGACACGGCCCATCTAACGCCACGGAAAAAAAGAAATAGCGTTGTCTATTCAGTTGCGCAGCAACTCAGCAGTGGCTGTGAAGGACGCAGACTGCAGTGGTTCCCTTAGTGCTTCCTTGTCGTCATGGGCATAAATACGTCCGTACGAATAATCGAATCATTGTGTATCTGAAACGAACAGCCGAATTTTGTTCGAGAACAGCTGCACCCACCTCAAGGAAGTTGACGGTGCTCCTTGCAGCAAAGATAAGCACCACGTCCCTGACCGGCGATGATGACTCGTCCACGACAATTTCTGACTGAATATGGGGAGGGATAATGATGTCATTGCAGTAAAACGGTCGTAACAAAGCTTCTTTGTACAGCCTTCATACCGTTACTACTGGCCCTTAAATTAGAGCTTTTTACTTTTGCACAGGCTACATAATGCTGGGGAAATGGCTTTCAACAGTTCGTCTCGAAACGAGCAAATGTTAAAAGAGCCTTGAAGACAATATACAAGCTTTGTTCATTAAAAATATTACCGGTAGCAATTTTACCAGTTTTAACTGAAACACGTAATGGAGACATTAAGGAAAACATACGAATCAGTGGCGCCCCCCATCAACTTTATGGTGATTCCTCTATGGCGTCACAGATTATTGTTCGCGTGATTGGCAGCCGCCGGCTTAAGACACCGTCAAGAAACATGACTGGGCGAACGTAGTAGGGCTCCTACTTACGTTTGATCATATAATCAAACGGGTTGAATGCTAACGCGCAGTCAATACACAACATGCCCAATATATGCCCAATATATGGCGAATAACGAATGCCCACAATACGTTACTGAAGCGCGAAATTTGAAAGCTTCTTTAATATTGTGTGCGTTTTTTCGGCTAAAACACGTCTTTCGTGGCTAGAATGGAGCTGAGTGAGTTGCCTAAGGCTAGTACTTTCAAATTAAGCAAAGTTGTATTTGTGTTAATGGCCCCTTTGAAAAAATAAGGATTTTTTTACTCTGAATGGGCATTGCATGAAAATAAGGCATGAGGGACAAGGCATTAGGGTCAAAATAAATTACTACATTAATTTATGTTGGCATGCATCGCAGCAGATTATATCACTGAACCAAGTAGATTTTTCTTGTAGCGGCGTTATTTTTTATGCTGAGGCAAGATAATAACAGAAAGTAATAAGGCGTAGCAACCTTTTTAGAGTTATGTGTCGTTCTGTGCGTAGAGAGCCTGCTTACATGTTTTCGGTTCACATAATGTAACGACTGAATGCACTTGTCCACCATGTTCGATCAGCGTTATAGGGGTTACGAAACCTGTTTCACGGGCATTTATTGCATTGTAGGGAGTATCTGTAATTGTTTTCATATACGTACGAGTTTGTTAGTGGTCAAGGCGATCATGATAGCGTAGGCTCCGGCATCTTTGAAAGCTTGCATCACTTTTTCGAGGGTGCAGTTGCTGGTATCTCGGACCATGACGATCTTATTCTTGAGGTCAATTCCTTGAGGTTTATCGCAGGTGCTTTGGCCCGCAAAACTTATCAAATAAAGCATCAGCTGGAAAGGAACACAGTTTCTTTCTTTGGATTGTGAATCATCAAGCAAAATAAAATAGAACGCGGTGAAACCGAATCCTGCAAATACCACCATCCTATTTACGTCTAAATTAACCTTTGTCAAGTAAAAGTGACCGTAGAATAACTCTGCATAAAGTATTCCTTCACGGTTAGTTTCAAAAGTATGGCAGTTAAAATTTCAGTGAGAATATTGTTGAGTGAATGCACTGCGTAGAGGAATCGTCGGTATGAGGATAGAACGAGGTGTAAGCAAACATCACGAGATGTAAAAAAATGACTCCAATTTACGCCGTGAAGGTGGTTGGACTGCGAATCTGTAAACGACACCCGCAACGATTACCCATGCGGCGTCACTTGAATTCACACACGTGGCTCTACAAAGAGGGAAACCATGCAGAGACTCTGCCAGCCGTTACCTGGGATTCGCCGGGATGGCGTCCCGAGCGCAGCAGCGTCGGAAGAAAGAGAACGGAGAGGAGCGTGTTTCGAAGGGTGAGGAGGAGGGCAGCATGTGCGGCTATGGCGTCATCTCTCTCACTGCACCCCCTCACTCTTATTTAATGTGTCACCTCTAAAAAGCGCCCTCCCCATTCCTAGACGCTGAACAGAAATCACCGTCTGCCTCCCCATCTCCACGTGGATATCCATAACGCTCCTTTGGTTTTTTGGTGAACATATACGTCCAGCTGGTAACGTTGCATATACATGTCTACACTATATGGCCATAAAAAACTGCGGGCATGGTAAGGTCTCCAGCATATAATAATTTGGTCGCCCTAATTAGTATTTGAAAGTGGTTTCAAGCAGTGGCTGTGCAGCATCAATAAGCGCGAAGTGCCAGAAAAGCAGCAAGACTCTATCTACTGTGAGCTTTTTTAGAACTAATTGTGTTCTGTTACTGAATTCTGGAAACTAAACGTTTATGGGAAGGAAGAGACGGCTGTGATAACGCCAAACTGTAGTTAGCAGAAGCTCCTTAAAGTAGACACCGGTGACTACTTCTGTTATGGCATGTTTTCGAAAATGAATACTAAATGAAAGTTGCATACCGCGGCGTCTTCTCCCTGTGGCAACTCTTTGAACTCCGGGAAGTAAGCCATGCAAACTTTGACAGAATGGCCACGCGGTGAGGTGATGTTCAGTACCGCTATTTCATCTGCGCCCTGAAAAGTTAGAGTGAATGTTGTTGGGAACATGTTGGAAGCGACTCCTATAACTCAATTTCAAATTTAACGTCGCTATCAGCGTGATGTCACCGCAGCAGTTGTCCTTGGACCCTATGCTGACTCGCGTTTTATCGTTCAGCAAATGAATAGGCGAACATGTATGTGCGCCGAATGCACTGAGAGTGCGTCAAACAGCTCGACTTCAGCTGACAACACATTGGCAGGGAGCTGTAGAATTAAAGTTTCACTCTGAGAAAGAGAACAAAAAAGGCTTTAGCCTTTTGCGGGACTCACGACTGAACGCACAAAGATGATAGCCAGAACAGCAACAAGGCTCGGAGAGTCTAGGCCACGAAGGGTCGGTGTTCCCTGAGATGTCATCATAGCATGTTTCACGTTGTGAATACAAGGGAGAGTCTTATATGACTTAGCGGCCGTATAGGGGGGAGGTCTGAATGGACGTTTGCACCTCGCGATCTCGCAGTGCAGTATTGGCAGGGTCTAGGCAGTCTAGGCGGGAGACAAGTCGGAACTGCCGCCGCTGGCTTCAGTTCATGGCGGAGGGAATACGGGCTTGTGGCACCGTATAAAATGCGCAGGCGTAGCAGGCGGTCGCTTAGTTAGTTGGTCCGCTCGAAAAAAATTGCACTAAAAATAGCGCTGAGCGCGATGCTTCGGACTGGTTCCTTCTTCTTTCTCTTCTTCTTTCCCTCATTTTTCATATACTAGGGTTTGGTGTGAGCTGTACTTTTAACTAATCTTGTTTAATCTTTTTTCAGTTTGTTATTCTTGTACGTTTTACTTGAAACACGTTGCTTTTTATCCCGCGTGCAATCTTTTTATGTTAGGTTCTCGCCAGCTTGAATAAATGAATAGATTAATTAATTAATTAGTTAATTAATTAAAATAATTAATTAATTAATTTACTGTTACTAATAATATATCGGAAAGTCCACCAGTGGGCGTAGTTTGCCTCACCTAAGAATGGACACCGGAACAAATGCTGGTGCGGGAGTGTAGAGGACCGGGAAAGAAGACATGCAGGAAAGGGAGAAGAAAGAGAGAGAGGGATCACATATATCATATACGGGTGTCCCAGCTATCATGCACCAAGATTTTAAAAAATCGCGATAGCGTTACTCCAACGAAACTTAGCGCATAATGTTTCCAGTACAGTGAAGTAGCGTCCAGGGATTTTTTCGTTCATGCGATTTCATTAACTGATTATAATTAATTATCTAACTCGAGAAGTACTGCCGTAATCATTGAAGTGTCAATGAGACAGGTACCCACGAGAGGAATCTAACTGCGGTATTTTCAGCGACGAACTAATCGCGTGCTAATTCATTCTGACCGATAAAGAAACCCCGCGAGATATGAAAAATTCCACGTGATGGTGCTCACGTGCCATCACGCGCGTGCGTGCGCGCGCACTCACATCTTGCCACCAAACCACACATGCCGGCGGATCCGCTTACCTAAAGTCATTCATGGGGTTTTTACTTTCGCGCACCGCCTTACTTGCCACTTTCGAGAGCTAATTGTTCATCCATTGCAGGCCTGTTTGTCTGTCTTCCACCGCCGCTTCCGGGGGTAACATTGTCCGCACCGCCACCCCTATCGGTTCAATCGCACGCACCAAATGCTGGTCAGACTGTCAAAGGTCGCCGGTCCTCTTTCGGCCTTTACGGTAGCACTCTTCATCTTGTTTACCTTCTGATGACGAGTGTTTGCTTCAACCACCACACTGTGGCGAGTAAATGTCATTTGCTGACTTGGAGCCCCGCGTTTCCTCTAGTGCTTTGTCCTGCGGGAAGAAAGGCCCCACCCGGCAATTAGATAGGACGCCGCAGCGTCGATTCACTACAATATCTCTAGTAACCCCACACAAGATAAGCTGAGACTGCCCACGGAGATTGAGAAACGGATCCCGCGTTCTTCAAGTTACCGCCAAGCAGACCAGCGTCAGCGTGTCGGTCCGGCAAGCCATGGGTGCTTCCGTGTCTTGCTAGTGTTATCAACGTAAAATTGGCTACTATCAAGCCGTGGAGCAGTGAAATTTATAGGAACGCGGAGATGGTCTGTTGCGCAAAAATGTCAATGGGGCACGGATTACGAGGGGGGAGGGGGGGGGGGGTGAGCCCGCACGTAAAATTACTTAGGGAGAGGTGGCTCCTCCCTCCTGTCCTTTCGGTTCCTGTGTCCATGAACATGAGCGGCCTTTCGAATGAAAACAGTCAACAAGAGCTTGATTTGTCTCAATGCGATGCTGTAAAATACAGTAGTGTCCCCGATCGCACTCGATAACCCCTTACCCCTGCATAGTAGTGGCATAAAACCTCTACAATATACCGCTAACTCCATTCAACCTTAGCGCTCACAACATTGCCAGTTTCACTGATAAATCATGTCTTTGATTGTATCATAATTTTATTTTCCGTTTAATACTTTTACCGTTCTGCAATCGTTTCTGTTATATATCTCGAGGATGGAAGTGTTTCGTTTGATGCCGGGCAAAATATACATCTTGTACCTCGCGCCCATGTAGAAACTGTGCCTGGTTGTGTCATTTTTTCTGTGGTAGGACTGTATTGGTTCTGTATTGTACACGCTTGATATTTTCCCATTCAGAATCCGGCGCCAAAACAACGTTCGCTTGCTTAGTAGCGTCATCTAGACAACCCAAAACAAAACAGCAATACCAGTGCTAGTGAGTGGCGGCAGCTAGCGAGTTTTACCGCCACTAAAGTAGCGGAGGCCTCGCAAGCGCTCCGAAAGGTGGCCAACCTTTTAAATAACTCAGTTGAGGCGGTTGAGGTGCGTTGTGTTTTGAACTAACGGGGATAAACAGCGGTGTTAATGCGATTAGCATTCCTAAGTCACTTCAGCTGGATGTTGCCCTACAGGCACGTTTAGCTAAGCAATGACCGGGCGTTCTCAGAGCGGGCAACAGCCGCAATTTGATTCTCCCGTGGAGAAATGGCGTTCCCCCGAAAAATCTGGCCAATAAATGTTCAGGTTGATGAAAGTTCGAACGGAGGCCCACTTCTCATTGTGGAGAAAAAATTAATGTATGTGTCTGTGTGCGCGCGCGCGAGCATGTGTGTTTGTCCCAAAATTTATGCACGCAAAAAAATGACATTTGTTTGGGCATCCGACACAGTCTCTCTCCCTTCTTTTTTTTTTTTTTAATTTTTCTGGGGGCTTCGGGCTACACCACTGACCCTGGCTATACTGAACTTGTAGTTCTAACCATTGCCCAAACACGCCGGCTGTCTTCAACAGCGGTGACAGGCTTTCCCTCACCGCACATGGGCTGAACGGGGAAACGTAATTCGTCAGCTTCGACTTCTGCTTACGGAGCTGGATCATGATGAAATGGCGGTCTAACATGCGGCCTTATTTTCTGGCGTTGGGCCAACGAGCGCTGATAATGTGGCCGGCCACAAGCAGACCAGGTGAACACCTCATAGGTAAGAAGGCCTGTGGATTGCTCCACTCATGAAATGATTGGCACCCTTCGTCATAATTCTGAAATAATGCCTTCTTTTAACAGCAGAACCATTTTAGCTTTTAGTTTCGCCGTGGAGCGTTACCAGAAAAACTATCATGATGGGCAAGAAGTGTGTGAGAGAAAGTGGCGAGGATGCAAGAAGCCCACGAGCCGGTTTAGGGAGTGCGCGCCTCCAGAAAAGAAATTGTGGTGAGGGAGGTCCCAGGGCCCGGACTGAACTTGGGACCTTTACGCCGTGAAACCGGCAGCCCAATCACTGGGCCTCACCGAAGGTGAGATGTGCTGGATCAGCAGTTCGGGGGGAGGGGGACAAATGAAAATTGGTGCAGCTTGCACTAGTGGTGCAAAGCTGGAGAAACAGCCCAGCTGGAAGCAACTCTCCCTTCGTCGGAGACCCGGCTGTTGCATCATCATCAGCAGCGGCGACCCACTAGGTTCACTGTAGGTCTAAGGCCTCCCCATCGACCTCCAGCCGCTCCTGTCCTGCGCTGCTCGAGTCCATTCTTTGCCTAAGAATTTTCTTATTTCGTCCCTCCATCGACTAATTTGCCTTCCTTTTTGGATGCGAAGCATCTTATGCTCGGGGCTGTGTCCCTGCCTCCCTCGTTGTCGTTGTCCGCCGTCCGCACGCGCGTCTCTTCAGCCCCGTCAGCGTTTGGGCTGACGTCAGCGCAGTCCACTATAAAAAGAAATAGTTAGGCGGCGCCCGGTTTCGATCCCACGACTCTCTGGCCGCAACGGGAGGTACGTGGCGCTCTTCGCACTGCGCTACAAACCGAGACGGGAGCATGTGCTACGAACGCGCCTTATGTCCTTCACCCATTCAAACTACGTCAAGAAGCTACTAATACAACGAAGGCACGCGAAGCTTAACGTCAATGGAAACGACGAACTGAAAACTAATGGGAACTTCAGTCGACCCCATGGCTGCTTCGCATACTACTCAGGGTTCCCCCAATCCCCTAATGGCGTAATTTTTTTCTAGACCCGTCTCTGGGTGTCCACTCTGTCACCCTGCTAGTCCACCGATTGTCATTTTGCCTAATTACGTGGCCAGCCCAAGTCCATTTCCTTTTCTTTGTTTGAGCTGTGATATCTTCTACTACTCTAGGTTGCTTTCCAATCCAGGAAGCTCGTTTCCTTTCTGTAAGTGTTACTCCGATCATTATTCGTTCCATGGCTCGTGGAGCCGACCTAAGTTTGCTTTCAAGTCGTTTAGTAAGGCGCCAAGTTTCCGCTCCATATGTCATCACTAGAGACGGGAAGTTTACGCAAAATGCCTATTTTTGCCTTGAGTCTGCATCAAGCCTATTTAGCATATCAGCATAAACTAAGGGAACGCGAGCATTTTAAGCAATAGGTGATTGTGCTTACAAGTGCCAATTTTGACTACATGGGTTCTTAGCGCCTATTTTGACTAAATGTGCCTACATGGGCTTTTTAGCGCCTAAAAATGCCTTTTTTGCGCTACATATGCTTTTTGGTTTTCCGAGTCGATGGTCTGCAAGGACAGTTTGCGCTTCTGAATCCCGCAATTGGATGTTTGTTGTACGCCGTTTGCGAAAAGAATCCGCGAGCCATGCCAAACACGCCCGCAAACGCAAACTGTCTTCCAGCCGCTGCCACCTCGACATCGCCACGTCGGCCGAGCTGCCAGAAGTTCGTACGCGACGGCACCGCAGTCAACCTCACCGACGTCACAACTGTTCACACGAGCTTTTTAGGGCGCAGCCCTTTGGCGCCCGTTGCTGGGCTCAGCCGCGTCGGCGTCGTCGTGACCGAGCGAACGATGGGAAGACCAGCGAGGGAAAGTGATGGGAAGACCGACGACTGAAAGAAAGCAAAGGAGGAGAGTGTTGCGAAATTGGGAGGGGAGGGCGGTTCGCAGTAGCGGCGCGAGCCAGCGCTCTCCGAAAGTATGCAGTGGGGGAGGGGAGGGGGCAGTATGCTGTGCCCGCACGAGGCGCTCGACGGCGCGGCGCTTGGCGAAAACGTGAGGGGGGCGTGCGCGTAACTATGATGTACGTTCGTTTAAGACGCAGCTCACGGTCCTTTCCTTAGACGCACTTCGTGCCGCCGCCACAGAGGCTCACCATAGCTGCCGTCGAGAGAACCCACGAGTACGTCGGGAGAACCCACGCGCACTGCAGCCATCAGCAGTGAGTGCTGAACTGCGAGTGATGCAGCTGCAGCTAAACGAGCCGCTGCAGCTGCAGCTAAACGAGCTGTCAGAGAGGAGGCCCACCACCGCTGACGCCAGAACGCCGAGTGAGTGCTGAACAATGAGCAAGGCAACCGGTGCATGTGCTTCGTCAGCCACTGCAAATACAAGTTTTCTGTAACCATACAAATATGTACGCCTGAAATTCGTTGCCTGAACATATTTTCCACAGTCAAAACAACTAAACAGCTGCGCCCAAATATCGCATTTGGGAGTATCGTAATCGCCAGTCAATTTTGTTATTGACTGAAATTTCGGAAAATCACAAATACATCAATCGAAAAAAAATATCAACTACACTTTTTCTGTGACCTGGGGGGCAATGTTGTTGGGGGCATAAATTCCAAAATTAACTGCACAAGTGAACTGAGACGGGCTAGTTGGTGCATGATGCCACTTAGAAAAAACAGCGCCAAAAAACGATACGACAGGCTGTAAAGACAAACACTGCGCTGAACTGCCAACTGAGGTTTATTTAGAAGAACAATGAATATATACTGGAATCAAAAACAAGGAGGAGAGAAGGAAATCCATAACACAAACACAAAAAAAAATAAATGGAAGGTGATTGTGGAAATGCAAGCAGCGCACGAGGGAGATTCACTTGGCTTTCGTCATCCACACATTGGGAGATAGGTGCGTGAGCACACCCTCTATCGAGTTGTACGACAGGGAGATAAGATACCTGGGATCATGATCAACGCATTACACGTGGCTGCTTTCATTTCCACAATTAACTTCCATTTATTTTTTTTTGTGTGTTTGTGTTATGGATTTCCTTCTCTCCTCCTTGTTTTTGATTACAGTATATATTCATTGTTCTTCTAAATAAACCTCAGTTGGCAGTTCAGCGCTGTGTTTGTCTTTACTCCCTGTCGTATCGTTTTTTTGGCGTTGTTTTTTTCCAAAATTAAGGCGGGGGTCAGGATTCCCTTTCTGGATCCGCCAATGACAGTAACCCATCGATCACAGGTACACCGCCGGCTGGCAAGATGCAGCACGTGTAGGACGAAGAAGGAACGAGAAATGGAGCTTAATGAAATGAGCATTTCGGCACTTTTCAGGTACTCTAGTCGTGATAGACGGATTCTGCCCCGCCGGGCAACGTCAAGGGCATTTAGAAAGCTAGCATCAAGGGAATTTATTGCTAAGTATCTTGCAGCTTCTTCTGCAGCGGGAATTCTGTAGATTGCAGGAGCAGAATTCCCGCAGCTTGGCTGGTCATCTACTAGTGCAGAACAGAATAGCTCAGTAATTTGTACGCATTTCCCTGTACTATCCATGAGATTCACAGTGTTGTAAAGAGCTCAGGAGATCGTTCTGCTCTGTGATTGAATAAACACCTGCAGTTAAGATCCTTCTTCGAGGTGCAGTTGTGTCTTTACGAAGCAGTCACCGATTGCGCCTCTTCCACCAGAGTTCGTTGTTACCCTTAAAAAAGGGATTCTTTACAGCCTAAAAACTGAAAGTGACAAATTTAGTGTCAGTACTCCTTTAACATGAATGCGCGCAGCAACTTCACTTTCGCAGGCTTATGGGCTGAGTAAAGCAGAAATGTCGTTTCAAATCGCGTGCCATCCGCCGCAAAGGGTTCGCAGAACATCCGACAGATGGCGAAGAGTGTGCTGGCCAGTAGGAAGACGCAGTGAAACATCCCCCTCGCGAGGGGCACGATCAAATGCAGAGCATTTCCGGGGGCGCACGACGTTAAGTAGTTTGCGTTACGTTAATGTTGTTGCACTTGTGGCAACTGCTGACGAGAGAGCGCTCGTCAGCAGTAATTTTAATGAGTCAACGATATAAGGCGCGTACGTAGCGTCCCATTCTGTGTCGGCTTTGTGGCGCAGAGGGTAGAGCACCATGTACATTGCGTTCCGCCCGCAGGGTCGAGGGATCGAAACCTGGCGCCGGATAGTATTTTCTTTTATATAGTGTAGGGGGAGGGGTGCGGACAACGACGGTGCGGACTACGACGGGACAACGCGGGTGACATCGTGAGTTACTGAAATGCTCTGCATTTAAAAAAAAACTCGGCTGAGGACGGAAAACTACTACAAATACACTCGCCGGTGGTATTGGGCAAGTCTTGTGTGTCTGCAGAAGTGTGTCCGAAAATGCCGTTTGGCTGTGCCTTCGGCAGTGTTGTTTAGAAACGATCCGGTCAAAGTTAGCGGGAGGCGGTGGCAACCCGGCAACACAGATAAACACCAAAAACGGCCGCCGTTGCTCACGTTCGTGCCTCAGTGACGGTGCTCTGAAACAATAGAGAGCTTTAGCAGTCCGTCTGTTCCGTTGGTTACGTTGTTACCGGGTTGCCGGGACCCGTCTGCGCCTGCGCGCGCGAAGGGCGAGGAGGCACGGACATGGCGAAGGCAGGCCCGCGGAACTAATCCCCCTACCGCCAACGCCTCTTGGTTCGCAACTGGTGGGACATTAGTCGTAGTGAAAATCTCGTGAGGGGCGGCAGGGGATAGTTTTTGAGGCAGCTGTCGTGGTGACCTCTGCGGTGCTGCCTCTAGGTCCGCTAGCTTCGATCCGCGAAGGCAACATGCGTTGCTGCCTCGATAGGATCGCCAATAAGCCCTCGCAAGGACTTCGCGACGCTAACTGTTCCGTTGCGAAGCAGACGTAATATCAAATAGCAGACGGAATAGTTTTTTTTTTGAAGCATGGTAACTGCCCGACACTGAAGGCGTTCCGAATTCTCGCCGCACTCGTCCAGCGCCACTGAAGCATGGATCGCTGCTCGACGGCTCGGGCCCCCTACTGTTGCGTCTAGGGGCTGCGGCAAAGGCGAATGCTTGTTTTAAGTGCAGAACACTTTATGGGCTTGCCTTGTCGTCTTAGTTCGCTAACGGTCGACGCGGCTGCCGGAATCAGGTGACGCTGCGAGATAACGAACCCTAGTAGAGCCTGATCTACCGCCGTCATGGGGTCACGCTGAGGCTTCGAAAACAAGGCATTCGTTGAGGCGAGCGGACGTGCTTCGAATCGGCTCCTGCAATAATGACATTTAATGCAGCATAATTAGCCTGTACCACGATTTCCACTACGGTACTGTATTCGAGGGGTCATCCGGTATCTCCCGATACCATTTTCGACTACCTGGTCCCAGTAGTTTTGGAGTTCTCTCCGATTTCTCGGTGTGCGGCGCCCCGACCACGCTAAGCCTACAGTAGGCCTAGCCCTTCACCGGCACCGACGGGCCGACTTCGGGCGGCTAGGCCTAGCGATAGGCCTCGCTGACCACGCCATGGCATCTACAACGACGGAAACGGATACCACGACGCTGACGGAAGAAAATGGCAGCCCGGATATGCAACTGGGCAACTATGAAGGCAACACGAGCATCGAAGTGCCCGGTGAGGACCTTAACCCTACGGACACAGCTGGATGGACCACCACCGGCAAGCGCAACAAACAAGCCACGCCATCAACTGGTGAGTCCCCTGCCATTGATCGCCCATCAAGACCCAGAGAGAGAGCCAATTATGCCAAGAGGATAGCCACAGCTCTTACCAAGGCAGCTCGCATGCCGCAAGTGCTGCCTAGAGAGGATTTCAAGATCATTGTTCGACCACGTGGTGGCCTAAACCTAGCAAGAACAGAAGCAACTATCGTCATGTCCGCACTCTTAGCATCATCCGGAGTTCTGAAACAAGATGCCAGCGCAGACACAATCTGCAATAATAATGCCCAGAATATTATAGTCATCAGCACTCCGTGTCAGCAACGTGCTATGCAGTATCTCAGAATGAAGACTCTCTTTATTGGAGGCAAGACCCACGATATTTGCACGTACCAAGCCGCACAGGAAGATACCGCAAAAGGCGTCATTAGAGGAGTGGCTATTGAAGATACGCCACAGGATATTAATGCTAACATAGTCAATTCCGCCAACCCTTTGGCCCTGCAAGCCCACAGAATTGGAAATACAACCACGATCATTGTACTTTTCGAAGGCCACAAAGTACCCAACTGCGTCAAATACGGTCCTCTGCTACTCAAATGTAGCCTCTACCGCAAACATTTCGACGTTTGCCGACAGTGTGGTAAAATAGGACATAGGGGGGACGTTTGTCCCTTCCCAGATACAAGAGTTTGCATTGCATGCGGCGAAGCTAACCCTAACGCCGAGCATGCCCGCCATCGCAAACCTCGTTGCCAGCTGTGCAACGGATGTCACGTGACTGGAGCGAAAGAGTGCGCAAACAGGTACAAGATTCCATATATTGTAAAGCGAAGACAATGGGAGCGCAAGATGCAGGGCGACCAACAACATCAACAACAGCTGCGCAAACCCCCTGCTCTAGACCTAGCGGACTCCAACTTTCCCCCATTGCGTCAGCCTTCTAATGACAAGAACATGAGAAGTCGCTCGAAGTCCAGGAACAATAGCCAGCAACCCGGCAACGGTTCGCGGCAACGCAGTGTCAGCCGAAACAGCCAACCATCCCAATCGAAGGAACGTGTAGCCTGGGCGGATACCCTGAAAACGCCTGCGATGCAAGTATATCATCCCACCCAGGAATCAGCGACTTTGAAGGCCCTTCGAACTGAGAACGAGCAGATGAAGCAGCAAATTAAAAGCCTGGAGCAAATTAACAGGGATATTCAAGAGAAGATGAATCAACTAATCTCAATGCAGCAGCGCTCCCAGCAGGCACCTCACACCCCTGCCCCGATTCCTACACCAACGGCAGTAACGCCTAGTACCTCGGAAGGAGACAATGAGCCGACTAACAAGAAGAGGGCGATGGAGCTCTCTTCCACGCTAAAGGAAAATAAATGGCAAGCACGACAGGACAAGCTTGAGGCGCGTGTCACAGCTCTTGAGGATAGATTCCAAGCATTTACAAAGGAGACTACTGACCATTTCCAACAGATTAAGACTATGCTGCTACGGATGCAAGCCCAGCTTAACACTCTTGTTCCTCGTCAAGAGTCCCAACTCGAGCACGCAGCACCACCATCTATAATACCTTCAGGTCCTACAACCCTGGGACAGTCGACAATGCCTTTACCCCAAGTTCCACCCCCGGTGCAATACCCATCATGGCCTCCACAGTAAAAGATCTCCTCATTTGGCAGTGGAATTGCAATGGTTACCCAAGTAAAAAAGCACTCCTGCAACAGCACCTCACAACGCTTGCCCGCAAACCGGACATTATAATGGTACAGGAAACGCATAGCGAAGTTGCACCCAAGCTCTCTGGCTACCGCACGCACGCTAGCCCACCTAGTGCAAGAGCGGAAGCACGAGGAGTTGGGCGCGGAGTTTCCATATTTGTCCGTAAAGGCATCACGTTTGTCGAACATGAACTCTTAGAACGCAGTGCTATCGAGCATTGTGCTATAGATGTCATCACCGGGAAGAAACAGCGCAGAAGCACTTTCCTCGTAACACTGTATAGTAACCCTAAGCACCGGCAGCAACGTTTTCGCGCACTGTTACACAAGGCATCGAGGCTCGCAAACGACAACACACTCATCATCGGCGGAGACTTCAACGCTCCACATCAAGACTGGGGCTATCCAACGTCTACACCCAAAGGCTGTTACCTCATAGAGGATGGAACCGAAGTCGGGCTCCATATGATCACGGACCCAACCGATCCAACTCGATGTGGCACTTCGATCTCAAGAGACACGACCACTGACCTAACACTTGTCAGTGCGCCGGACACTCAGCGGCCTATCCGATGGAGAAACACCCATGAGGACTTAGGCAGTGATCATTATGTCCTCGAAATCACCGTTCCCCTCTCTGAAAAGACGCCGGAAGTCCATAAACACACCCATACGGATTGGATAGCTTTCCGGAAATCTCTACCCACAGAAAGAATGGAGATAGATTACATTGAGGCTTGGGCGGCTGCTGTAGTCCAAACGACCAAGGAAGTCACGCAAGAAATAGAGACTGCGGAAGATATCCCCCAACTAGATAGTCACCTGGCGCATTTATTGGAAGCTAAGAAATCCGTCAAGGCTAGATGGCAGAAGCAACGTCTGAACCGTCGCCTCCGAAAAAAGGTGGCAATTCTCAATCGAAAAATCGAAGCCCACTGTAAGGTGTTATGTGCGCAACAGTGGCACGAGCTGTGTGCGGAGGCAGACGGGCAACTTCATAAGAGTAAGACTTGGAACTTGCTCCGGCATCTGCTCGATAACACCAAGACAAAGAGCCATCATCACAACACGTTACAACGTATCCTCCACAGAGCATTGGTGGCCATGGGGAAAAGCGAAGTAGAGAGAAGACTGGACGAAAAGTACTTACCCGTAACACCCACCCACGACTACCCGGAATACGCCGGAATGGATAACGCCGACCTAGACCGAGACATCGAAACATGGGAAGTTCGGGCTGCATTACTAACCCTGAACTGTAAGTCGGCAGCCGGTCCTGACCGGCTATCGAACAAGGCACTCAAAAATCTCAACGATGCTGCAATTGACGCCCTTGCGAGATATTTCAACGTCTGCTGGAGCACAGGCCGACTTCCTCGCCAATGGAAGTCTGCTAGGACCATCCTGATCCCGAAACCGGGTAAGCCGCCCAGCATCGAACACCTACGTCCCATTTCCCTTACCTCATGTATTGGCAAGGTCTTAGAACATGTTCTTATGAATCGCTGGCAACGGTATCTAGAGGACAATGCACTCTACCCAAACACTATGGTGGGATTCCGTGAAAAGCTTAGCACCCAGGATGCCATGTTACTCCTCAAGCGGGAAATTGTCGACAACACCACTACCCGGGATAATCGAGCAATTCTCGGACTCGATATACAAAATGCTTTCGACAAAGTTCAGCACTCCGCGATCCTCCAACAAGTGACCAACCTCAACATGGGTCAGCGATCCTACAACTACATAAGAGATTTTCTCACGGGAAGATACACCCAGATCTGTGCAGGCCAACTAGAGTTACCGGAGAAACAACTGGGCAGTGTGGGAACACCGCAAGGCTCCGTTATCTCTCCGCTACTCTTTAATCTAGTTATGATCGGCGTAGCTAACCACCTAGAACAAGTGAAAGACGTCCGGCACACCATATACGCTGACGATGTTACCCTATGGGTGACAGGAGGTAGTGATGGCCACATTGAAGAAACGCTACAGGAAGCTGTCAATGTGATAGAGGAGCAGCTGGCCGGTACAGGCCTCAAATGCTCCCCGTCCAAGTCTGAGCTACTGATCATTCCGCCTTCCGGCCGACGTAAAAGGGACTATACACAAAACATCCAAGTGCATACGAAAGAAGGGCAACTTATTCCTGAAGTGTCCAAGATCAGGATACTAGGAATGCTCCTTGAACGAGGTTGTGGCAACGGAGCAACAGTGACCAAGATTGCGGCCAAGGCAGTCTCAGCGTCACAACTGATCCGGCGTGTTTCTAATAGAAGAGCAGGCATGAAGGAGAAGAGTCTCCTACGTCTCATTCAATCCTTTGCTATCAGCCATATCGCCTATGTTGCTGCCTTTCACAACTGGCGCAAACAAGAGCAAGACCGCATCAATGCTACTATCCGTAAAGTCTACAAGATCGCATTGGGTCTCCTACAAAGTGCGAGTACCGAAAGGCTTCTTGCTCTAGGGGTACACAATACCCTAGATGAAATAGCTGAAGCACAACGCGTCGCTCAACTTGAACGACTGTCTGCAACACGAACTGGACGTTACATACTACAAAGAGCCGGCCTTACACCTTCAAGCGACCCAGAACTCATGAACGAAAGTCTACCAGATACACTTCGACAGCACCTCGTCGTATCACCACTACCCCGCAACATGCATCCTGAGCATAATCGGGAACGACGGCTCGCGAGGGCGAAAACCTTGATCGACCTCCATGCACGGGACAACGGAGCAGTGTATGTCGATGCAACCCATCTGCAGCACAACATGTACGTTGCCGCAACGATGCCTGCCACTACGGGAGTACTTCAATCAGCAGCCGGCGTCCGAGTATCTACAATCGCCCAGGCAGAAGAAGTCGCCATCGCCCTGGCCATCACAGATCCCTGGTGTACAACGGTCCTCAGCGACTCCAAGACTGCAATCCTCCACTACGCCAGAAACACAGTGTGCGCGGAAGCTGCTCGTATCCTTCGCGGTGTGCCAGCCGGTGATCGTGCCATCTACATCAAATGGTTCCCTGCCCACATGGGACTTGATATCTCGGGGAAGGGCAACCCTAATCATAATGAGACAGTCCACTCTGCAGTGCGAGATCTAGCTTGCCGCACGGCAGGGAACGACTGCACTGACTCCTCGGAGTCATACGACATGGGCAAGGAACCCCTGTTAGCCTACAGTGAAATTTTACAATGGTACCGCAACAGTAGAAGATCTATGCCTCCCCCACACCCTGGTCTAACCCGTACGGAGGCGGTCCTCTTTCGTCAACTGCAAACTCACGCAGTTCTTACCCCAGCCCTTGCCCGGTACGTTTGCCCCAAGGTGTACGCCACGGACATCTGTCGTCTATGCCAAGAAGCACGAGCTACCCTGGTACATCTACTATGGAACTGCCAGCCTCCTACTAGCAACACTACGACGTTCCCACCGCAGTTTGAAGCTGCAATGAGAAGCGAAGACTACGATACACAAGCCCGGGCCACTAGACTACTCAACAACGCACTAGACCAACAGAGGCCGGCTCGCCGTCCAGAGGGGATGACCCACGGCACCGCCCAGGATAATACCGGACACCACCGATACTTGGGTTTGACAGTGCCTGGGACAACGACATCCCCCTCACTGGACGGCTGAGCACTGGTCGCTGGCGCCCCTAACAGGGTAGCCTCCCCTTGACTCGCTCTTGGGTGCTCTAATAAAGTTTTTACTCCACTTCGAAAAAAAAAAAAAAAACGCCACCAGGGGGCTGCGGAGCCCACACCCGCTTCACATGGGCTACTGCTTTGCACCGCCCTGGCTTTGGACCTCCCTGCAGCAGCGCTCTATAATTAGTATCATCGTGTTCGCTATGTCATCAGCTTCACCCTGATACCCGCCACAAAAGCCTTGGACCATTTCTCACCTCGCCGGACCCACCCGAAGTTTCAAGCGGTGAGCGTCTCTGCTAACCCTAACGTTCCAAAGAACACGGCTCAACTGCAATCGTGGACGCCTTCGGGCGCCCGGCCTGCCTCACTACCTGCGCGGAGTCTGGAAGTCGACATGCAAGAATCGCCCCAAGCCCCACCGACATACGACCCGGACAGCGGCCGCACGCTCCCAACCTATGACCCCTGGACTCAGATCTTACGATCGCGCCACAACCAGCGCATCACTCCTTCCACTACCCACGTGCCAGCTTCCGTCCCTGCTCCACGCAGGGCAATCCAACCGAAACTCCCCATGAACGACTACAAGGTGATAATCCGCCCGAGGTCCGGCCTACGCGTCGAAGCCTGGCCGGCGCGACAGCTCGCACACAGCCTGCAACAAGCCACCGGCATCCCACCCTCTACGTTCTACGGGCAAGTTATCACCTTCCCGCAACCGCAGCAGAATCTTATCACGACAAGCACCCCTAGCGAAGTATGCGCCGACGCTCTGCGCAAGATCACCACCCTCCACCTTGGCGACATGACATATGATGTCACAGCGTACCTCAAGAACCCCCCGGGGACTTCTCGCGGAGTAATTCAAGGCATCGACCCTGGAACACCTCCTGAGCAACTCCTCGCCATAATTACGTCCACCGGACCGCCCATCATTGAAGCCCGGATGCTCGGCACCTCGGACACAGCAGCACTCACGTTTGACGGTCCTCACGTGCCATTTTACGTGAAAGCGTACGGCACCCTGGTACGCTGTCGCCCCTACCGGAATACCTATCAATGCTGTGCGAAGTGCGGCGGCCTCGGACACCGACCCGATGTCTGTCCCAACCCTCAGCCCAACCTGTGCTCCCGGTGCCATACCCCCAACCCAGCTCCTGACCA
Source organism: Haemaphysalis longicornis (assembly GCF_048455015.1). Classification (NCBI taxonomy): domain Eukaryota; kingdom Metazoa; phylum Arthropoda; class Arachnida; order Ixodida; family Ixodidae; genus Haemaphysalis; species Haemaphysalis longicornis. The sequence goes on along the minus strand of NW_027526361.1, from coordinate 38,741,090 downwards.
CCCCTGCCAACCTCAGTGCCAGCTGTGCGGACTCCCCCACCTGACGGCCAGTCGAGAATGTCGCCGCAAGCTCAAGCCCCCACCACCGCCCGCGCGCACCCGCCTCCAACGCCAAGCACAAGAAACCCGGCAACCAGCCCTCTCCACACTCCGAAGATCGTCCGGTCCACCCTCCAAGCCCTCTCAGGTGAGCTGGTCAGCTGTAGCCGCCCACACCCCCCACGATGACCCTTTCCCCCCCTTGCCCACCCCTCAAACCACCGTGTTAACTGCTGAATCTTCCGACCTAGCGACTCTTGCACAAGAAAATGCACAACTAAAAGCACAATTAGCCGAAAACGTCAAGCAAATTGCTACCCTCCAGCAACAGCTCTCCGAGCTTAAGACACTTCTGCCACAACCACCCACTCCCTTCGTCCCATCCTCACCACCAGCAAATTCAGCAATGCCCGACAATTCCGCACTGGCACCCATTTTCTCTGCCCTGGATGACCTCAAGCTACTTTTTCAAACCAATTTCACGGCCCTGCAAGAAGAAGTCGCCTCACTCTCGGGCCGCATCAAGGTTATAGAAGACCGCAACGCTGAGAAAGTAAAACGCAAAAAGCACCCCCCGCCCAGTTCTACCCCTCCACCCCCTACAACTGCTCCACTTGACGAAGCGATCGAGGAAGACTCGGACTGTTTATAATGCCTAAATGTACCAACTCCCCGTCCCTTCAAATTTGGCATTGGAACTGTCGCTCCTTTCGCAGGAAAAAATCGTCCCTCCACCAGCTTATCGCCCCTAACCCCCAGCAGTACTCGCCTTACAAGAAGTAGAATTCACCAATCCCTCTCTCCGAGACTACACCACATTTCAAAATCCCAACTCGCCGCGGACCGCCACGTTCGTGCACAATACCTACCCAGCGCAACATCATCCGCTGAGCACTGCAATTGACTGCATACTAGTAGAACTCTTACCTACCAGCAAGAAGGAATCAAGTGTTTTTATCCTCAACGTCTATTCCCCTCCCTCTGGCAACCTTCAGGAACTTCCTCTACTCCTACGGAATGTCATTAAATTAGCTAAGCACCACCGATTAGTAGTCCTCGGCGACTTTAATGCTCCGCACACTGCATGGGGTTATGCGCGCAATGCGAAATCAGGAACTACCCTCTGGGATGCAGCACACCGTCACGGCTTTACTCTTTGCAACATGCCCCTCATCCCGACCCGCCTCGGCTCCAGCGTCACCCGGGATACCACCCCAGACCTAACATTCGTTCGTAACGTTTCCCAATACACATGGCAATGCCTCCCCCATACTCTCGGAAGTGATCACAGCATCGTTCACCTCACATCGTCGCCCGCCTCACAGATTGGAAAGCCTTCCGGGATACTCTAGAAGCTACCCCACCCGCTAATTCGGACCTCGATGAATGGACGACCACCATTGAACGTGCTCTTCAAAAACACACCAAACGAATCCCGATCACGACCGAGTACCCCGCTGTAGATCCGCACCTCGATCACCTTTGGACAGCCAGGCACAGCCTGGTAACACGCTGGAAGCGTAACAAAACAAACCGGCGCCTGAAGTTACGCATAGCTCGCCTCACAAAGCAAGCGGAAGACTACGCCCAACAACTAAGTCAGCAGAATTGGCTCCAATTTTGCGCCCAGTTACAAGGAACGCTTAGTACGCGCAAAACCTGGCACCTACTTCGATCACTAATGGGTACTCGAGAGAAGAAGATCACCAATCAACATAACATCCGCCGACTCATGCATGCCTTCCCAGGAGATGAACAAGGCCTCCTCAACACCTTACGACAAAGGTACGAACGTTCTCCACAGACTCGTGTGCCTTCTTATTCGGACTATACTGGTGATCCTAACGCGACGCTGGACATGCCTTTTACCTACGAAGAACTCGAGGCAGCAATCCGCAACCTCACGCGCAACACAGCCCCAGGTCCAGACAAAATCACGAATCGTTTAATACGCAACCTTCCTCCTGCCAGCCTCGACCAGCTCCTGAATCTTATTAATGATCATTGGACACAAGGGACGCTTCCGCCTGCCTGGAAACACGCTGACATCTCACTGATCCCCAAACCTGGCAAACCAATCGAGATACCCAACCTGCGTCCCATCTCCCTTACTTCATGCCTCGGGAAACTGCTTGAACACATGGTTTACAATCGCCTTACTGCGTACATAGAAGATAACAACCTCTTCCCCACGACCATGTACGGCTTTCGACCTCAACTTTCTACCCAAGACGTCCTCCTGCAGCTCAAGGAAGACCTTCTCAATAACCTTCCGAAGCATCACAAACACTGTATCCTCGCTCTCGACATCAAGAGCGCGTTCGATAACGTTTCCCACGACGCCCTACTAAACAGCCTGACCACTCTCCATGTTGGGACACGACTATACAATTATGTGAGATCCTTCCTTACCAACCGCACCGCTACAGTGGGGATCTCTCATTTACGCTCACCCTCCTTCCCAGCGCTTCCCCGAGGAACACCACAAGGCTCCGTCATTTCTCCTTTGCTATTTAACATAGCTCTCAAAGATCTGCCTCCACTGCTGGACACCGTCCCATCCCTCCACCATGCCCTATATGCCGACGACCTTACCATATGGACCAACTCAGGTTCCATGGGCGAACAACAAGAATCGCTTCAACGAGCCATCGACATCACTACCATATATCTCTCTAAATGTGGTCTTACCTGCTCCCCGGAAAAATCCGCACTGCTAACCCTTCAGCAGAGAACTCGGGGACGACACACGGCGCCGACGCCGGACCCGGCTCTTACTATAGAGACTCGCCCCGTTCCTGTAGTAACCCATCTCAGGGTACTCGGACTGACAATCCCACGAGATGGCTCCGGCTCGCACACCATCCTCGCACTTACACGCACAGTTACTCAATTGGCACAACTAGTTAAGCGCATCACCCACCAACGTACTGGTCTCAAAGAAGCTGAAACTGCCCGTCTGGTTCAAGCTTTTCTCATCTGTCGCCTTACATACGGAGCTCCTTACCTGTCCCTCAAACCAGCAGAGCACAAGAAACTTGACATTTTAATTAGGCAAGCATACAAAATTGCACTCGGCCTCCCCACTAACACCTCTACTGACTTGTTTTTACGCTTGGGAATACATAATACTTGGACAGAGCTGTGCGAAGCTCAACGAACTTCGCAATTCCAACGCCTTAAGCTTACACCCACTGGCTGTAGTACTTTAGCTCGCCTGGGCTATCCGACCCCGACTCAGCCTCACCGCCTGGCACGTCTTCCCCCCCTACTACGCGCTCGCATTAAAGTCGCCCCGCTACCCCGGAACATGCACCCAGGCATCCACGATGGTCGTCGCACCGCGCGAACCAACTACATCCGCACCCACTACCAGCATCTGCCGGACACGCTTTACGTCGATGCATCCCCATACCCCAACCGATCGACTTACGCCGTCGCGACTGTAGATAGTCAAGAACGTACCGTCGCCACTGCCTCCACGCGAGCCTCAACACAAACTGAAGCGGAAGAGATAGCCATTGCGCTGTCCCTTACCTCCACTCGTCGTGACTACGTGACAGTAATCACGGACTCGCAGGAAGCCTGCCGACACCTTCAAAAAGGTCTACTCCCTCGCACTGCCCTACGCATCATTGAACACTCCTCTTACCTCCCTGAGGAGTGCCACATTTTATGGACCCCTGGCCATTGTGGGTTGGCCGGCAATGAAGCGGCGCACGACGCGGCCCGAGAAGTGGTACACCGGGCCATTGCCCCCGACCCCCCTCCTACCACCCTGGATGCCCACCCCCTACTCACCTATAATGACATACTCACACACTACAAGCTCTCTCGTCGCACCTTCCCTCCACCTCACCTGTCTCTAACAAAAGCCGATGAAATCACTCTCCGTCAACTTCAAACCCGGACCTTCCCTCACAATACACTTTGGCATTTGATTTTCCCCACCTCTCACTCACCACAGTGCAAGTTTTGCCCCGAAAGGGGTACACTTTATCACATCGTATGGGAATGCTCCCACACACCCGACCTCCCTCCCAATCCCCACCCCTCCCCTTCACAGTGGGCGGCGCAGTTGTCCAGCTCTGAACCCGGCTCCCAGCTTAACCTGGTGAGACGGGCCCGGACTGCCAGCCAGAGCCAGGGACTCCTGGACTAAGGAGTCTCCCCACTGGTCTGCCTCCACACACGGAGTCAGATTGGGCCTAAATAAAAGTTTATTCCTCCTCCTCCTCCACTTCGAAAACAACGAGGTTTAAATAGTCACAAACGTTCGAACCTCGTGAACCGGTGGCGCTTGTCATACATCTCCCCGTTGTTTAGCGCAAAGAAAACTGCAGGCACGTTTCAGGCAAAAGCTGTGTATATAACCGGCAGCCCTCGCGTTCATTTAGTTGGGAACGCTCGTTGGGTTGGTTTTTACGACATTATGTGAAAAAACCGGCCGCGTAATAAAAAAAGCGGCGCGTTCTAAATGACGCAGAAAGGCTCCAGCCGCGCAAGAAAAAAATGAAGCGTCCGAAATCACGCAAAACAGCTCCAGCATACGAAATTAAAGCAAGCACAAAAATAACAGAACTCCCGCTGGCGCAGTTTAGGGCAGGGGGCGCGCGAGCACTGACCGCGTGGGTGGGAAATTTGAAATGCATGGGTGGCAGCAGAGAGAGGATAACGGCGCTGCAGCCCATTATGGCGAATCACTGCTCTGCACTTCCGACAGCTTTCACATTGAGTGGAACGTGTTTATTTTCTTTGCCCTCGGTTTGTTTCAGCATGGCATTCATTCAGCCTTGTCGGAGATCCCCGTTCGCGTCGCGTTCCCCATTTCTGCGTCCAGAATCATTGGTATTGTCTCATTTAGTTCTCTTCCCGCAAACAAACACTATGCATTTTCAGCTAGGCAGGTGTACTTTATCGAGCTTGAACCTCCTGGTAAGTGGAGTTTTTTTAAAAATAAGGCGTATTTTCCGCCTGTGAGTCTTGTGGTGTGTTCCTAGCTCCAGCTTCCTTTCTGTCCTTCCATATGGCGTGGTTCGTAGGCCCCATTTTCGGTGAATCGTGTATGTTTCATCCGTGTTTTGCCGCTTACCTTGCTTCCTCTTCGCAAGCACTTCGGCGTATGACGCGTGGGACGTCCTCGGGATACCGCTCAGGACTTCCTGGCCCGCTTAAAATGGCCGCGTTCTTAAACAGAATTACCTGAGCCTGCTGATCCCAACTGTACCATAACTCGTGTCGCTCCTGCCTGCCAGATCAGCATTGTACCGCATTGGGCTGCCTCTATTATCAGTCCTGGATCGTCTGCGGACTGCTCGAGACTCGGATCCGGCGCTCGATTTTCCTATGTATTTCCGTGTAACTTTCGGCCCGAACGCAGTCCCCGGACTGGCCGTGGACCGTCCAGGACTGGTAAATGGAGAATTCCCATTGCTTGTAGCTCAGCTTTTGTGATTAAATACTTCCTAAATAATTGCTGTGCCTCTTTTGTCTTCTGTGGTAGCTGACTTGCAGGTTTGAGCAAGAATAAAATGCGCACCCGATTAACGCGCGTTAACAGCCTTACGCGTAATTCTGTTGACATTCGGGGATAAAAAAGCTCCAGGCACTACTAAAATGCGGCATCTCATCAGGACGCCACATAAACGTTAAGGCCAACTTCAGCCTAACATATGAAGCAACATTTGACGTCCACCTGAGTGCAGCCATACGGCTACAAAGGAAAGCTCTACAGCTTCCTCAGAAACTTCGCAGTTGAAGAAAAATTCGTCCTGGCCCAGGATTCGAACCCGCGACCACCGCTTAACCGGAACAGTCGCTCTACCAACTGAGCTAACCAGGAGGCTAGCAGTTGTAGCGCGAGAGTGAATTTATCCACAACACGAAGTCAAGGACAGGTGTTAATCGACCAGATTTAGGGGAAATCCCAAAGGTGGAGTAAATCTGGTCGATTAACACCTGTCCTTGACTTCGAGTTATTGATCAATTCGCTCTCGCGCTACAAACTGCTAGCCTCCTGGTTAGCTCAGTTGGTAGAGCGACTGTTCCGGTTAAGCGGTGGTCGCGGGTTCGAATTCTGGGCCAGGACGAATTTTTCTTCAACTGCGAAGTTTCTGAAGAAGCTGTACAGCTTTCCTTTGTAGCCGTATGGCTGCACTCATGTGGATGTCAAATGTTCCTTCATAGAAGCTTACTCCACCTTGGGGATTTCCCCTAAATCTGGAACTGGTCGATTAGAGTAATATTCATTTACATTCTGATGATGTTCATAATACTTTTATGTTGGAAATGTAGTGAGGAGAGTGACAAGGTGGGTCTTTCCGAATAATCTCTCCGAGACGAAAGGGTATTCGTGGCTCTTGCAAGTGATGTGTGCAGAAGCAGAGAAGCTGATGAAGGCAAGCACAACTGTAGTTAATGCTGGTAAAGTCGTATGAACTGTCATATAAGAGATAGGCTGCATTCAGGACTTACCAAAATTAAGACATGCCTACATGTGGCGAAACTCCCCTGAAGTTATCGGGTTCACCTTAGGAAAATGCTTTAATAGTGAATACAATGTGTTTTAATTTTGTCTATTTATGCCGCATGATTACCACCACAGGCAATGAACAATCTTGCCAAGAGTTAGTCAGCCGCACAACTTCTCGATCCTTACCGATATCGGGTAAGTGTGCGGGATTTCTTTGTTCATCTCTCAAATTGCTGTGGCATGACAACAGCATTGCATTGTTTTTACACAAGCTGCTGGTTAGAGTTCATGTTACGACGGGTGTTTTAAATAATCAGATCTTGCAGGGTCAACTCTCGTTCCTTTCGTGGTTTGCCGTCTGTTGATGATAACATGATTCCCTTTTACAGTGGCTCGTTATGCACAGAACCTGTCGAGGTGTTGACTTGTTTAGAAATAAATGGCTAACATAGTTACTCAGAATCAAAAGCCTCGAGCACTTCCAACCAGTGGCACAAATTTAGAAAGAAAAGTGGCATGCAAGTGTTCTGCCAGCGAGTAAGCAATGACACAGCTTACTGAAACTCTCATATAGGTTTAATTAACATGCACACGCACAGTATTTTGCCTTCATAAAGTGAGCAATTCTCATCAGCGTATACCTGTACAGATGCAAAATGAAAGCAAAGAAGAAAACAAACAGATCGAAAAGAGGCCAGAAAGCACGAAGCTTACGGAGCACGATTTGTCGTAACGCTGGGAAGTGCCTATATATACAGTGATGATTTCGCTGCTCAGTTGTTCACACGTCACATTGTGAGAGTCGAGGGCGAGGGCTACGCACATGCACACGAAAACACAAAAGTAAAGGAGCAGTGGGCATGAAATGACATACATGATGCTGCTTACACATTTTGGGAAGGGAGAGATTCTTTAGCACCGAAAGCAGTCTTTCACGTGCGTACTCAATGACTCGTCGATTCACCGGAGCACTCATCTGCGGTGGTGTATGGCCGTCCAGTTCACAATACGGGGCACATGACAAATACCACATGCATTCGCAGCGCTTGGGATCCTTAGAGGGTCCACAGCACAACTGAAGCTGATCGTGGCTTCGCAAGCAAACTGAGATTACTCATAGGAAACCGTGCTTGCATAGAGACAACATTTCTTCTTCAGTCACACGACACATACGTTCGTAGCATCACGCATGGGAAGAGTTCGACAGGGAAGCTTTCAGTGCGTCTACGTACAGAACTCAATGCTATGTACAAAATTCAGAAGGTGTAATGTCACAATTGGCACTAGCCAATTACCCGCTTAGAAGGCCACTTGTAATAGTTAACAGAACTGAGCATTGACGCGGCAACTGGCCACACCTGACGTTAAGCAAGGTTGTTTCCGGGCATTTTAATGCGTACTATCGGTTGTTTAACACATACTAAACGGCAATGTAAGCCATGATATGCGTACGGTTCATGCAAAGGAATCGATTTGAGGCAGAATCACTGGTTGACTTCAATAAGTCAAACAGAGAGGAAGCGATTTTGAGAACGAATGATGGTCCTTCCTTTGCTGCAGTGTTCTACCACATCGAAGCTTTGTTCTGATGTGCACTCACACAAACGAAAGATTGCTTTGTAGGGCAATTTCTAAAAAAAATGTCTTTATACTGCAATTGTTTACTAGCATGTATTTCCGTCTCTAATTCCCACCCAAACATACGCGAGGACAATTCCTGCGGCTTGATAAGATTTGTTGCACACAATATGACAAGACGATAGCATATATGGCACAAGTTACTCGCAGGCAATGCAGTTTATTGCAAGTTGAATCAGAAAAGACAAAACAAAGTCCTTTTCTCCACCAGGATCACCTTTTTCCGGCTTCGTAGAAGAGAAACAACTCAGTTATACTGCACTCATTGTACATCACTCGCGCAAACATGAAGAAAGATTTTATGGCTAGCACTCGTTTAATTACAAAAAATTCGGAGCGAAAACCAAGCAGCACATAGCTGTAGTCCTTTCAAGCGAACACAGATTCCTCTCTTGAGACTTGCTTGACAATCGTTGCTTAAACGTGCAGCTTCATCAAGCACACACTAAGCGTAGCCAGAGCTTCAAAGAAAGAAAGCAACGCCATCTTCTTGCATCTCGGCCAGTCAAAATTAAGTACTACACTTGAAGGACAGCGCAGTCGCTCTACCTGAATTAATAAATAAGGCTACCTTTGTCTTGCTTTTCTTTCTACTGAGGAACACATGACAGGTTTATGTGTGGACGAACATACACGCATGCACACCAACACACACTTGCTCACAGGGACAATGACAATTATTAACAGCTCTTTGGTTCCTGACTTGAAGCACCGCATGAGCGGTGGCACCACCAGAGTCACTTCTGACATACACAAGACTTCGTGGGCTTGCACCATCAGTGTCCTTTCTGTCTTCTGTCCTCCGCCGCTGGCAAGAGTCTCCTGCAGGCACACTCACTGACCTCGGAAAGTCTTCAGCGAGCAGCACACAACACTCTTGGTTGAATTGTGGAGAGCACAACGAGTCCTATTTACATCGGGGTCTCCTGCCATCATACATGGGTGGCTAGTGTGCCTGGCTTGATGTGGCTCTGTTGCGATGTGATGTACCTGGTTGGGGGAGAAGATGAATGAAAATGTGCTTCCCTGTCAACTCAGTCACTTGCCACTCGCCAAAACAAAGCGGTTTTGACGCAAAGTATGGACCCTAAAGTTGGACAGCCAATAAAAAACCAGGTCGATTGTTTGAATGCTAATGTCTTAATCTTACCAAAATGCATATCCAAGTGATGCGATATATAAGCTTGAGCTGTAAGTCCTAAACATTGTGCCCATTATTAACTACTACGGATACATATCCAAGAGGTGAAAAGCTTGAGGTCTAAATCAAGTTTTGAATGGCATGCGACGTTGGCAGTCGCTGCGTGCTCATGGCGCACACTCCATTACGTTCCTTGTACAATGCCTTGCACTATAGAATACCTGGTGGGCTATACCTAAGACGCGCTGTGCATTCAAAACGTGCACTAGTGCTCACCTGTTCTGCGGCAGAGTAGCCGAAGAGGCACCGGGCATGCCGGCAGCGTTGACTGCGGCGGATGGAATGGCCCTGGGGCTGACGTAGACACCCTGTGGAGGCGGCAGATTTGACTGCGAGTTGCGCAGGTACGGGTTCGCGTACCCGGCACGGAACCGCGGGTCTATCCCCTGGCCCAAGTCATTGAGAGACTGTGGTGAGCTGCCATAGAGGCCGCTGTCACGGCTTGCGTTCAGCTGCAGCGACGCGGCACCAACCGGGGGTGGGTTGTAGTCGCGAGAGTAGTCTACGTAGGGGATGTAGCCATTGTTGTTCTGGGCCTCCTGCGAAGCAGCAACGACAAAGACAACAAATGCAGAGGTGTGCCTTTCTCGATAACAACTTCATTATATATATTGGCCATAGCACCTTTAGACTTGCTTACTAGTTAAGGTTGCGAACCTTTTTGGTGTTTGTAATCACAAGAGGACTGTACAAAAATTGCAATTTTTCTGAGGCAATTTTCAACCAATGAAATGTATCAAAGCTGAAACTCTCACATTTTAGCGAATCTCTCCACATCCCCATTCCCATTCCCGCAGTCATGTGGCAATGCATTGGTCTATCCTTAACCCAGTAAACTAGCAAACCGGGTCAGCTCTCTTTTGCCGTTGCATTACCTACATTACGTGACTTTCTTTTTTCATTAACCTCCCCTTTAGCACCAGTCACAAGCCTGCTACCATGCCAAAAAATATGTTTTGGAACTGCTTGGGGGCTGCAGGAATAGTTTTGCAAGCTGATTGAACTGCTGTTGGAGCTAGTTCTTATTATCTCCTGTTCATTTAAACGCCAGAAAGCTGAAACCACATTTTTACCTCCGTTTAAAAATAGGGAACCTTTCTTGCTATACTAGCAAGGATGCCTAGGATAACAGAGGTTACAGGCACCTTTTTATAATGCATCATGATCTGATCGTGGCTGCTGTTGTGTTTTGCAGCAACACATATTCTCTAGGAACACTGTTCAGCGGTGCAGCTGTGCAGCTTGTGGAGAGTTCTATAAGACACCAGGTATAGCTGCAGTGACAAGCTTACCGATTTTGCGGGGAAGGCTGCGTCAGCATAGTCGGCTGTGCTGTTGGCATACTTGTAGATATCCGCAGCGTCGTGTGTACGCGCCGATTCACTATTGTCCTCCCAGTTGCGGTCATGCTCGTTGTTAGAGAGCGATGATGCTGTCCGGATTTCAACCTTGATGTCTGAATCTCCAGAAGACGCTGAATCCGACTGCTTCCCTTTCTTTTCAGAATTGAAGTCGTCATCTGCATGGCCACAAATTACAGATGGAAAAAATAATTAATACATGATACCTCATTGCAGTGCAACGTCAGTGCCAAGTGTTAGTGTTTTGCGAAACGATGCTTCACCCGCCGCGGTGGCTCAGTGGCTAAAGCGTTGTGCTACTGAACCCAGGGACGCGGGTTCGATTCTTGGCCGCGGCGGCCGCTTTTCTGACGGAGGTGAAAGGCAAAAATGCCCGTGTGTTAAAGATCCCCAGCGCACGTTAAAGATCCCCAGGTAGTCAGAATTAATCCAGAGTCCTCCACTACGGTGCGCTTCATAAACAGTGTAGTTTCGGGGCGTTAAACCCTATAATCAAACCTAACAATGCTTCGCATGTTCCACAATGCTGCATTTTGGCCAGTCGAGCTACAACCTTGGTGTTCTGGGGGTGAAATTACATTCATTGCTGTACTCAAGTCCCAGTTCATCTCACGAGCTATTGCATGATGAAATTCAAAGCACTACAACCAACAATTGAGCTGAAGTAAAAAAAAAACATTTCTCCCCTAGCAGATGCAGTTTTTTGAACCTTTCTCTCATCATAGGAATAAAAAACCAGTACAAAAATTTACACCTTTCAAAGTGCATCTGGATTCCAAATTTAGTATCACTGCTGTAAAACTCTGCAAGCAATTGTGAAAGCATTTAATGGTGGTGGGTTCTCAGAGATGTATGTCATCATAGCTTAGAACTTCCAATGAACACCTGCTACAGTACAGCTAACACATAATCCGCCTGAAAGTTGCTTCATGCAAGGAACGCTCAAGGATGTAACCAAAAAGCATTTTTGCGACTACACGCATAAGCGATATGATATAATAGTAATACGAATAGACACCTTTATTCCACAGTGCCTAACTTAAACCCAGATGTCTTGGTCGCCTACTCATACAACAATTATGATGATTAAAATAAGCCCTTTCGGAATTGCTAAAGCAAAACACCTTGCATAATTTGCTGCAGTAGACTTCTGTTATGACAGCTCTTTTACAGGCTTCAAAATTATATACATTGGGTTCGAATTCACTCGCGAGCATAATTTTTTTCTGAGTTGAACCTCTTTCAAGTAAACGTGTATGTTTCCCACTGAAGATCTGCGGCGTTTTTGTTCAAAATTACTCAGGAATACGTTAGGTCACTATGGGACATACGTTATTTGAATGCCACATCTTAAAGAAAGCAAACAATGACTTCATCATCCGTCGCGCCCTCTACTCCTAATACTATTGTCGGAGCAAATTATGCAGAGTAATGATGCAAAACAAGGTATATCACATTACCTTTAACAATGTTCTTCTTTCGCAGGCAGAGGATAATAGAGATCGTCACGGTCACGACAAGAACGATGCCGCCAATTACGCCGGCCAAAATGATCAACATTGGCAGGTTTTCTGAAATTGCAAAAAAAAGAGATTGCCATGAATGAATAAGATGGCGCTGAACATTTGGGCAGACAGTGAGTGCAAAAAGAAACAGAAAGAAAGCCTTATCTGCATACCACTTCTCATCGTTGGACTACACCTTGTAAATACTCCTCGCTCAGGATTCAGTTTACCACTATGTATTAGTTCGAAAGGTTATGTTCCTTGTTTTATCACGGTTCTACAGCCTCGTGGCTTGATTAGCTGATGAAACCCATACATTGCGCTTGCAGAGATCTTAAATGCACGCTTGGAATATGCACACTCACTCGCACTAGCACGCACTAGCACGCACATGCCGGCACACCCACTCGCGCCTGTTCTTTCATGTGAAGTGCGATTATGATTCACATCCTAAGCCGCTCTTTCCTTTTTCCTTCCCATTGGAAAGAAAAGCGATAAGGCAAGATGTTTTTCTTATCGATACGCTGCTCAACTATTTCATCCTGAGTGCCAAAATGTCGCTCAGAAAGATGCAAAAGCCTGGTAATTTTTATTTTCTTCTCCTTGTACACAAAAAATTCACCCGCATTTCCCCGAAGGGGAGCATGGGGAAGTGCGAATGCACGGGTGATGCGAAGGAACTCTTCTTGGCCAATCGCCCTAAGTGGGTATGTGGTGCGGACGGACGGACGGCGGTGGACGCGTGATTCAGGGTCGCTTAAGATAATACTGAGTGTGGAATTAAAAGCTATTTAATTCCACACTAGCCTGGTCAAAGTTTCAATGACTTGTGGGCTTGGCGCCTCGTGATCCCGATGTATGCTATAGGATTCAACCAGGGCTTCAATCCCATCTCGGTGAGGTATATTTGTGTACAGAGAAGTTACATCTATAGTCACAAGGAAGGCGCCATCAGGGATGTTTATGTTGTTAATTTCCCGTAGGAAGTGGTTAGTATCACGAAGATATGCCGAATGGGTAGCGAAGGAACTCTTCTTGGCCAATCGCCCTAAGTGGGTATGTGGTGCGGATGGACGGACGGCGGTGGACGCGTGATTCAGGGTCGCTTAAGAAGTGCATTCGCACTTAAAAGGGTGGGTGCTTTGCCACACCTCAAATGTCTCAGGTGGCGGATCCTTCAAACTTTTTACGGAAAGGGTGCTTTGCCACACCTTCACTCACAATGAGGTGAAGCTCCCTTCCAATAATACACACAAAGAAGGCTTTGCCACATTCGAAGTTCTGGTGAGGTGAAGCATTTTCAACAAAACCGGTGGGTGTAATTATGGGACATCAGTAAAGCATCATACGTGTCTATCTAATTGTAATTATTTGTTGAAGTTCTTGAGTGCTAGATGCGCACGTAATTCGTCTGCGTCTAAGTAAAGCTTAATAACGTCACGAATGACTAATCAACGTACTATGAAATGTGCTTTCTTCCACAGTGTTCATAACCCCTAGGTCACCAATAATGGAGAAGATGTCTTTAGAAGAGAGGAGGTAAAACGGCACCCATTACGGCAGACGTTTGAGCCACAACTCACTTTGTTTCCGGACTGTAATAAGTCTCGTGTCGTAGCCGAACTGGTTCCATACGGAGCAGTTGTACTGCCCGAAATCCTCTTCGGCGGCGTTATGAATGATGAGCAAGTTTCGCAGTCCATTTGACAAAGGTTCCTTGATTATTTCGTAGCCTTGATTATTGTCGATGTCCACAAGCTGCGAAAGGAATAAAAACATGGATAACTTCGTTAGCTGTCACTATTTTCCGTCAAAGGCATCAAAGACACGTTGGCAACGTCATGTTCGCGCTTGCAGAGAGATTGATCGGAACGTCACAACGGGATCGTGCTTTGTAAGCAGTCATTCGTATTTTGGTATTGAATTTAAAAACCACAGCTTTTCCAGTCATGTGGAGCAACCTTTCCGGTTTAACACGCCAATACCAACTTGCTAATGTACAACATTTTCGGGCGTACAACCCGCGCCGGTATTTGATGAATCGTAAGAGTAAAGTTTAAGTGTGGTTAATAGGCGAATTGTGCCTCGAAGGGCAGCTTCACCGCAATGCGGGCGGTACCGTGATGCATACATAGCCACCAGCCGTCATTGAAATCTTCCTCGCGAGCTCTATTCTATCCGATTTATCAGTAAAGCGAAAATAGAGGTTTTACTGTTCAGCTTTGAACTTGCCGCCATCCCATCTTTATCGCGAGCGCGCTTGCTTTTGCAAAGCCGGATGCCGCCTTGCGGTGTCACAGAGGATGAAATAACAGGCGCCGCCCATTGCACAAGCGGCGTGGAAGCTTCTGACAACGTGCAGATATCTATAAGTAATCAGCTCGGTGCATGCGCCTTGCCATGCAGCATTACAGGTTTTAAGAATTGTCGTCGGTGAAAGACGCAAAATCCCTTTTCTGAACATCAATCAGCCTCCAATCAGGTACGACGTTTTCTAGCTGGCAAAGCACGTACGACACGCCGCCAGCCCCGAACTTCTCCGCCAATCCTCCACCAGAACAAGTTACACGAAAGATGTGCGTGGCAACCATTTCTGCCGAACAAGCGCAACCGAGCTGGGCTCATAGGATGACCAGTGAGCAACCGATTACGGTCCTTAGGCCAGCAGCCAGCAGCAGCGCAAGTGCTGCCGCTACTTGGAGGATCATGTTTCACGAGCTGCAAATTGAATGTCGCCGGCAGCAGGCTCGGCGGCGGGCACTGGTAACAAAACAGACGCGGAGCCACCGACGGCCCGGGCCGTTGTTAATCACGTCGCGACCACATCGCGCCGCACGCTCGCAGCGCCCACCGACTCGGACGGGGCTCGCGGACAAGTGAGCACGTGTGGACACCAGATTAATCAACGAAATGGCCCAGAAAAGCAAATTGTCGACCAATGGCAAAAGGGAGGAGCAAAACTGCGCGTACGAAGAGAAAACGAACAAGCATGTGCAAAAGAGAACTTGTCGAGACAACGCAGCGCAACCCACTGGCCTGCCGCGCCTGCCAGAGAGCGAACAACCCTACAACATGGCCCGGAAAGCAGAAGCGAACAGCGTCCGGCAAGCCGTCGTCTTTCGAGGGGCCTCAATCAATACTCATTAAGGAACGTTTCGTCATCGTCAGGCTGCTTCCTCGCTTCACTTCGCCACCGACTCCTTTACAGGATTGATGGCCGCCTTATCTTTGCAGTTTTTTGGCCCTCTTCCGCGCCCTATCTCGTTCCTTCCCGCCCCCACCGCCACTTCCCCCTCAGAACCGCCTCGCCGGTTTCCACCCGACATTCTTCGAAAAGCGCACGGCGCTTCCGCACGCCATCAGAAGGGAGAAGCTGTTGGCCTCAGGGTTCAACGAATTGAAACCAGCCAGATGACCGCCGAAGTTGCGTACTTCCTTAAATCGCTTTTTTTTTCTTTTTGTTCGCTTCGTAGGAAATGAACGCCCGAGAAGAAGTTCAGTCGCGGAACTACGCGATAAATAAGTGCAAAATCGCGCGCGAAAGAATAGACAAGAAAACGTCGAACGTCTCCCGTGCTGCTCGGCTCGTTTTTCATGGCACGAGTGACCCTCGGGGGGAACTGTTCAAATTAAATGCCCGGCCGTAATGTCAGCCATACCGCCACTATATGCCCCATCGCACCGCTGCTGCTGCTGCTGCGTTTTCCATGTCCGAGGCTGTCTAATTTGTCGCGAGTGGAGTCTAATAACGGGACTGTCGGAGCTCGTTTGCTTCCATTTCCTGAAGCCACGGTTCAGCGAAAAGATCGTTGAAACAAAAGGAAGGAAAAACGATTTCCGTTATTTCTGTGTATTTTACTCTCCCGCACTGGGAGGGTAGCGCCTAGTAACGCGTGTCTGCAACGGACCAAGCATGTCAGTCTCCAATAACACGAGCAGGGGGTTTAGATACATTAAGCAAATTACCGAAAGCGAGCTCTGTTTCATTAAAGGCCAACGAAGCGTACCCGAAACAAATACGGACCTGAACGTGCAATCACGTGAAAGCGCAGAGTATGATCGTTCTCCGTTACGTTGGAATAGTATCATCAAATATATATATTTAATGGCTACGCTGCAACGCAGGCTTGTCGCAGTCAATTAGGTTGTTGAATAGGTTCACCGAGGCCAATGATTAGGGAAATTAAAATAGCAGTAAGCTGGAAACAAAACGTCCTCTGGTAGCAAGAGCTACCGTTGCAGCCAACTCACCAGTATATTATTCTGGGTATCAGTCCTATTACCCGTTGGAGTATGTTTGGAGCAGTGCTTGTTCGGTTTTCCTTTCATAGCTAATTTTTTTAATTCTTTTTGATCCTTTCTAATAGTATGAACGTAGCCACTTTAGAGACTTAGAGAACGTAGCCATTTCGGAGACACACAAAAGTTTAGCCGTTTGGGTCCACATTTTTCGGCGCGAGTTAATATATACTCGGGGAAAAAAAGGTCCCATGGAATTCCGCCGTAATAGTAGTCAAGACGCCCATATTTTTCGGCGCGAGTTAATGTATACTCGGGGAAAGAAAGGTCCCATGGAATTCCGCCGTAATAGTAGCTAAGACGCTGTGCTGCCGCGATCGAGTATGTAGCGCGTTTAGCTTGCAAATTGATCGGATGCTTCCTCGCAAAGGTTGGAAGCAAGAACGAACGTGCGGGCGAGATTTTAAGGCTTGTGAAAGAGGGACATGAGGTCTAGAGGGAGCTACATTCCTCTACTATGGCGCGCGTTTTTTGCTCAGTTGTAGTCTCGGTACGTAAGAATATTCCACCTGTGCGGTTTCCTCTGGCAATGATGACAGCCTTCTTGCCAAAGCAACGGTTTCATTCGTCTAGAGTGTTACGTTTTTATTTATGTTTATTTACTCTAAATTCGTCTTTCTTATTTGTGCTTTTCACACTCACACTTTCTTTTTGGAATAACCATGTAGCGCTTTTATAAATTGTTGTCCTTCCAGTCCTGTAATTCTGCTTGTGTCATACCTTGGCGTACTACTCTCCGCACCAGTGAGTATTTCTAGCGCCGTAAACAGCTAGACACGTCATATGTTTATTACGTCAACCGGCAGATGGCGCCACTACCTCCGATTCACGATTGCTCCACGAAGGGGGTCTGCGCGTTCCGAGCGCGGTACCTTGCAGAGATGTCATGCTCTTTAAATTAGGCAGTTTTAGAATAGCGGACTCTGCCTAAAATAAACAGTCACTGCTGCTGAAGTTGCGCTGCTGCAGTTCCACGCCTGGTTCATTATTGTTGTTATTATTGCTATTCTTCTTCTTATTTTTTGTGGGCGCGAAGCGCTTGGGTTCATTGTAAGCAAACTTAATTGTGAAAAGCGATGTGTAACAGGCCCAGCACGTAGTAGCGGAGCCAAGCATAAAAGCTAAATATACAAAGATAAAATTATACGGCATGAAAACGGAATTTAAAAAAGGGAGTTAAAGGAAGGTACCTGCAGGTTCCTCGACCAAGCAACCCTGGTCGGCGGTGGAACGGATGTGATGACGCACTCCACCCGCACCTGCTCTCCTTCCACTCCGTACTGAGTTGTCGGGCTGCTCACCTTGGGAGGGCCTGCATCGGAGGAGAGCAGTTTGAACACTCGAGTGTAAAAACAAACAAACAAACAAAAAACGTACGTGCGCGTTTTTTTTTTTTCATTATCCTATTCCTTTCCGCCGTATGGCACAGCATAGCATATGGTCGCCTCAATTGCTTTACGGCACAGCGGTTTTCGGTTGTGTATAACGGTTGTGCAGTCTCGTTGACTACAGAAAAAGGCTACACAAACACGTAGCAAGCGCGTGTCTGTAGAGGCCGCTTACGTCACGGCGACAACGACACACGTCATCCAAGGAGGACGAAGTTAGCACAGCAACTGATTTCTATAGAAAGCACTATCAGAAACAATGGACCTTTTCGATTTACCAGTCCTGAGCGGTCCCCAGGACGTCCGAGGACTGCCTTCGGACCCACCGAAGGTCCCATTAGAACAATGGGCAAATCGAACGCCGTATCCCATCCCCGGAAATCCGCGGACGATCCAGGACTGTTAATCGAGGAAGCCCAATGAAAGAGAGGTCTGGGCAAACTTTGGGGGCGCGTGCGTACCTTTGACATAGACGTGCACATCCTGGGTGATCTCTGGGAAGCCGGGCACCGTGGCGCGGCAGGAGTAGCGTCCAGCGTCGCTCGCCTTCATGGCGGGGATGACGAGCGTTGGCTGGCGCGCGAGCACGCGGTCGGACGCCTCGTGGCGCCACACAATGTCCGGCTTGGGGTTCGAGTCCACCTCGCATCGCAGCGCCACTTCAGCGCCCTCCTCGGCGGCGACCGTCTCGGCGGCCATCTTGAACGCCGGACGGTCTGCGCGCAGGGACGAAAGCGTCACCGCGGAAAAGGCCGTCAGAGGTTGCAATTGCCAGTCACTTGAATTACCGTTCTTAGATCCTTTTAACAAACTCACAGAAATATCACATCATTCCCGGCAAGGTATACAGAGGATATTCAACGCATCAATGCACGTGAAAGATTACGGGCTTTTTGCAAAGAGGAAAAGGCATACGGGCTGTTTACAAAAAAAGAAAAGGCACAGCCTTCAACCCGACCTCTTGGCCAATTTCTCATGGCCAAGAAAATTATTTTGCCAGTTCACATCATTGTGGAACACTGTTTAAGTTCTCTCGTGGTTTTCGGGGTGTGTAAGTGGCGAGAAAACGTGAACGAAATAAAATTAACCCTAGAATGTTTGAAAAGATAGCAAATATGAAAGCTTAAAACTAAAGGACCATGAAGGCAGCAAGTAATTCTGCTTCAATAAACAAAAATTACGATGTGTGACTATCAAAGATGTGTGATTACGATGTGTGACTATCAACAGCACTTAATTAGCTAGGTAACTAATGAAAAGCAGATAGGAATACGATGCCTGGGGGCATTCATTTCACTCGCAGAATGATGTCACCGGCCTGTAGAGATTAGCTGGTGCTGCTAAAAACGAGCAAAAGATTTACAAATGCATGTTGCCATTTCTGTGCGTATTTTGTACCGAGACACGAAAGCGCCGTACTCTGGCCGTAAAAAGAATACCAGGGACGTTGGTCACCGGAACGTTTTTTTTTTTTCATTGAAACATGACCGTTCAGTCGGCTTGTTGTCCAATTCTGATCAAATGTAATCCTAAGCTTGACGTCCAACGCCTGAACAACCAAGGTATCTACGGCCCCGCCATTACAGAGTTGAACTGCCCCACTACGTTTTCCCTAAGCTCATAGCCCATAGGCTGATTCTTTGTTATGTCGGACCACGTCCTTAGAAACGGAGTCTACGCAATTAAAGTCCGTTCTTTTAATTCTCCGCGGCATGCTTCAGAGAGGCATTCACGCGCCTAATAAAGACCATAAAGAGAGCGGGTAGTTTAAAATATGCCCCTTTAAATACAAACTGTTTCGTGATAAAAGGATCGCTTCCCGCCGAGCATAACTGTAGTGTAGTATGACCGACTTCCCCACCTTTTGAACAAGACAAAGTTGCATGTTGTTTTCAAGTTCCCCCCAAGTCTCATCTCTTTTAAGCGTGTGCATTTAATTTAAAAATAAAGCGAAGTTCGTTCAATTTAAAGTAATCTTGTCATCGCGTAAAGACGGCTCCCTAAAAGCAGTAAATTGCGAGTTTCAGCTGGCTAGCGCAGCTACAAATAGACGTCTATTTGCTGCGGGCAGTAACGTTCGCGACAGAATAAACTTCCTGGAAAGAAATCGAACGCTTCGATCATAGCCGCCATAAACAAGCCAGTGTTGGCGGTCTACGTTAAGAAACAAAACACCCTCGGAAACTCGCCCGGGACAAACGGTTATTGACAGCCTTTTTCGCACTTTCCAAATGTTAACAAAAAAGAAGTAAACAACGGAGGTCCCTCAAAAAATATTGAAAATGGGGAAGGAAACGGTCGGAAGGAAACAACGGGGTAAAAGGAACGTCTGAGCGATCGGTGGTCGCGCACGTAAATTTGGCGTATGAAGCGGCGCACACATACACAGGAGATGTCCTATCGCCCTTAAACGTCACGGCTTGTTTTTTCCCCCGCTCCGGAGATGTTTTGCAGGCGCCCATTTGGACAAGCGAAAGCTCCCTAATCAAATTTTGCGAGTTGCCCCTCTTCGGTGGCCGTAGGCGCGCATTTACGTTTCTGGGCCTTTTCTTTGCGGGGAGGGCGAGAAGGGATGGAGAAAGAGACGGACGAAAAGGCGTCAAGGACCGCTCTCGGGTGTAGTTCACCGGGAAGAGGATGGCAGCGGAGGAGAAAAGAACGAGAGGGACAAGTAAGTGCGAAGAAATACACGCCGCCAAGACAATAGCAAATAAAGGAGTAAAAGAAGGAGGAAGAAGAAACCGGAGCAGTCGGTACGTCTCGGCCGACGCTATACGTGAAAGCACACGCCACGCACGAAAAACGCAGCGAGAGAAGATCTCATTCGCTTCTGACGCCTCGTCTTTTCTTCTTCGTCTAGCAGCGCTCTCGTGAACGGTTTCTCTTCCGCTTTGAGCACTCGCTGGCCTCTTGTTGTGTCTTTTTTTCCGTGTCTTGCTGTCTTTTGGGTGTTTGTTTTGATGCTTCCGCGTCCCACTGGTACACGGCGAGCGGCTATGTACCCAGCCGAGTGTGTACGTGTATAATATATAACAGGCGCGTTTTCGCACGGACCCAGGCGGAAGAAAGAGAGGAAGGAGAGTTATGACTTTCTCGACATTCTGTTTCGTTACAGCGCGGCTCAGAACGAAAGAAGTTGGGAGACAGACAGGCTTGTGCTCTGGGCACTGCGCTGAGAGAAGCTCGAAAGATTTGCTCGAACGGAATGTAGGTCAAAAGAATACGCGTGCTTTGAAGATGAAACTAAACGCTGCGCACGCAGGAATAGGAAAAAAAAGTATCCCGAGGTTTAAAAGAAAAGGCGTGTAGAAGAGACGCGCGTCACGCATTTACCCAAGGACAGACAAGTGCCGCCGTCACTGTTCTAATCCAGTAAAAGTGAAAGATAGAGGTCTCAATACCACCCCCGGCAGTGATTTGTTTTTCACCGTCCTTTAGTATCTTTTTATCTCTTCCTTAGTGTGAATTCCCGAATTTTTTTCTCCGTTTGTGTTTGAGCACACGCTCAGCCAAATCCGACCAGTTGTTCTAAGGATGTTAAGTGGACAGTTGAAAGCGTAATTGCAGCAATCAGGAATTCAATTTTGGACACTCCAAGTTCATTCTACAATGGAACGCCCCGAGCTGTTTCGGTCGCCGTTAATGGTAGTATATTTCCCGCGAAACTGTTTCTATCTTTTGATGAGCATTCGGGATACGGGAGGCTGTGTTTTTTTACTTCGTAGAGAATTCGTAAAGAAAAAGAAAGTCATTACCATTGCTTTTTCCTCGGCTACAACAGCTAAAGCAGGAGTACTTAGTGCCAGTGTCCATCGGAAACAAGCCTGCTGATTAAGAAAGTGGCTCTGAAAAACGAGGCGTTCGGGTTATTTGCGGACTCAAACGGCGTTCGTTAAGAGCAAGAAGGAATGTTGGCGACAACCGGACACGAACAGGCTCAGAAGGGAAGAGAAAGCTATAAATGATTGGGAATTGGATAGAGAAAGAGAGACGGGGTTCTTTAATTGAACATAAACGGAAAGGGTATACGCGCAACCACGCAATCACGCTCGCAAGCACGCACGCACGCACGCACGCACCAAAAAGGTAGAGGGGCAGACAGTCACAATTGGTACTCACAGTGAATATTGAGCGTATGCGTAGACTTCGTCGTTCCTACATCGTTTCGGGCTTCGCAAGTGATCGTGTCTCCGTTGAAGTTTCGCGTCACCCGTGGAAGAACGAGCTCCGTCGTGTGGTCGCCCGCAATGATCTCGTCGTTTCTGTGCCGAAGAGAGAACAAAAGGAAAATGCGCGCTTAATAAAGGTGGCTTAATTTCCGAGAAGTACAGCTCACAAAGACGGCAACTTAGATGAATCGTTCCTTATGAATGTAATGTTCGAAACGCTAGACTACAATAGCGCTCGTGTCATTTGCCTCATTTTCTATGTAGTTCGCGCGCCGTATTTTTCAACCATGTCTTCTTTCCTTTGCGTACAGAGCTGTAGCAAGTGCTGAATGTGATAAACGATGTCATTCTCGTATTCAAGGCACCCCTAGTTTAGTTGCTATCAATAACAAAAAGCGCGGTTTGGCGCAGGTTCGGCAGAGATTTCTCGGAATGTAGCATGATGCAGGAAGATGTACCCTTAATGCTCTGGATTGCGATCAAAATCATTGTGTTCAGAAGCAATCAAGTCATTGCAAATCCACAGAGAAATATTCCTATTATTTTGTGGGAATTTATTTTTTTATTTAAAATACCTTACAGGCCCGGGGGCATTGAGTAAGGGGGGTTACATGAAAATTACAGAAGGTGCAAGCAGCCAACACTCTGCAGACAAAAAAAAATGTACGAGAAATGCTTCTGCCATGTAGGGATTCAAAGCATGAAGGTCTAAGGGAAATAGACACCATTAAACTTTGAGAACTTCTGACTTGCCCTACGGGGCTGATAAATGGTCTGAACAGTACTGCTATTTTTGATCTTTGATTGGTTTAGCACATTTCTGAGTTGACCATTGAACGTTGTAATATCGCATATACATGGTATTTTGCAATTTCCGAACGCCCCAGAATCTCGTACGGCCGCAAGGTGGCGGATGCACGGTAGCGGGAAGCACAGTACGAAGAACCAAAGACGAAACGTCGCTCGTCACCTTTTTCGAATCCGGTCACAACCGGCTGACGAGGTCAACGATACACTTATCGAATATCAGAGGCCCATCTAATAAGGCCATGAATACATATCTGCATGAACAAAATATTGGTCCTATTTAAAGCTATCGTTCCTACCTCTCTTACCCGCTACAGTACCAGCCAATAAATACGAATTACGGTAGTTGCGTCCCACAAATCCATTTCCCTACCCGCCGCGGTGGCTCAGTGGCTAAGGCGTTGCACTGCTGAGCACGAGGTCGCGGGTTCGATTCCCGGCCGCGGCGGCCGCTTTTCTGATGGAGACGAAAAGCAAAAACACCCGGAGCCCTCCACTACGGCGCGCCTCATCGCCTGCTCTGCGTCGGCGCGTTAAACCCTACAATCAATCAATCAATCAAATCCGTTTCCCTCTACCAATACTATACTTCAGAGGGGTTTCGCGTTGAATTGTCGCTGGTAGTAAGTCTCCACAGTTGCACGCCCGTGGTTTGCTTTGCCGCAAAGGCGGTGTGAATGCGGAGATGCATTCTTTAGAGGCGCGTCACAAGCTTCTTTTACAGCTCCACTACTAAATAAAAAGCCCATTAAGGAATTGCGCTAGAAAGAAAAGTGTGAATTTGTCCTCACAACATCCATACCGCATCTAGTTCCCCAGAAAAAAAAAACAAGGAAATAAATTCTGGTTAGCTTTTTAAAGCACTAACGAAATCCGAGCCAAGCATTCCGCATTTTGAATACAATGTGAAAAGAGTGTGCCGATTCTTTGCCCAGTTCACAAGTGGTTATGCTGACAAAGGAAGAAGCGAGCTTTTACCCACAAATGCGGGCTTGAGCAGTTCCTGATGCTCAATTAAGTAAGTTCGGCGGTCCTCCCACGAAGCGAAACCGCATACCCCACGAACGCACTTTTCCCCATTTCGGCCGCCATTGTTTAGGTAGTTATTTTTCTACTGTTTGTCCAATTGTTTGTTTCAATAATTCACCCTCGTTTTCCACCCTGGGAATGGGATCGCGACTGCGTACGTCATTAAATGACTATTTTATGTCATATTTTATTCAATACGAGCCGCTGCAGTTGAAATGTGTAGGCGGGCACGTTCGGTCAGTGCTTGGTGTTGAGCGACGAATTCGGGATTGGTAGACGGGTTAGGGATTGGTGAACGCTGTCCTGGTTAGTGTTACAATTCTGTGCGGTACACAAACAATGGCACACAAACGCTGTTTTCTGCATTAACTAGGGTTAGGTACAGGAAGGGAGGGAAAGCCCATCTTGTGGCAATTCGAGCTATACTAGACACTCTTGCGAGTCTCCTGTCATTTACCCCGAATGTATATGCCAGCCCTCCTAGCTCAAGCTTGACGTTAGAACGACTTCGGGGTCGGCTAACTCGCGTCGCTATCGACGATACTTCCTTAGCATATCGGTTCTTCTAGGTCGTCGTTAAGCTGCAAAATCTAGAGAAGGATCCGTTTTTTTTTAATTCTCTCCTCTGAAGACGACGAAGCTGACACTGACGCATAGCCCTGTGCTCATGCAACCGTGACAGGATCCTTAAAAGTGCAAAGAACAGTCGGTGCAACGCTTGTCTATAACACAGCTTTCGTACTTTCGGCCTTATCCTGCCTCGCCTGACCTAGATTTCAAGAAAACAACTGCGGCGTTCTGAAGTCTAAGACCACCCTGTCGTCTCCAACGTGTTTTTGTAAAGAGTACGTTTCGGCAGTTCGACAGTTGAAATTGAACTTGCTGTTACCGACAAGCGTTTTGCTGACTGTACATGCTCACGCCTCAAAAAAAAAAAAAAGAAAGTTGCAACACCGTCTACCGTTGCTAAAACAACGTCTTCCCACGTATTCCCCCCTTTTTTCTGTGCCCGGTACAAAAAAAAAAAAAAAAAACGTATGTTCAGCTAGCTCACAAAGAAAGCCGTTTTCGATTTTTGAGGATGACGCAATGGTGAGCTCTGAAAGAGAATTGACAGCAGCGCGGGTAAAATCTCGACCTGCCGCAGCCTTCGTTCGGAGAAAAGAAAAGAAAGGGGGCGTGGGGTGGGAGAGGGCAGGTCGAAACACGGAAGCAGCATTGCTCGAGCTGGAATTAGTGGCTGTTAACGAAAGCCTCATGTTGCAAGTCAGCACCAGCCCAGTGGGTACAACCGACGGTGGCGGCAAATAAAGACAAAGGGGGCCGACGACTCCTCGGGGGAAACGTGTCGGGAATGCCGAGGAACGATTCGGGCACCGTGGGTAAAAAGTGGGGCAGACAGCAGCGACACGTTTACAGCGGCACGCCATCGCGACGGGCGGTTAATTCAGGCGAAAGCGCGCCCCTGCACGTCTTTCGCTTTTATTTTGGGTACAAGAGGTCTCTCCTCACGAAGAGAAGAACAGTTTCCGATTAGGAAATGGCTCTGCTGCGACATGTTTCTGCTTCACGTCTCTGCTTCTTTCTACCCCCCTCTCTCTCTGTTTCTCTGTTTGTCTCTCTCCCACTCCCTCTCTGTCTTTCTTCCTCTCTCTCTCTCTCTCGTCCACTCCATCCCTCTGTTAAGTGCATTGCCTCGCTCTTTGCGGCGGGATTTTCCGGACTTTCAAAAGTCCTTCCAATCGCGCCAAATGCACCGCCGTAAACACGGCTTTTCGGAAAACCATGGATGCAAAAAGCTCGAGAACATCGGCCGCCACGCGCCGCCGTCTTCGAGAAATCGGCGCCCGAAGTTTCAACAGCGCCGGCGCTGCCGAAAGAGGTCGCGGAGCTATAGAAACACAAACAGCGCGGCCGCGCTTTGTCTCGCTTCTGCTCCGCTTTCCAGCAACACTGCCTTTCTGTTTCCACGTGAAGAGCGACTCGCGCGGAAGAGGTTTTCTCGCGCGCGGCATTCGTTCGCGGTACACGCCAAATGCGGGTCAATTTGGTAATCTCAAAAGAGCGAGCACGCCCAGCGAGGGAAAATACGAACGGCGGGGAGGGCCTCGGTTCTCGAATAAGCGGCTTCGATCTGCGCAGCACTTACGGGTGAGAGTTATGGGTGGACAATCAGCATCACAAAACCAGCGCCGAGTGCTTCTTTCACGCGGGTCCCGGCGAAGGTGCTTTCCCATCTTCTCCTCCGCCCTCTTAAGTCGGCGTGCTCGAGAGGAGTGCACCGACGGCACCGTGCCTCTCCAATGTCTCTCTCCTGTGTGTCTGTGTCGGTGGGGCGGTCGATGCGCCAGCGGCAATATCGCACTTCTCGATCCGCCCAGGCGCAGAACCCGGGGCTGGCTGCTCTCTTCTCCGATCGCCGCTCTTGATGAATGCGACCCGCCGACAGAAGGGGGTTTTCGAGGCAGCTGCCTCATTCGTCCGCCGATCCCAGAGGTGCGATAATGAAAAAGGGGGAGACAGGGAAGGGAGAAAGCGACGCGATTTGTTGCCTCCACGCTCCGTTTCGCTTGCTCGCTGCAGCCGGCGATCCTGCACGGCCGTTCTGCGGGCGAATCATATCGCGCAAAACTCGATTGTTGCTCATTTCGGCACGAGCGCCGCTCTGCCCCCAGCGCGGCTCGGGGTGACGTTCATTCGCGGGCAATTCTGCGCATCAGCTTGACTTAGTAGTTTTCATTCCGTAGAACGCCGCCTTGCGTAGGTGTTGTGATAAAATAAGGGACACGGTTTCTTGAATGGTGTTTAGTTTTGCAGCAGGACTTGACGCCGCCTCTCGTGGAGTAAGTTGCGGGAGTCGCAGAACTGCGCAGCGTCTTCTCTTTGTTGCTGGTGGATAGTGGGCGGCCACAGATGTCGCTCTGATCCGTCTTGGTTGGTGGAGCTTTGTTGCGGGCTGGAAGTTACGGGCGCATTGAAAGAGAGTAGTTCCTCGACAGAGCACCCCCCCCCCCCCCAGTCGGTTTGTTTATTATCCATCGCGTAGTTAATGGCCTCATGGGCGTCTCCGAGCACAGCTCTCACTCACTTTCTCCTTTAAGATTCGCTGGATCCCTTCTCCCAACTCCCCATTCTGTGGACAGTCCCGTTTTTTTTTTATTGCTGAGTACGTTATTGCTTGCAGGTCCGGATTAATTGGTTCTGATAAAACTGCGCTTGGGTTCGCATGCGAGTGCGTACTTTTGAATGCTGTGGAGTGCTTCGCACCACAAAACGATGCTAAAAAGAGGCAAGATTTCCGCTCCTGATAGAGACATTTATGAGTAAGTTCTAAACTTTTTTCGGAGTCATTTCTGTAATAGGCAGCAAACCGTTTTTCTTCGCTATATAGAACTTTTTCGAATCCATTTCAGTAATAGGCAGCAAACCGTTTATCTTTGCTATATAGAGCCTACATCGCTTAACGTAAGTACCATAGTACCTCAAGGCTGTTTTTCTTCATAGCCTCACATTATTTCCGTTATTTACACTCAGCCAACTGTCTATATTGGATCAGGTTAAAACGGCCATATAGGCAGACGCCGCGAGACCCAAGTGAAAGTTTTTGTGATGCTAGTGGAGAGGGAAGCCTTGTAAATGATTGGTTTCTCACCAATAGGTTGGTTCTTAATTGCAGTAATACGCTGCACATGGTTTTTTCTCGTGGTTTTTCACTGTGCGCACAAACAGATCAATACTGACGTCTTTTCTCTTAGTATAATTGGGAACATTATGCACTGAATGTGTCGGCAGTGTTACGCGCTTAGGTGTCATTTCACACCGTTACTTTAAATGGGAACCGCCTACTGAACCTCTCAGTGAGAGATCGAGTTCTGTTTGCTTTATGTTACGAAAATGAAAGCGGTTCCGCTGCAATTGTGAAACCTTACTGCCCGTCGCCACTAGCTATCCGCTCACACGGGGTGTCACGACTCAATAAAGCTGCTCTCTGTTGGTGGACCTTGCCTTATAAATATAGAGAGCCATCGAGTGTTCATTATGTTAAGTACTCCTGTTGCTAGCATCACATTAGCTGACGCAAAAGGGAACAAGACAACAAAAAAGTATATCGAAAACGCTCAAGCCTAATGTGACGCACGGTATCACGAAAGCGTAATTCGAATATTGGAGTCCCAACGTTTCTGTTGCGAACAAGGCAACGAAGGAATAAAAATTAGCCAAGCTTGGCGTGACGTACGGAAGCATGAGACAGTAATTCGGATATCGGCATTGCAGTGGTTCGCTTGCGCCGTATTGACGGCACGACCTACTCAACTTAGCACCATTTTGTTTTCGTAACCGAGTCCCCCCCCCCCTTCCCCCCCCCCCCCCCTTCCCCCAGTGGACACGCCTGGGAAAGCGAAATTGCTTCGCCCGCCGTCATTTATACCGTCTCGTCCGAGCTGCACTGCGCCCGTTTCGGCCGGCATGTCGAAATTTCTGCGTTTCCAGTCAACTCGGCTTTTATTTTACGTCTGTGTGGGGCTGTCCCCCTCACCGTTAGCGTCATACGTGGCTGGTAGAATGCGTAGCGGCTACGACAGATAGTTCCCCCGCGTCCTCGTCATACCCAGGACGCGAGCTTTTGCATTCAAGACACGAAGTCGAATGCCTCCTCAGAGTGCGCAGCCGCCCACTCTCTCTCCTCCGCGCCGCATTGCACTCACACTCAGCTCAACCCTCCCCCCCCCCCCCCCCCCCCCCCGCCGAGACCGCCACCCTCCGACGCGCCGTCGGCAGCGGTGCCTGCCATTGCCGATGCAGCGCGGGATGAAGCGACACTTTTGAATATTTCAAAGCACGTCGGCGTCATTAAGATACTTTCTGCTCCGCGACCCGGCTTTACCCCTTTTTTCCCCCATTCGAGGGTTGAACGAAAAACAAGAACGCTCGTATATAAACTATTAACACCGCTCAGCAGAAGTCGACGCCCCACTCGCTAGGAGGGCTTCACCGCATGGCACGGTAGCCACCAGGTCGAGGCGGCCTTTGCGAAATCCACTCAGCGCTAAGCGCGTAGCCAGTGCGAGTCATTTGTTACGGGGCAGCGAGCGAATTGGGCCGGGAAAGCGACGAGGAAGGAATGAAAACGCGAGGCGCTTTTGCCGAAAGCTCCGTCGGCATGGCGAGCGATACTCTCACCGTTTCGCTGAGGCGAGCGCTATCGCACGCTGCGATTGCCTTCGATTATTCAGACGTGAGCGGAGAGCGTTGCCGTTTCGGGCGCAGTTGGGCCGAACGATTCCCATGGCTTGGTCGCGTGCTGGCGCTACGCGCTGGCGTGTTTCATTGGTTACGAAGCGAATATTCCCTGAAGTTACTTTATATAACGAATTATCGTATATAACGAAAAATCGGTCACGCACACGCACGCGCGCACACACACACGCACACACACACACACACACACACACACACACACACACACACACACACACACACACACACACACACACACCCACACACACACACACACACATATGCACACAAAACGAGCAGAAGGAACATAATAAACGGGAAGTCACAAATAAAATAATAAACGAATGGTTACTTCGGGCCTCGACTCCTGTTTATGCATGTTGGATGAGCTGGGTGAAAGTAGGAATAACAAACCGCATTTTACTTGTCGCTGGCTGACAAAAAACTTGATGTTCCGGGACAAAAAACGCGCGTAAATTATGTGACTTACCTGTACCACTTGTACACTATGTCTGACGGGTTGGCCGTTGCCTGACAGTGGAAGTGGACATCGTCAAACTCCGATATTTTGTCAGATTCCACGGTGAGGGTGATCTCAGGGGGATCTAAAAAAAAAAAAACACGCACATGAAGCTAAGAAAAGTTACGTATTGGGATGATAAACCCAAAATACAGTGACAAGGTAAAGAGATAACCGCCCAGATGTCGGTATGAGCACAAGAAACAGCTATACCCGTCCGTTGACGCTATAAATGATTCGTATCATCGACAGGCAGGTTAAGGAAAAGAGAACGATGATGTTCGCGAAAGAAAAGGTATCTGAATTTTCAGGTTTGGTTGCTGTGCGTGCATCAAAAGGAACAATGCTGGAATAAATCGACAGGACATTGAATTGGGTACAGCTCATACGCCACAGCACGAAAAAGACAGGCGTCCTGCCAGTAAACACTTCTTCCACCTTTTTTGTCGCCACCAACGAGATTGCGCTAAGATTGAACGTTTTCTGCGGTTAAACCGGGGGCTGCAACTACATGGCGCCCACTTTTGAGAGCTTTATCCAGTGCGACCGAAGATCTTCGGTCTGGGTACAGCTCGACAGAAAGGATCGCAATCTTTCGGTGAATTGTGAAGTTCCCAGAAAGAAAAAAAATACGCGTGAGAAGTAAAACTAAAACAAAACACGCCAACAAAAAATGCCAGGGACACTGCTTGAAAGAGATAGAGGAGGAGAGAGAAAGAATCAGAAAAAAAAAAAAAACTAGATCCAACTACCAGGCCAGGTAGGGGGACGGGTAGATACTATACACGAAGCGATCGCTCGGAGAAAATGAGGAATGCGCGGATCGCCTAGGTTGATCGCAGTAACAAAAGGCAAGCCCACGCGGGTAGCAAAACTCCTGCCAGCCGTAAGCGGCAGAAGCATTTTTCTTCCGGTAAGTCCAACAAAGACCGTCGTGACGGCGACAGACCTTGCTTGTGGGTAAATTGGAATTCCCATCGTGCTATGCGCGTTTCAATCCTTGGGCCTGTGATAGGTGATGCCGATAAGATGAGTTGGAACTGAACCTGGCACGTAAACTCCCAGATCTTCAAAATGTTTGTCTCTCTCTCTCTCAAGAGAGAGAGAAGGAAGTAGTCGGTGGTAAGAAATAAGAGCAAGGCACTTTTTTTTTTTTTTGCTTCTTCTTAGCTGGGTACGGCGGCTCCCGTTTTCGCGGTTGCACCGTATCAAGTGGGCACATATACACAAAACTGTCGCTGGAGCCACGCTCGAAGCAAGGAGGCCGATTTTAAAGACCCGCAACGGTAATCGAGTCAAGTCCGGGCCGGTCGGACGAACCTAACTGCCCTCTGTCACGTTCAATTCTCCATCCCCGCCATTGCCGCCATCCCCCACGAAGCCGACGGTTCAATAACCATTTGAGCACTCTTTACTCTGTTTCCCGACCGTACTACATACTTATTCATCTACATTTCTTTTTGTTTCTTCCGCGTGGCTCGGATTTCCTGAGTAGAAAAAAACTTCATCTTCTTTTGATCCACTTCAGAGTATATATTCTCAAAATTCGATTAGGCGAATTTGAGTCGCGAGGGAATTATGGATATAACCTTTCGCTTTGGGAGCGTATATAAGTAAGTTGCGGGTCACCAGCAATGTGATATGCCTTAGCTATTGCTTCCACTAGAGAAAACTTACATAAAAAATATGAATAAAAAGACAGAGATCTTTCCTATTTCCACTACCCGCCTCACGTGTTGCTTTTTCGTGTTTTTACCCCTATAAGACTTATATAAGGGGCTTCTTTCGAAACTGCATGTTTTTAAAATATCTGAGCCCGCGGGAACTCGTACAATTAAGATATGTAGTTTAAATTTCAGTCCTCAGGAGACGATGAAGTGGACTGAGTGGCCTGAGGGAGCGTTTATGAACACAGAGACGCTAATTTCATTGTGCGGTCAACCGAATTTGATATTTTGGAAGTTAATTAGGGAGCTGGACATCGAAAGCAGAAAGAAACCTAAAAATCTGCCACCACGAAAGAGAAAATTGTATCGGAATTAAAACACTTTAGCGCTCAGCGAATTTCATGTAAAAAAAAAAAAGGTTGATGCAAGCGGTAGACTGTAGTCGCGGGTCTCCTTCGCCAGAAATTGCTCATTCTAATAACACTGGTAATGACTATAATAACAAAAATTGGCCGTGACACCGACGGCAATAATCCACACGAAACTTGCTTCGCAAAGTAGTCAAATTTTCTAGATGTTTTTTTCTCCTGTAACATGTAAATTGTTTGTCTTCGCGCAATTTTTATGACGTTATAGCTCGCATGACGAACATAAAGTGGATACGTTATGTATACGCACTCTTCTCATTGCAGCTCTGTTCGAAGATTTTCGTTGAGCACATCTCAACCGCGCGTTTATGAAGCTTCAGTTTTTATCGGTGTAGCAGCGCCAGTACGTGTCATTACGCTACCAACGCACTTTGCTACGTGGACAGTTCAGCGACATCATCTTTCACTGTTTCTTTCGCTGGTGTATTTGAATATTTCATAAAGGCGCACGAATGAATACAACAGCAGTGAAGCTTGATTCCATAATCATCATAATCACCACTCTAGGACAAGCATATCTTCGATACACAATCAGCTACTACTACCACCACCCTGTGTTACTCAGGTTCATTCTTTCAGGGCGATTTTCTTTTTTGCCCAATACCTACACCAAAATCTCCATCGCCTGCTCCTTATTCTAGTTTCGGCCCTCAGCAGTTATTCTGTCCCCTAGGCGGTCTGACTGCTGGCGGTTCTTCTCATCGCACAACCGCCCACCTTCACTTCTTTTATTTTAATTCGAGCTAGGACTACTTCTCTGCAAGTCTATTCTCGAATTTTTGACGCTCGCTTCCCACTCCTAGGTGATACACCTATTTTCCTTCTTTCTTTTCTGTCATATCCGCTGACGTCCGCAAAATCGGGAGTAGCCTTATTTAATAAGGCCTGATAAAAAGTCTAATGTGGGCGCACTCACACTTGACCTCCATGCGTATGGAGGCGAGCATGGGCTGCTTGAGCGCCTTGTTCTCCGAGCGGCAGACGAAGGTCTTGCCGTCGTGCTCCCTGCTCGGACTCAGCGTCCACGTCAGCGCCGCGTTGGCGCGCTTGCCGTCCGACAGGGGCTCCGTCTTGTACTCGACGCCGCTCGTCACCACGTTTCCACTGCCGTCCAGCCACGTCAACTGTGAGAGAGAGAGAGAACAGGCACGCTTGTAGGCCTCACTCCTTGCTCGTACAGAAAAGGGGAAGAGACTGAGGGCATTCGCAGCCGCCGCTATTTCGACGGCTGCCGCTAATGACGCAATCGCTGGCATTCCTACACTTTTGACAGCGTGAGTGCCGATGCCGGTGCTAACGCCGCTTTGTTACGTCACGCTGTGAAGGCCTACTTCGCGTTTGTAAACAAACATGTAGGCATTAAACGCTGAATGCGTAGCTGACGCCGTGCCGGTTAAGCCACGCCAGCTGGATGTTTATGAGACACAATGTTTGCAGCGGACTGCGGCACGGCCGAGCTAGAGCGGAGGCGCGCTGTGTTGATAGTGCGTAGCCTTGTTTACCGCCAGTCCTCTGAAGTGACACCCCCATACTGCTCCGCACGGCTATTGGCCTTGCTTTGTTTTTGACATATTTGCACCTTGCTCGTTTTTGTTGCGGTAGGTAGTGATTGTTAGTGATTGTTTCGTGAAACATGGAGTATGTTCGACAAATAGGGTCACGTAAGACAGTGCCACTTAGGCTAATCGGCCAGTGTCGTCTGATACAACCCCAAAGCGCCGCACCGCTGTGGAGCTATAACAAGCATAGTGCGCACAGTACCAACAGCAGTGCGCACTGGTACTTCTATGTTTACACGTACTTTGGTAACTTCCATTGTTTCACCCCCCCCCCCCCCCCCCCAAGTTCCAAATTTTACAGCTATAAAGAAAACCCCAGGCCATTTTCACTAACGTGAAACATGGGAAAGGGCGAAGCATGCAGTGTATAAGTATATTAAAAAATTGTAAGCATATTTCCTGCCACACGGCACGCGCTGATTTGGCGCCGGAGAAGCGCCGGTCAGAGGAGCAATCACACGCTTGGTGAGGCGGTGGCGCCCTCTCGCGATGAACCGTATCTAGGCGATTAAATGAGAGACAGACTGGCCGTAAGTTGCCTTCGTGTCACGCGCCGCAGCATGCTAATAAGTATGCTAAGAAGTAGCGCGAGGCTGGAAAACGAAGTTGCAAAACGAGTGTCCCGGTGTGTTCTTGATGAAACGTTCCAGCGCGAGGCGCTGAAAAATGAGTGACCCGATGCTTTAGTACCGTAACTACATGAGAATACGGCGACATGAGACGACGACGACATGAGACGACAACAGCCCGAGCCAGTAAGGTTCTTCGCCCCTAAAATGGATATGCATTACACTTAATGGAAAATAGTTCGTTCTGCAAGCTTACAAGCCTTGCCTAACTTGCGTCTGCTCTTCCCGGCTTCAGCCAATGGCACAGCTATGCATTTCACGTCATATGTTCTAGTGCGGGAAACGAGCTAGTTAGTCGCACAGCCATTCCCTATTGTAATAATTATGTATAATATTAGAGCGAACTTTATGTCAAAATTCTAACGATTCTATGTTATGATTCTGTGTTAAAATTCTGTGTTATGATTCTAGCGAGGCAATCTTTCGAATGGACCAAACTTGTGTTTTGTCGGCAATGGCCCCTTCAAGTGCTGGCTATGTTTTTTAATAAGGCATCATTTCTAAAAGAACGAGTCAGGGCTTATTGCTGAGAATAGAAATAGCGCGAAAGTAGATAGGAATCTCAATGGCTATAGGGATCGAATCAATGCTAATGAGACACACAGTAGTTTGGCGTTATTTGTTAAAGAAACACTTTCCCCACTAAAAAGTTTACCATGCGTTGTATTTCGCCTAGCATTCGCCATGAAGGTATGCATGCGTCGCCGAGACGCCTTGCCGGCTGGACCTTGGAACCACTGACGGCTGCTGGAGGCAACGGCGTGAACGCGGCTGAGAATCGCTACACTGGTATGCTTCGTGGCGGGCAGATCCGTGCGAGAGTAACAACCTAGCTGCTTCTTTTTGTCTGGATTCTCACACTTTGCCATCAATCGACTGGGACTGCAGCGACAGCGACGACAAGCGACCCGTTGCCACTAAACGCACCCGGTGAGATTGAGCTTCGAAGGAGCGCTTCTCCCCCTCTCTCTCTCTCGCTCTTTTCTCTTTTCATTCCTTTCTATTCTTTTTTTAACGCAGGATTCGTACGAATCGATTGCGGGGAGGCCCTAAGCATCTCTGGCAACGCATTACCGTGATTGCTCGCGCATATTTCACATTCCCTTTTCGACTGCCGCCGACGCTTCTCACGGGCTCTCCACTTTCCTGGCAG